>NC_089236.1:56030841-56630841 GCF_963924675.1 Phocoena phocoena | reverse complement strand
TGTCCAAAGTCAGAAAAAAAATTAGCAACAAATAAGTATTACTGGAGTATAACCCAGAGTATAAAATAAATGTCCATAGGTCCATACTGATGTAAATAAATGATTGAATAAATATATTAATGGAGAGTAATAGACAAATTGACTATGCAGAAAAATTCCAAATAATTTATGTAGGTACTTCACCTTCACAGACATCGAGTATAAATCCACACTCTAAACGAAGGTTGCACATTGTGATGTCCTTCCAAAGAGGATGGTACTGACACAGGGAGGAAAAGAGTAACTTTACAGTGGAGAAATTTGACAAGCACTGTCTCAGCCAGGTGATCAAGTTTAACATGAAGAGTGATAACTTATGTTGATGTATGTGCCCCTGGTATGATGTGATGAGAATGGTGCTTTACCTCAGTGGTTTTTTTCCCATACTTCCAGCCCCGGTCGAATCATGGGTGAAACATCAGACAAATCCTAATTAGAGGTTGTCCTACAAAATACCTGACTAGTACTCTGCAAACTGTCCAGGTTACCAAAAACAAGAAAAGTCTGAGAAACTGTCACAGCCAACTGAAACCTAAGGGGACATGATGATACAGTGTGGTACCCTGTGTGGAATCCTGGACCTGGAAAAGGACATTACGTAAAGGCTAAGGAAATATGGATAAATTGCAAACTTTACTTAATGCATCAATATTAGTTCATTAATTATAACAAATGTACCTTACTGATATAAGATGTTAATACTAAGGAAAACGGGTGAGAGGTATATGGAAACTCTGGCCCATCTTTGCATTTTTTTCTGAAAATCTAAAATTATTCTGAAATTAAAAGTTTATTTTAAATTAAAATGCAATTAATATTTCAGTTCCTCAGTCATAATAACTGTAATTCACATGCTCAGTATCCACATGTATTCTACTGGACGGCACAGATAGAGAACATAGCCTTCATTGCACAGTTGTACAAAGTCTTTTGGGCAGTCTTCTTCTGAGCCATTTTTCAGCTTATTTCTTCCCTCTTTTCACTAACCCAGCCTCCACACTAAGGTTTGAAGTTCTAAATCTAGGGGTGAAAATACACGAAGACATATGCCTGGTGTCTTCTGTTGCTCTCTCCACATTTCAGATATTCACATTTAATAGTCTTATTTAAAAGTTTGAAGCATCTGGTCTTGTAATTATTGTCCCAAGATTTTTTAAAAAGTTATTTGATGTACAGCAAATATTATGAAGGAATGATCCCCAAATCCATTTAATTATCTTTCCATTGGTCTCTCAGGAATTTGGTAAATATTGTACTTTTCCAAAGGTTATGAACCCTCTGGGATTTTGCTCATTGGCACAGAACTGCAAATCTTCATCCAGCAGATTCTGTAAAACATTTTTATCTTGACTACAATAGTGTTCACTATGTTTATTATAGAAACACATTTCCTATATCATCTTGAAGTAAAATCTTGACCCATACATAACATAAACACAAATGGCCAGATGTCTTTAATACATACAGTCTGGATATCATATTTCTAGTGTAAGTGAAACCCAGAGCTCCCATTTCTTCTGAATATCTATTCTTTGGAGGAAAATATATTTTCCCCATTAAGACAGGAATAAAAACAAAGAAGTGGGGAAAAAAACACTGCAGAAGTTTATAGATCTATTTACTATACATCTAAATCTGTGTAAATCAGAAGAATCTTTAAATTTAAAATGAATTTAATGAAAAAAGTAATTTTGCTACTCTAGGAAATATAGCATTCCCCATTAAAATATCATTGGTAGTAATAACCTGCTCCTTTAAACTATGACCCATCTGCAATAAAATGTTCTATAAGAATAATTCCTGAAATTTCTTATTTTGTTTCACAGATTTTCACACTGTCACACAACAGCTTCTTAATAATTCCAAGAATACATACTGTTGTAGTATCCATTACCTTAGAGCAATTGGGTCTAAAATTAATGTTACCATTATTTCCATATATTTAAGTAAATGGAGTAAAATACTGTAATTCAGTAGTTTATAAAATTTACATCACCACAACTTCACATGCAGCTATTTTATATTACTTCTGAACCTCCCATTTGCTGAGGGATATAGGCTATTTACGTATCTTGGGAACTAATGATTAAGCTTAACCGAGTCATTACTGTGGCACATTCCCACCTGTGCCTATCTGGTAACACTGCAGGGCTTACCTCATAACATGTGTATGGGATTTACTGACAAGCTTCGTAGGAAAGAAATTATGCTAGAGGAAAGCCTGAACACATACAATTTGATCCAGTAACAATGCTTCAGACCTCACAGAGGACACAAGAGTCTTATGAAGTGTTATCTGTCCCACAGAAATACAACCAGCCTAGCTCCAAAACAAGGGAACAGATCGTAGAGAAAGGACCATTAATTAAATCAGGAACAGCCATTTCCCTAAAGCTCTCAAATACACTGGTTAGATGAGAACTTGTTTCAGTATTTCTATAATTAAAGAATATTAGGCAAAAAGAGTCAGAACAAAGTCATTCTTTGTGGACTTCAAGATTCCAGTTCACGGATGGTGGTAGCCATGGGTGATGATGGAAAACAGTGACACTGGCATGTGTGAGAGTGAAGGACTTGGGAAGAGAGGGAAAACACAGCAGTAGTAGCTAGTGGACACGATACAGTAGCTGGTAATATATATTTTGGGGCTTATATGAAACACACCCTGAGGACATCTCAAAATATTTGGACGAAACTTTGAAATGGGAGGAAGCCCCTATTTCAAATGAATAGCATTCTCATTGTATTATGTGTGTACCTTTGAGTTAATGAGGAAAACAAAAAACTGGTATATACACATAGGGTAATACAGGATGAATATGTCTTGAACCAAAAAATACTGAAGACATCAAACACCTTATGATGTATCAGAGACAATTTTATAGGCTTTTAACATAAAAGCGTTAATTTGTGATTAAACATACATCTTCATTTTCACCATTTATGATTTCTAATATGAGAGATGGGTACAGGGTTTCAACAGTTTATACGTCCCACAGTGAGTTTGTTTTGCTACTTTTTTTATGCACACTGAGTTAAAGATCACTTGACTACTTTGTTGTCAGTTCAGTGAAATAAAAGATGAAATCAGCAGCAGGGTCCAATATTCTAAGTTGTCCCACTGTGCCTTTACTCCAAAATGGTCTAATGGGATAAAGTATACTCCACCTTCTCTCTCTTGTTTAGTAAAGATATATGACTTCCCTGTCAGAGCTTTACAAAGGAAATGAAATCATTGACATAACCTAGTGAGTCTCAACTGGATACAACAATGCTTTAAATTATGTTTTTGGTTTTCTCTCTTATTTTGTATGACTTGGAAATTTTCATTTTTAATTTGTCACCTACGTGGGAGGGAGGAAAAATAAAGATTGCTGAAACACTGGGCTTATTTTCATGATCACAATAGACATATTCAGCTGGATCTCCGGTGTCCCTCCTTCCTTTATATCCTTTACTGTCAGGGATCCTTGCCAAGCCCCAGCTTAACATTTTCAGAGAAGGCAATTAAAAAGCAACTAGTAAGCTTTTCTCTTTCCATGGAAAGAGGAATCTATGAGCAGTAGATCAACAGTAGAATGATACAGACCTACCTTAGTGATGATTTATATGTAACAATTGTTGGGAGTGTATAAGAAACAGACCCCAAAATGAATGTGACTTTAGTAGCTGTTCCATTAACCCAAGATTCAAAAAAGTCTAGGAGGGAGCCAGTACTGTTTTTCAAGATATTTTCACATTTGAGTTACTTGTTAGAATGTGCAAAGAAGCTCTGTCATATAAAGTTTATTTTTTCTTTTTTTGAGGTTACAGGATTATACATAAGCCTCCAAAATTTTATTTATTTTCTTCTTTGGAGGTAGGTAATATAAAAATAAGAAAATATATTCATTTAATTTTTAATATGAAGACTTAAGGACGTACTCCTGTCATTCACTAGCAGTATGATTATAAGAAAGTCATTTTACCTGCTGGAACTTACTTTAATTTCATCTAGTGAAAATTAATGCACATATCAGTTTTTATCACTAAAGTGAGCATCAAGTTAACTTTGTAAACAACAGTGCTTATAATATATAAAGATTAATAGCAGAGCTGACACACTGGCTTCAAAGAGAACACCTCCAAATATGTTTTCTTTTGCCTATGCAAGGTTATACAAATTATAAAATTGCTTCCATTTTCAGTTCCAGTATGTAAAGAGCTTGGAAGTCATTATTCCCACATAGGTCACAGAGCAAACTGTCCACTCTGAAATTTGGAGAGACAGATGAATACAGAGAGTCACAGATGAGTTATGCTCAGGTAGAAGAACAGAAGCCACTGGAGCCATAAACTGGTAGAAACACTGAAATGGTAATGTTGATGAACTGCTGGAGGCTGAGTGCGGACTAGTATGAAAACGAGAAAGGTATGAGGATTCGGTCTTTGTGGGGAAGGAGTTCACACTTCCTCGGGCTTTGCCTCTTGCAATTCATAGTGAAGAACTGAGAACGAGCCACTCATGGTTCTGTCTGGCAGGGGAGTAAAAGAGTGATCCCTGTCATGCATGTCCACGTCCTTCTAAATAACAAAAGCCTACTCTTCAGGAGGGAAACTCTTTACCAGAGACTTTTCCAACAGATGTATAAGGGTATTTCTCCCACTGCAACCCCAGTTAGTCTAGTCTTCATATATCACCAAGAGGTGGGAAAGGGGGAAAGCTATCCAATAAGAAAAATGTGTGAAGCCCAGAGACACATGACCACCAAAGACTGATTTAATTGGAAGATACTAAAATAATCCTCTTCTTCCAAACACTTACCAATATACCAACAGGACCCCAGGATAATCATAGTGAATTATAGCTGGAAGAATTGCAGGAGGCAGACTCAAAGTGAGAAGGAATACTTAGGATAGGCCAAAGTCAAGAGTGGAGACAAAACTAAGGACACTAGAGAAATTTGAAGTCCCTGACACTTATCACTACAGCAAGTACAAAAAGAACAAAACTCAACTCCTAGCCAGATTAACATAAATCCCCACACTAGAGTTCTATTTACCACAGTTCCTATTCCCTGACACAGCATGTCTGGCTTTTAAGAAAAAAAAGTTACAATGCATAATAAAAGGCAATATGAAACACAAACACAGTCTTTAGATGCAAAGCAAGCATCAGAACCAGCCTCAGATGTGACACAGATGTACTTATCAGACAGGGAATTTAAAATAATTACAATAAATATGCTAAGGTTTCTATAAACCTTATAGAAACCTCTATAAACCTCTATAAAGTAGATAATATGCAAATAAGTATTGTAAGCTGAGAAATTGACATTCTAATAAAGATTCAAAAGAATACGTTCAAATACAAAAATACTGCAATTGAAACGAAAAATGTCTTTGAAGGGCTCATTAGCGGACTTAACAAGGCTGAGGAAAGTATCAGTACACTTGAAGTCAAGGTCAGTAGAAACTTCCCAAACTGAAATGCAAAGAGAAAAAGAATAGTTTTTCAAAAAGAACAGAACAGCAAATAACTCGGAGACAGCTTCAAAACATGTAACAAATGCATAACTGGAATACCAGAAAGGAAAAAAAGAGAAAGGTACAACAGCAACATTGCCATACTATCGACCCGGTGCTTTCCAACATTAATGACAGGTATCAAGCCACAGATCCAGGATGCTCACTAAACATAAAGAATAAATACCAAAAAACAACAATAACTGTAAGACTACACCTAGACATATACTCAAGCTACAGAAAACCAAATACAAAGGAAATCTTAAAAAAAAAATTAGAGGGAAAAAAATCTTAACTATAGATGAACATGGTAAGACCGATAGCCTACTTCTCATTAGAAACCATGAAAGCAACAAGAAAATGGAATGAAATGTTTAAAGTGTTGAAAGACAAAAAGAAAAACACTAATTTAGCATGCCACAACTTTATTCCTCTTTCTTCAAAATGAAAGAGAAATAAAGACTTTATCAGACAAACAAAAACTGAGTTAATTCATTGCTAGGAGGTCTGCCTTGCCAGAAACAGTAAAATATTATATTCAGGTAGAAGGGTTATAATATAGGTTAGGAATTTGTATCTATATAAGAAAGCAAAGACATCAGAGAATAAATAAATTAAGGTAAAATAAATTCATTTTTTCTTATTCACAAATAATGTAAAATATAACTGTTTAAAGTAACACTAATAGCAATACTGCTTTGGATTCTTACAGCAAATGGTGAAATAAATGACAGAAAATTTCATAGGAGATGAGGGGAAGTAATTGTGAATACTCTGCTATAAGGTATCTACACTACATTTGAGGCAGAAAACAATTATTAGAAAATGGACTTAGAGTTGTGAGAAATATATATGATATACTCTATGTTAACTACTAAAATGTACTAAAGGAACTAAGGTTGATATGCTAAGAGAGGAGATGAAATTAATATAAAATTCTCAATTAAAAGCAGATAAAACAGAAAAAAACACTGCATATGTAGAAAACAGCTACAAATATGGTTGACATTAACCCAAATATATCAATAATCACTTTCACTGTAATGGTCTAAATACACCAATAAAAGACAGACATTGTCAGACTGAGTAAATATCAAGACCCACCTAATGTTGTTTAAAGGAAATCAAATTTAAATAAAATAAGTTGAAAATAAAGGATGGATAAAGGTATACCATGTAAACACTAACTCAAAGAAAGTAAGAGAATTAATTTCTGACAAAGGTGACTTCAGAATAAGGAAGATTGTCAGGAGTAAGGAGTGGCATTACTTCATGATAAAGTTATCTATTCTCTAAAAAGACATAGCAAACCTAGTTGACTAAATACCTATATTAGTCTCTGTCTGTCAAATTACTACAAACTTGGTAAAATAAAACAAGAGAAATTTATTTTATCATAGTTCCAGAGGCCAGAAGTCCAAAATCAAGGTGTCATCAGGGCTGTTCTTCCTCTGGATGCTTTTAGGGGAGAATCCATTCCTTGCCTCTTTCAGCTTTTGATGGCTGCCAGCATTCCTTGACTTGTGCATGCATCACTCAACCTCAGCTGCCAGGGTCACATTTTCTACACTTCTTTTCTGTGTCCTCCTCTTCTGTCTGTCCCAAACCTCCCTTTGCCCTTCTCTTATAAGGAAGTATCATTTAATTTGGGGCTCACATGAATATGCTAGGATTGTCTCCTTACCTCAAGATCCTTAACTGTTTCACATCTACATAAACACCCTTTTTCCAAATAAGATAATACTCACAGGCTCTAAGATTTTAACATGGATATCTTTTGGAAGATCATTTTAAAAAAACTTTAATACTCTTCACTTTTGAAAGCAGTTTTAGGCTAAAAAATTATTGCATAGGAAGTACAGAAGTTTTCAAATACCCCCCTCTACCCACACACAGTTTCCTCTCTTAGTGTGATGCATCTATCACAATTAATGAACCATACTGATGTATTATTATTAAGTATACCATTTACATTAGAGTACACTCTGTCCTGTAAAATTCTATGGATTTTGCCAAATACCTAATATCATATATAAAATACATCAACGTCATACAGAATAAATTCAGTGCTCTAAAAATGATCGGTGCTCAACCTCTTCCCTACAAATCCTGGGAACAACGTATCTTTTCACTGTCTCTAAAGTTTTACCTTTTCCAGAATGTCATATAGTTGAAATCATACATTATGTAGCATTTTTATACTGGTTTTCACTCAGCAATATGTATGTAAGTTTCACTTAAATATTTTCTAGTTATAGATTATTAAACATCTTAGACTATTAAAATATTGTATAATCTAAACCTTTTGCTAAGTCTTACAGACATGATATATCAAGTTTATATTAAAATAATAAGCAATAATCGTTTTATTTGAATAGAAGAATTCCTTTATTGCGTGTAACGTCAATATTTCACACAGGTAGGTATACGGCTAAAACTTTTGAGTTAGTGCTCAATGATTTTCTATTATTTTCCTAAAAATACAATTTTGTCTAGCCTAAGATGTGGATATTAATAATTCTGTGGCTAGAATAATTCTGTTTAATATAATTACATTCTACAGAAGTAGAGTAGCCTATAATGAGAAAAAGTTTAAATTTGAAATGTGATGACCTGACTGCAGACAATTTTTACAGTCTATGGCTTCAAACAAACCTACTGTCAGAAGACTCTCATTTTGTTTAAGTTTTTCAGTTTGATTCGATAACTATCCAGTAAAGCAAATTTATAATACTTTTATCTCTAGGGGCATTATTTCTGCATTGGAAACAGAGTAGCTCTTTATTCAGGAGGAAAAAATTTCTTTATTCACAGTTTTTGAAAGAGAACTAAAAGTTGAGTACTTTTCTAGTCGATATTCTTTCTGTAACTCACTTTGGAGAAGAGAAATGATTTAGTATTTTGGTTAGGTTCACAATCAAAGTAAATATGTTCAGCTTAAAATTATCCAATTAATTACAGTAATGTAGGAACACCTAATCAAATTAATTTATACTGAAAAAATGACTGAATGACCTAGCCAACTATTTACAAAACTTGTATGTAACACTGATTAAATGACAGACATCAATTTTACTCTGTATTGTTTACTTGCCTGCTGCTTTACAAATATTCCAGATGTAATAACAACACCAGAAAGATTGATTGTTTTATCAAGTTTGTATTTATTTAAATCAAAGTTCAATAAAATATATGTTTAGAAGAGAAGGGAACTTAAAAAAATTAATTCCATTCCTAAGTATTTTTAACTTTCCTTCTTGTTTCCTGGGATTAAAATCTACTCTAAGCTAACTTTTGCTATGGGCATGTTTTATATTTAATATTTCTGCTCCATTTTCCCTTTTGCTTCAAATGGATTAGATCTCCAGTACTATTATGCTGTGATAAGTAATTCTAAATCTTTAAAGATCTGCCCTATAGTTTTGTTATTTCATAGTACTATTTATCTACCTGACTTCCCATCATCTTCATTACCAATTCCCCAGTGCAGTTAATGTCATGTTACTATGGGGTGGGGAGGATTAAATATGAGCTGCTATTAGCTATTCTATTCTCAGAGATGTTTGTCTATTTTGAAGTGATTTACTTGTTAATCTATAGGGGTTTCGGACGTTATCAATTTTGAAAATTGAAAAACATAGTGGGAGACCTTCAAGATAGCGGAAGAGTAAGACGTGGAGATCACCTTGCTCCCCACAAATACATCAGAAATACATCTACACGTGGAACAACTCCTACAGAACACCTACTTAACGCTGGCAGAAGACCTCAGACCTCCCAAAAGGCAAGAAAAGTCCCCACGTACCTGGGTAGGGCAAAAGAAAAAAGAATAAACACAGACAAAAGAATAGGGACGGGACCTGCACCCGTGGGAGGGAGCTGTGAAGGAGGAAAGGTTTCCACACACTAGAAGCCCCTTGGCAGGTGGAGACTGCGGGTGGCAGAGGGGGAAGCTTCGGAGCCGCGGAGGAGAGCACAGAAACGGGGGTGCGGGGGGCAAAGCGGAGAGATTCCCGCACAGAGGATCGGGGCCTACCGGCACTCACCAGACTGAGAGACTTGTCTGCTCACCTGCCGGGTCGGGTGGGTCTGGGAGCTGAGGCTTGGGCTTCGGAGGTCGGAGCGCAGGGAGAGGACTGGGGTCGGCTGCATGAACACAGCCTGAAGGGGCTAGTGTGACACAGCTAGCCGGGAGGGAGTCTGGGAAAAGTCTGGAGCTGCCTAAGAGGCGAGAGACCATTGTTTTGGGGTACCCGAAGAGAGGAGATTCAGAGCACCGCCTAAACGAGCTCCAGAGATGGGTGGGAGCCGCAGCTGTCAGACAGGACACCACAGACGGGCATGAAACACTAAGGCTGCTGCTGCAGCCACCAAGAAGCCTGTGTGCAATCACAGGTCACTCTCCACACCTGCCCTCCTAGGAGTCTGTGCAGCCCGCCACTGCCAGAGTCCCGTGATCCAGGGACAACTTCCCCGGGAGAACGCACGGCGCGCCTCAGGCTGCTGCAACGTCACGCCGGCCTCTGCCACCGTAGGATCGCCCCCCTCCCTCCCCCCGGCCTGAGTGGGCCAGAGCCCCCAAAGCAGCTGCTCCTTTAACCCTGTCCTGTCTGAGGGAAGAACAGACGACCTCAGGTGACCTACACACAGAGGCGGGGCCAAATCCAAAGCTGCACCCTAGGAGCTGTGCGAACAAAGAAGAGAAAGGGAAATCCCTCCCAGCAGCCTCAGGAGCAGCAGATTAACTCTCCACCATCAACTCGATGTACCCTGTACCTGTGGAATACCCGAATAGGCAGCGAATCATTTCAAAATTGAGGTGGTGGACTTTGGGAGCAATGATATGTATATATGTTTCCTTTTTGTCTTTTTGTGAGTGCGTATCTGTATGCTTCTTTGTGTGATTTTGTCTGTATTGCTTTGATTTTACCATTTGTCCTAGGGTTCTGTCTGTCGCTTTTTGTTTTTAGTATAGTTTTTAGTGCTTGTTATCATTCGTGGATTTGTTTTTTGGTTTGGATGCTCTCTTCTTTCTTTTTTTTTTCTCCTTTTTATTACTTTTTAATATTTTTATTTTTAATAATTATTTTTTTACTATTTATTTTATTTAATTCTTTCTTTCTTTTTTTCTCCCTTTACTTCTGAGCCATGTGGTTGACAGGGTCTTGGTGTTCCGGCCAGCTGTCAGGCCTGAGCCTCTGCAGTGGGAGAGCCAAATTCAGGACATTGGTCCACCAGCGACCTCCCGGCCCCACATAATATCAATCAGCTAGCGCTCTCCCAGACATCTTCACCTCAATGCTAAGACCCAGCTCCACTCAACGACCAGCAAGCTACAGTGCTGGACACCCTATGCCAAACAACTAGCAAGACAGGGACACAACCCCACCCATTAGCAGAGAGGCGGCCTAAAATCATAATAAAGTCACTGACACCCCAAAAGACATCACCAGACACAGTCCAGCCCACCAGAAGGACAAAATCCAGCCTCATCCACCAAAACACAGGCACTAGTCCCCTCCACCAGGAAGCCTACACAACCCACTGAAACAACCTTAGTCACTGGGGATAGACACCAAAAACAATGGGAACTACGAATCTGAAGCCTGCAAAGAGGAGACCCCAAAGTGACAAGCAAAACATTAAGCAAAACGACAAGACAGAGAAACACACAGCAGATGAAGGAGCAAAGTAAAAACTCACCAGACCAAACAAATGAAGAGGAAATAGGCAGTCTACCTGAAAAAGAATTCAGAGTAATGATAGTAAAGATGATCCAAAATCTTGGAAATAGAATGGAGAAAATAGAAGAAACGTTTCAAGAGGACCTGGAAGAACTAAAGAGCAAACAAACAATGATAAACAAAACAATAAATGAAACTCAAAATTCTTTAGAAGGAATCAATAGCAGAATAACTGAGGCAGAAGGATGGATAGTGACCTGGAAGATAAAATAGTGGAAATAATAATCAAAGAGCAGAATAAAGAAAAAAGAATGAAGCGAATTAAGGACAGTCACAGAGACCTCTAGGACAACGTTAAATGCACCAACATTCGAATTATAGGGGTCCCAGAAGAAGAAGAGAAAAAGAAAGGGATTGAGAAAATATTTGAAGAGATTATAGTTGAACACTTCCCTAATATGAGAAAGGATATAGTTTATCAAGTCCAGGAAGTGCAGAGAGTCCCATACAGGTTAAATCCAAGGAGAAACAAGCCAAGACACATATTAATCAAACTATCAAAAATTAAATACTATGAAAAAATATTAAAAGCAGCAAGGGAAAAACAACAATAACATACAAGGGAATCCCCATAGGTAAACAGCTTAACTTTCAGCAGAAACTCTGCAAGCTATAAGGGATGGCAGGACATATTTAAAGTGAGGAAAGGGAAAAATGTACAACCAAGATTACTCTACCTAGCAAGGATCTCATTCAGATTCGACGGAGAACTCAAAACCTTTACAGACAAGCAAAACCTAAGAGAATTCATCACCACCAAACAAACTACAAACAATGCTAAAGGAACTTCTCTAGGCAGGAAACACAAGAGAAGGAAAAGACCTACAATAACAAACCCAAAACAATTAAGAAAATGGTAATAGGAACATACATATTGATAATTACCTTAAATGTAAATGGATTAAATGCTCCAACCAAAGACATAGACTGGCTGAATGGATACAAAAACAAGACCCATATATATGCTGTCTACAAGAGACCTACTTCAGACCAAGGGACACATACAGACTGAAAGTGAGGGGATGGAAAAAGATATTCCATGCAAATGGAAATCAAAAGAAAACTGGAGTAGCAATTCTCATATCAGACAACATAGAGTTTAAAACAAAGACTATTACAAGAGACAAGGACATGACAGAATGATCAAGGGAGCAATCCAAGAATAAGATATAACTGGTAAATATTTATGCACCCAACATAGGAGCACCACAATACATAAGGCAATTGCTAACAGCTATAAAAGCGGAAATCAACAGTAACACAATCATAGTTGGGGATTTTAACACCCCACTTTCACCAATGGACAGATCATCCAAAATGAAAATAAATAAGGAAACATAAGCTTTAAATGATACATTAAACAAAATGGACTTAATTGATATTTATAGGACATTCCATCCAAAAACAACAGAATACAGTTTATTCTCAAGTGCCCAAGGCACATTCTCCAGGATAGATCCTATCTTGGGTCACAAATCAAGCCTTGGTAAATTTAGAAAATTGAAATCGTACTTGTATCTCTTCAGACCACAACACTATGAGACTAGATATCAATTACAGGAAAAAAATCTATAAGAATTACAAACACATGGAGGCTAAACAATACACTACTCAATAACTAAGAGATCACTGAAGAAATCAAAGAGGAAATCAAAAAAAACCTAGAAACAAATGACAATGAAAACATGATGACCCAAAACCTATGGGATGCAGCAAAAGCAGTTCTAAGAGGAAAGTTTATAGGAATACAATCCTACTTGAAGAAACAACAAATATCTCAAATAAACAACTTAACCTTACACCTAAAGCAATTAGAGAAAGAAGAACAAAAAAATCCCGAAGTTAGTAGAAGGAAAGAAATCATAAAGAACTGATCAGAAATAAATGGAAAAGAAATGAAGGAAAGAATAGTAAAGATCAATAAAACCAAAAGCTTGTTCTTTGCGAAGATAAGCAAACTTGATAAACCATTAGCTAGACTCATCAAGAAAAAAAGGGAGAACACTGAAATCAATAGATTTACAAATGAAAAAGAAGTAACAACTGGCACTGCAGAAATACAAAAGATCATGAGAGATTACTACAAGCAACTATATGCCAATAAATGGACAACCTGGAAGAAATGGACAATTCTTAGAAAAGCACAACCTTCTGAGACTGAACCAGGAAGAAATAGAAAATATAAACAGACCAATCACAAGCAATGAAATTGAGACTGTGATTAAAAATCTTCCAACAAACAAAAGCCCAGGACCAGATGGCTTCACAGGTGAATTCTATCAAACATTTAGAGAAGAGCTAACACCTATCCTTCTCAAACTCTTCCAAAACATGGCAGAGGGAGGAACACTCCCAAACTCATTCTACGCAGCCACCATCACCCTGATACCAAAACCAGACAAAGATGACACAAAGAAAGAAAATTACAGAAAGAAAACCATATCACTGATGAACATAGATGCAAAAATCCTCAGAAAAATACTAGAAAACAGAATCCAACAGCACATTAAAAGGATCATACACCATGATCAAGTGGGGTTTATCCCAGGGATGCAAGGATTCTTCAATATATGCAAATCAATCAATGTGATACACCATATTAACAAACTGAAGTAGAAAAACCATATGATCATTTCAATAGATCCAGAAAAAGCTTTTGACAAAATTCAACACCGATTTATGATAAAAACCCTCCAGAAAGTAGGCACAGAGGGAGCTGACCTCAGAATAATAAAGGCCATATATGACAAACCCACAACCAACATAGTTCTCAATGATGAAAAGCTGAAACCATTTCCACTAAGATCAGGAACAAGACAAGGCTGCCCACTCTCACCACTATTATTCAACACAGCTTTGGAAGTTTTAGCCACAACAATCAGAGAAGAAAAGGAAACAAAAGGAATACAAACCCGAAAAGAAGAAGTAAAGCTGTCACTGTTTGCAGATGACATGATACTATATACAGAGATTCCTAAAGATGGTACCAGAAAACTATTAGAGCTAATCAATGTATTTGGTAAAGTAGCAGGATACAAAATTAATGCACAGAAATCTCTTGCCTTCCTATACACTAATGATGAAAAAGCTGAAAGAGAAATTAAGGAAACACTCCTATTTACCATTGCAACAAAAAGAATAAAATGCCTAGGAATAAACCTACCTAAGGAGACAAAAGACCTGTATGCAGACACTATAAGACACTGATGAAAGAAATTAAAGATTATACAAACAGATGGAGAGGTATACCATGTTCTTGGATTGGAAGAATCAATATTGTGAAAATGACTATACTACCCAAAGCAATCTACACATTCAATGCAATTCTTATCAAACTACCAATGGCATTTTTCACAGAAGTAGAACAAAAAATTTTACAATTTGTAGGGAGAGACAGAAGACCTTGAATAGCCAAGGCAATCTTGAGAAAGAAAAACAGAGCTGGAGGAATCAGGCTCCCTGACTTCATACTATACTACAAAGCTATAGTAATCAAGACAGTATGGTAGTGGCACAAAATAAGAAATATAGATCAATGGAACAGGATAGAAAGCCCAGAGATAAACTCACGCAACTAGTTTTTGATTGAATAATGGGGACTATAGCCAAGCCAAGTTGACACATAAAATTGACCATCACAGGTAGATTCACAAATACTATGCTTCTGTGTAGGCATCCTTGAAGACATGTTTCAACAAGTGTTTTCTATGGAAACAAGACATTTTCTAATAATATACTTAACATTTCTTGAAATCCTTAGGAGTAGGAGGGATCCTGGGATGGAAGGCAGAATATAACAGAACAAATGAACTGTATTGCAAATACATGATAAAACCTCACTGAAGCTGTGGAAGAATAATATGGTAACCTAAGTAACTTTAGAAAGGAGGATGGTCTGTAAGACTAAGGGAAAAGGAACTGTACTCAAGCACTGCACTCTAGTTTTAAAATATCCTATCTGGGTATGGTATAACAATTCTGATATTGCTTTGCAAGCTTCTGAAATTAAAGAAATAAATGGATGGCAGATGGTGGGGACCAAGTTCTTCACTGTCAGAGTGAGGGGATATAAATTAGCAAGAGGGTAGACTCTCTGGTAATATTCATGTGGTAATATATTAAAGGTGGATACATCAGTCAAAATTCGTATATCTTAAGAGAGATACAGACGGTTGACTTATGGAGATATTTGCAGATATCTGTATATACATAGGTTAGTATATACAAATATATGTAATTACATTGTCTCTGAGAGGACCTGGAAGCAATAATACCCCAGTAACAAAGAACACACCTAGCATCAGACTTTAATTTCTAACAGTATTCATTAACAAAAGGATCCAGAAAAAATGGCTGTGAAAAGACTCCTTACACATATGACTGGTCTAGGACTGAGGAAGAAAATGTGGAAGTTGAGCCTGGAGTATCTGTAGTGACCAGAAAAAAAATGCTCAATAAACAAACGAAACATTGAAGAATATCAAAGAGACACAGAGGCCAATTGAAAAAGCCAAATGGCCAAGGCTGGAAGAGTTTAAGTAACAAAATACAGTAGTACTTGATAATAACCCAAATTATAAAAAAAATCTATTAATCCATATTTACATTAATAAATTATAAAAACAAACAAATTAATGGGAGAAGAGATAAATCTCCAGTGTAGAATTCCAATTAATTTTTGTAGATATTTTGTTCTCCAGTTTGAGTGTAAGCTCCCATTTCTTAAGTATGAGCTGTACATAGTGACCTCCTCCCAAAGAGTACAGTATAAAAAGGACAGAAGTAGGTGGGGAGAGAGGGAGTAACTTTACATTGGAGAAACATGACAAACACTTCTCAGCCAAGTAGTCAAAGTCAAGTTCAACAGAGGTGAATCATACTGATATAATGTATCTTTAATACAATTTCATGAAAATGACACTTAACCTCTGTGATCTTAATCCTTACACCCCAGAACTCCAGTTTAATCATGCGAAAAAAACCTATCATAGCCAAGAGGAGCTTAAGAAAACAGAAGATTAAGTATAATGTAGGATCCTGGAAAAGATTCTGGTACAGAAAAAAAGGCCCTAGAGAAAAAAATAAGCAAATCTGAATATTGTATGAACTTTAGTTAATAATAATGTGTTAATATTGATTAATTAATTATAAGAAGTGTACACTACTACTGTAAGAAATTAATAATAAAGGAAACTGGATGTGGGGCATAGGAAGCTCTTTGTAAAATCTTTGTATTTTTTCTGTAGATGAAAACTGTTCTCAAAGATAAAGCTTACTAAATTTAAATATATAGATTTATATTTTCTATTTCACTAAAACATGATTATAATCCATTCTCCAGTGAGATATTTCTGCAGTCCTGACATAGATACTCATTGCTTTAATCCTCAGGGTTTTTTTAAACACTCCCTTACTTGATGTAATGTGAACTCTAATCCCTGAGAGGAAAAAAAGCCTAAAGGCTTTAACAACTTACAAAAATGAAGGTCCCTGTCTTCAGAAATTTCTAAGATTAACTTGGAAAACAAATTGTTAGTATACATCCATTGCTTAAGTTATAATGATATGAGAACTGATAAAATAGATATATGCCCTGGAGAATGTGGTCACTATTATATTAAGCTTTGATAAATACTGCATTCTGGTTGTCATGTTTCTGTTAGTAAAACATACAAAACATGGATGATATTAGATACTGTGAGAAATGAGCTAGGAAAGATATTACATAAATAAACAGTATCTGAATTTTTTATTAATGTAAGACAAATAGCTTAATAAAAACTATTTTAATACCATATTTGATTTGATTGCCAAGAATCACAATTATTTGTAAATGGAAAATCATGTATAACTCACTACCAGTACTTGAGAAATTAAATATCAAAGATTAGTTTGAGTCTGTGTATAACTTCCATTCCCTGTCCTAGTTTTAGAAGAGTGTCATAATTTTGTATTCTAGTTTAATCTGTAAAAGGTGTTGAGATGAATAATGTTTTGTGCTTTCAAACAAAAATAAAAATTGTTCCTTTAATTTTTTAACAAAAAAAGTTTCATAGAAGTAAAAAAATTATTGATAAAATGATTAGACATGAAAAAGCAGTATAGTGAATAGTGGTTACTTTTTTGTGCATTACTGGAATGATTAATGTTAAATAGCTTTTGTCTATTTTTTAGGCATTGGAATTGTTTCAATAATACACATGTGATACAGAGATAAAATTTCTGCCTATTACTGAAATTGCCAATCAGCATCTTTGTCTAAGCGCACACACACACACACACACACACACACACACAACTACTTTTCTCTCAGAACACACCATGTTTTTTTTGTTTTTTGTTTTTGTTTTGGCTGTGTTGGGTCTTTGTTGCTGGGCGCAGGCTTCCTCAAGTTGCGGTGAGCGGGGGCTACTCTTCGTTGTGGTGCACGGGCTTCTCGTTGTGGTGGCTCCTCTTGTTGCAGAGCACGGGCTCTAGGCGCATGGGCTTCAATAGTTGTGGTTCACGGGCTCCAGAGCGCATGCTCGGTAGTTGTGGCACACGGGCTTAGTTGTTCCGCGGCATGTGGGATCTTCCCGGACCAGGGCTCGAACCCGTGTCCCCTGCATTGGCAGGCAGATTCTTAATCACTGCGGCACCAGGGACGTCCAAGATTCTTGTTTAATCTTAAAGAATCAGGTGAATTGAATGTGCCCCAGTCCTGCTGATGTTGGTTGCTTTGAGTGCCCTCCAAAATATGTCTGCCCTAATATAACTGAAAGACTTGAATGAAATATAACTTTGTGAAGAAATGCAGTTAGTAATCCAGAAAGACCTGTCAGAAAATTCCTTTATTATGTTGAGCCCCAATTTTTCCTGCATTGGGATTAAACATAGGTCTTAATTTGACATTTTGTGAACAAGGGAGACTACTTCCTCCATTTGACAAGGCTTCTTATTTGAAGAAAACTAGTGCATCTCTCTCTCTTGACATTCAGTTGACACTTCTTGTTGTAAATTGCTTTAGTTATTCCTTTGAAATAAATGAATCATTTTATTTCTCTCACAATTTTATTATTTATTTTATATATGTGTTCAAAGATTGCTGTGCCCCTAAATACCCATATTTGATGCTTAGAAGAAAATATATTACAAGTATCTAAAAAAGTCCTATTATGAAAAAATCACCAAATAAATACAAAAAACACTTATGGAAATAATAGGATTAGGATCATATGACCCGAAGCTTATACAACTAAATTCAACCAATCAATCAATTACTCAACAAACAAACAAGTAAACTGATGTGAATTTTAGCTAAAGCACTTATAAAAGCAATAAATAATCTTAATTTTATATAGCTCAGTTAAATCTCCATTGACAATTGTGTCTGGCATCACTGTCATTCAAACTCCTGAATTTTTAGCTGGGGAGCTACAGCTTCTTTGGATTTGTAGGCCGTTCCGAGAAATTTTCTTTCAATAAAAGCCAGTTCCATCAAAATTTAGAATCTGATATTTTGTGTAGTCTTTATCACCAATCAGTATTTTAACATGGAAGATAAATGGCTTCATAACTTCATCTTCTGCATCGTCAATGACATTTACATAAACGTTTGGGGAAATTATAATCTTGAAGCCCATTTCTTATACAAAGACTGCAGTTTATGCAGAAATTTCAGCTTTTTCTCTTAAGATTTTCATATATTGCTAAGACTTTTTTTTTAATTGTATGAAAGTTGTTCTTGAATGTTTCATAATATTAATATATTGTGAAAATTGGTTATGAACTAATGCTACATCTACAGAACACTAGCATTATTGTGCTAGTGAATGACTAGCACTATGTGATAACTTAATGCATACGTTATCATTGTATATCCACTAATTCAATATATAATACATAAAGAAGTGAGAATTGATTATACCCAATATTTTTATGTGCTTTATAAATTTAGGATAAGGCAATAAAGTGATAAAGCAGGGTTATAATTGTAGTATTTTAATAATACTATTAAATAATATTTAACAGTGTTTGAATAATTTTACTTTTATTGGCTAAATTTGTATGAGATTTTGGAAGCACTCATACCATTGATTGTGCTCAACTCTGTCAACTGAAGCCCTTGCTTTTGTGCCCAATAGCTCTACTCAAGTTGGGTCACTCAATAGCTGTATTTTTAAAGTTTCATTTTTTAAAAAATCATAGTTCAGGACCTCATGCTTTTCTCTACTACATTTTTATTACATTTAAAGTCATATTTCCAAATATTTTTATGTTTATAGAAAATAAATCGAATATCTGTATAATCTGGTCTTAAATTACTCAGTCTCTTTACATTTTACGTCTTTTGTATTGAGACTTATTTTAAATTTCTTAACCCCCTCCATTACCCTTATTATATCTTCATATCATGCTCAAAGGAGAAAGCAAGTTTGAGAAGTCAGAATAACTTATCTGTAGAATTAGTTTCGATATTAAGTAATAATGGCTTAAACAGAAATTAATTTTCTCAACTAAACAGGCACAAAGTTGTAGATAATAGATTAGTGTTTCAGCTCTACTGAGGGAGTGTTGGCCCAAGTTTTTTCTATCAGTCCCAGCCATGTGATTTCCATATTTCAAGTCATTTCATGGTCCAAGGTGGCTGCTGGAGCACCAGCCATTACATGTGCTTGCCAGACAGCAGGAAGGAAGAAGGGAGGGAAGGCAAAAGACTTCTCTCTCCTTAAACACACACACACACATATAATTTCCATGTACGTGCAACTGACTGACATCTCCTTCACTGATACATAATCATTTGGCCAAGATATGAAGGAGGTTGGAGTAAGATACAGTGTATTCATGTTTTAAATATTTCACTGGATTCTACTTAATAATAATGTAATTTTGGCCACTATAGGCATACATGTGATTTCTATTTGTTTTTATTTTGTGAGTTTTTTTTTTTGTTTTTGCATAAAGTTTACATTTTCTTTTAAAGTAACTGAAAAAGTTTACTGCTTCTTTTATGTTATTGAAGGTTGCAAATTTCAAAATAATCATATATCCTTAAGATTTTAAAGCACTTATTTATGAGGTGAGCTGTTTTCTAAAGTTTGGTTTTTGAACAGTTAATAAATTTCTTTTTTCACAAATTGTTTATTTAAATGCTTTACTTTAACTCAATTTCAATTATTCGATTTTTCTAGAAAATTGAACATAGTAATGAAATATTCACATTTATTAACACAGAGCTTGTCTACAATCATCTACAATTTTATTTATTTATTTATTTTTTCCTGCGGTACGCAGGCCTCTCACCGTTGTGGCCTCTCCCGTTGCGGAGCACAGGCTCTGGACGTGCAGGCTCAGCAGCCATGGCTCATGGGCTCAGCCGTTCCACAGCACGTGGGATCTTCCCAGACCGGGGAACGAACCCGCGTCCCCCGCATCGGCAGGCGGACTCCCAACCACTGCGCCACCAGGGAAGCCCCTACAATTTTAATTTCATATCTGTGGATTTATTCCTTCTGTAAATTCTGATTGTAGTATGTGTTTCCTTTTTTATAATTTGACTAACAAGTACTATATCAAGCTTGTTATTCTTTCAAGAACCAAATCTGGATTTGTATCAAATGTACTACTTTTTTCTTTTTAAAATAATGTCTCCGTTTTTGTATTTATTATCTTTATTATTATGTACCATGTTATTTGCAGAAATTTTAGTTGAGTGTTTTATTATTCATTTTAAATGTTACTTGCTTATTAACACAAGTATTTAAAATGATGCATTTTTCTTTCTTCATAAATCTGTTGCATTACAAATCTTCTGAAGGGCTTACTGAATATAACGTTTGAGGCATGAACATTGTATTGTAAATTATCTTGTTTTCAAGGAAACCATGCATAGTTAGTGCAAATACAGGTTTACCGTCTGTGTTGCAGCTATATAAGATATATAATTATTATTAATTTACATTTTTACTCCTTTTTTACACATGCAAACATATCCCAAATAATATTCATATGAAAAAATGTACACTTGAGAAGCATAGATAGCAAATAAAATCCTATTCAGTTATGCTGGTGGTACATATAACTACTAAGACACTAGACTAATTATTTTGCAAATTAAGACAACCAACTATATTCTTACCTATGCAGTATAAGTTTTGATATTAAAAATTTTTTTAAGTATTAGCCTTTTTAGACTTAGCTACCTACATTCAGTTTAGAGTTAATTTACTTTCAAACCAAACAGTTTGTCTACTAATGTAGTCTTTCCTCCAATCTCTTTACGTTACTTAAACTTGCTTAGTCATTTGGTCACTTTTTATTACTTTTTAAAAGCATAGGCAACTTTCCAAGATATTTTATCAAAATCACTTTATTCTTTCCTTATGGGAAGGGTCATACTGAGTCCATTTACAATAGAAGCATTCAAAAAAATAAGAAGTTACATATCACACCTGAGCATGAGTAGTCAGAGAGAATTATTCTTATGCCCTTCAGACTTCATCCTTTTTATTTCTCCAGCATTTATAAGCTCTCTTAAGCAGACTTATTAATATTTTGTTTTAGTTAAACAAGTGGAAATTTTAAATGAGCCGTGTTGGAAGGAGCCGGCCAAGAGCCTTCCCCTTTTGTCTAGGCACATTTCCCTTCTTTGCATATCAATGGCCCCATCTCTCATTTTCCCTGTGCCAGGCAGAGCTGATCCAAGCACTAAGCTTCTTTTGAATTAATAGAAGATTAACACCTGGGTCAGTTTATAAGACCTGGAAGGAGAGAAGAAATGAGCTCAACAAGCAGAGGAGCAATCTGGAGTACAAACAAGGACAAGAGCAAAATCAGATTTACACCAGACGCAGTGCCCCATTTGCTGTTTTGATTCTAACAGTCAAATAAATAGCTTTTCTAGTTGTAAATCTTGATTTTTTGTTCATTTTCATTTAACAATTTAATCTGACTGAATATATGTGAAGGATAAAATATTTATCTATTCATAACTTCTTAAGTGTTCTGCAGATAATAATAAAAGAAACCTTTCCTCATATGTGAACGCTGATCCTAAAGAAAATATTTCTTGCTACATTGTTTTAAAGCAGCACAGTTCAGTAGATACATAATGTGAGACATGTATGTAATAGCTCGCTGCCACTAGAGAAAGCACGTGTGCAGCAAGGAAGACCCAACGCAGCCTAAATAAATAAATAAATGAATAAATAAAACATTATTAAAAAAACTTTAAAAGAAGTGGGTGAAGTTAGTTTTATTACTATAATTTAACCCAAAATATCCAAAATATTATTTTAAAGGTAATATTATAAAATTATTAATGGGAAATATTACATCTTTTCATGCTAAACCTTTTAAATTGGATACATGTTTTATTGATGGCACATTTCAATTTGGACTAGTCATACTTCAGGTGCTCAATAGTCATAAGCAGTAAGGGGCTATTGTATTGGATAGTGCAGCTCTAGAAAAATAGATCATTCCAATGATGACAAAAGATAATCTTTTGGATATTCTTTGGATAATCATTCATATGTTCAATCATTTAGTACAGGGGTCCCCAACCTCCGGGCTGCAAAGCAGCAGGTGAGCGGCGGGTGAGCGAGTGAAGCTTCCTTTGTATTTACAGCCGCTGCCCATCGGTCGCATTACCACCTGAGCTCCGCCTCCTGTCAGCATTATGGTGAGTTGTATAATTATTTCATCATATATTACAGTGTAATAATAATAGAAATAAAGTGCGCAGTAAATGTAATGTGCTAGAATCATGTCAAAACCATCCCCCACCCCTGATCCGTGGAAAAATTTTCTTCCATTAAGCCAGTCCCTGGTGCCAAAAAGGTTGGGGACCACTGATTTAGTATATATTCATTGACTGCTATGCCATGAAATCCCCCTGACCAAAATAATATTGAGCATCTACCAGTTGGGTTATATGACAGCATCTTTATTTCCTACTACCCCTCCATATTATGTTTTAACAAAAACAAAACACAAAAGCATGGAATCAACAATTGGCAGTGTTTGTTTACACTTTAATGTTTTGTTAGCTAAGTTGTTGGAAGGATAAATTTTATTTGGGAAATAAATTTATTCAAAGGTCTTTGATTCAAGAACTAGTTAATTCCAATACAAATGACTAGAATTTATATAAGTTACTTCAGTCTCTGAGCCTCAGAAAAGCTGATTTGTAATAAGTATAAAGTCATAATTATAATAACGACTTCACAGATAATCTATGCATGGTAGGCAGAATCCTAACCTCCCCCCAACCCCCAAGAAAATATGTTCTGATCTCTGGAACCTGTGAGTATGGTAAGTCACTCCTATGATTAGGTTTTGTTATATAGCACAGTTGACCTTAAGATAGGGAGATTATCTGATAGACCTGACCTAATCATGTGAGAGTTTAAAAGCCAAGATTTTCTTTTTCCTGGCACTGGCAAGATAAGTCAGATAGAGTCAAAGAAAGAGAACGATTCTATGAGCTCTTGCTGCTTTGAAAAAGGAGGTGGTCATTTGAGAAGGGATGCAGGTGGCCTTGCGGTGCTGAGGAAGACACTCTACTGACAGCCACCAAGGAAATGGGGAGTAGGTCCTACTTCTGCAAGCAACTGAATTTTGTCAACAGCCTGAATGTCCCTGGAAGCAAATTCTTCCCAGAAGCTCCTCAGTACACTGACACCTTGATCTTGGTCTGATGAGACCCTGAACAGGTAATCTGGTGAGCCATGCCAGATTTCTGATTTATAGAACTATGAGATAATAAATTGGTATTGTCTTAAGCCACTAAATTTGTGGTAAAATTATTACAGTACACATAGAAGACTAATACACCATGAGAGAATATCTTGTAACCTATAAAATGTTTTATAAATCGTAGGCATTATAATTGGAACACAGAATACATTAGATTCTCTCTTTGAACTCTCTGCAGGTAAATAAGCTTTGTTCCATAACCAAATATAGTATTCCTAAATACTTCGAGAAGTTTTCCAGTTTATTTTATCTTTCTTATTAAAAGCATGAAGTACTTGAGAATATTAACAAGCAAATGCAAATCCATTATCACCACTGAATTACCAAAACATTCCATTCCTATCAATGGGACATATAGAATGCCGTTGACAAGATGTATACCTTTGTTTTCTGTCCCCTCTACCATAGCATGGAGCAGGGTAATTCTCTTAATGTCAGGTAATGATGTAAAAGATACTGGAAATGAGATTATGATAATATTGAAAATTAAAGGATAGAATAATATATTTCTATGAAAGGCTGTTTTATAGTGCTTTTGTCTTTCTATTTTTGGCCACACCGCATGGCTTGTGGGATCTTAGTTCCCTGACCAGGGATTGAACCCGAGCTATGGCAATGGGCAGTGAAAGCACCGAGTCCTAACCACTGGACTGCCAGGGAATCCCTTTAGAGCTTTTTAAACACAAGTTAAAATTTCATTAATTACATCTATTTCAAACATAATAATTATCATTCTGATATTCCACACCTGTTGATGAACTTTAATGATCTTTAATGAAATTTAATTTTAATGATTGAGACAAAAAAGAATGCCTGATCTGCCTCAATATAGTGCAACTTAATATACAGACTTGGAACATATATTACAAGTAGTATGCTTCAATGATAATTTTTTATGTGAACACACACACACAATATATTTTTTTAGCTCCCAGCGTCAATTCAGGTCATCTGAGACTCGAAAGCCATGATAAGAAGTACAAGAGATTATTGAGGAAAAATCTGATAAAGATAAAGGGATAAATATAAAAAGGATAAAGGTAAAGGGTGCAGGTAAAGACAAAGAAGAAGGCTTCAAACCATAATTCATCTCTGAAATGTAAAAGAAGAGGAAAGAAAGAAATGGTAGTCAGTGCCCTCAATTACAGTACTACAAGTCTCCAAATGTTTTGTCCAGTCCAAGCGCAAGGTGTCCATTAGAAAAATTCCACTGTGTACGTTTCTGGACTGTGCAAACTGTTCCCTTAGTGAGCCTTGTAATTATCATACTGTCTCAATTGCTATTTTATAGATCTTGGTCTCTGGTGATATAAATCCCCCCGCCCCCTGTTTTTCTTTTTCTTTAAGCTGCCCTACAGATCCTAAATTTAGAATTAATTTACTTGTCAATTTCTTCAAAAATCCAGCTGGAATTTGATTTATATTTCGTTAAAGGTAAAGAACAATTTGAGGAGAAATGCCATGTTTATAATGCCATGGTCAATACACAAACATGAAATAAGTACCCATTTCTTTAGATATATATGATTTCTTTGGTAGTAATATTTTGTAGTTTCTTATATAGAGAACTTGTATATCTTTGATTAATTTTATTCTAATTTTTAAAAAAATATGCCCTTCTTGATAGTACAGTGAAAGCACACTGTGGTTTCTCTAATAAATATCCCCCAATAAGTGTTATAAAATATAAACAGATTAGACACTCAACCCCCAGTGAGTTAGAGAACTTGAGGTCTGTACTCACATGCTTTTTGTTCTTTCTGTTAATAAAAATTTCCACTTAATTACCTAGCTTGTGGTCCACTGTGTAAGTGCCAATCGCACACTCACGGAGAGAAAATCAAGGGAGTATTGGAAATTCCACTGCTAAATGACCTATTCTTGCTTCCCAAGGTCAAATATATATTCCTTAGACCAGGAATTTGTGTAGATGAGACAACAGAATAATTATTTTTTCAAGTGTACAAAGGTATTTCTGAAATAGGTCAAGATAATAATAAGACCAAAGGCATATTATAAGCTAGGCCAAAACTTTATCCCCTAGTCTGTCTCTGTATTGAATTATGTCTAGCTAAATCTTCCAATCAAACTCACCAATAAAGATAATGTGCTGATATGACATGGTAACACTGCTCAAATAACCCACTGCAAATGTTACGCAATGCTGTGTATTAGACAACTATGAGCTCAAATTTATTATTAAATTCCTATTAGAACATGTAATTACGATATTTAAAGGGAAATTCCTTCTTGTTAGCCACAAAGAAATTTTCCTCAAGAGCTAATCTGAATAAATATAGTAGGCTGACTACATAAAAATCACCTAAGGTGCTTCTGAAAACACATGTTTCTACCTATGTACCCTTTCCCTGTCTGATTTGGTATGTCTGGGCAGACACAATATTATTTTTAGATGACCCAGGTGATTTTCCTATGCAGCTTGATAGGGAAACTACTATGCATTGTTCCAGTTAAATAATATCATTGCTGTTATTGCTATAGAACATAAAGCAATGCAGTACAGGAATTTAAAATTATTTTTTGTCAGCGGGTATTACTATTTTGACTAATCATAGCTAGGCTTCCCTCTTTAGCACTATAGCCTGCACCATTTGCCAATTAAACAGATATAGCTCTTTCACCACTTCTAAATACAGATTATCTGAATAATTCAAGACTTTTATGTATCCCACTTTTCCAAAAGTCCAAAGATTCAACAGGATTTAATAGGACCACTCTACCATCCCTTTTAACTTAAGTAAAAACGTATCTTTACATTGTTATTGATGTATGAGATTAATAAGAAAGAAAAAAAGGTTAAGAAAAACACTTCAAAATTTCATTTTCAACATTATTCACACAATCAATTCACTAAGGTTATTCTGGGACAGCAACTGAAAGAGACTGCCATCATTTGGGGGAATGATTATATCCTCATGTTTAATTCTGGTATTGCTACCTTTACCAGTGGGAAGAATACAGAGGATGAGATAGACGAATATTGGGAATCCATACTTATATACTCCCTTCTTTCACTGATTGGGGTATCTGAAACAAAAGTGTATCCTCGTAGAATTTGGAATTTGTAGTTATGATTTCTTAGGTCCTTAGTTCTTCTTTGACTGTTATGACTGTGGGTTCTGTGGGTTCTGTGGGTGAAATGACTGTGGGTTCTGCATGTGACTACCATTCTTTTCTCCTGTGAGCAGTTTACCCTATAGTTAATTCAGGCAACATTAATCAAATCCCGTGAACTTGGGCTTTCTGCACTGCCAATATTAATAACCTGCTTTATGATGTGGATCTCTTTACTATACCAGACATCCTGCTTCTAATGCCTTCCTATTTGTTACCTAGCCTATTCATTTATTTTCCTGGTATATGCCTCCAGATTGGCGTTGTCTTCTTACTGAGAGCTGGGAATTTGTTGGGTTTCAGTTCTACAAAATGCATCCATTGTTCAAGAAATCTGGTTCAATTTTGTCCCCTTAAAGATTCCTTCAAAGTAGCTTTCTTTCAGAAGTTGAAATTCTGGTCCTGGTCTATGTTAAATCTTTTGTGTTTCTATTTTGTTCCGCTTTAATATTTGTTAAAATTGTAGACCTCCTTGTACTAGTCATTCCACAGCTCCTTTTATTTATACTTCCCTATCTACGCTTAACAGGTGTGCTAGACTTCACTTAAAAATGTTTATTGTTGCTAATGAAATAGTCATGAGTTTAGAGGCTTAATTAAAAAGGTAACGACAGATTAAGGAACACCTACTTTAGTGCAGTGAGTTTTTCTCTCTCAATCATCATTGTATTAGAGGCAGCACATATTAGGAAGAAAGTAAGTAATTACTGAGTGAACAAATGAACAAGTGATGATCTAGTAACAGGCTAACTTACCTAGTCCCTACATCCCATCCTCCTGCCTCCATTTTTCTAGCCCTTTCACATTTGAAATCCATCTAATGCAGTAGAAAGTAGTCAGACGCTAGAGTCAAACAAATGGGTCCCAAATCTGGCCCTGCCACTCTTTTGCTGTTGTGTGACTTTTGGCAAGTTACTACCTCTTGAGCTTCAGTTTTCTCATTTATAAAATTGGCCCCCAAATTCTACTTATCACAGAAATGTTGTGAGACAATGCATGTAAAAATATTTATCATGGCAACTGGCATATGGTGAACACTAAACATGTTAGAAGACTTTGTCATACACCTAGTGGGTATTGGAATTTCCTAGATATTTTTTTTTCTTTACACATGACATACCGGCTTATTGTTCATTTTAGGGTTTAAAGTTAATTAAATATATCTGATAAAGGGTTAATATACAAAATATATAAATAACACACCACTTAATAGCAAAAAAACCCTCAATCTGATTAAAAAATGGACAGAAGGGCCAAGAGACATTTTTTCAAAGATGGCCAACAGATACATGAAAAGATGTTCAACATTGTTAATCATCAGGGAAATGCAAATCAAAACTACCATGAGATATCACCTCATACCTGTTACAATGGCTAATTATCAAAAAGACAAGAAACAACAAGTGTTGACAAGGATGTGGAGAAAAGGGAACCCTTGTGCCCTGTTGGTGGGAATGTAAATTGGTGAAGCCACTATGGAAAATAGTGTAGAGGCTCTTCAAACATTTAAAAATAGAACTACCATATAATCCAGCAATTCCATTTCTGGATATTTATCCAAGGAAATTGAAAACATTAACTCAAAAGTATACATGCACCCCCATGTTCACTGCAGCACTATCTACAAAAGCCAAGATATGGAAACAATCTAAACGTTCATGGATGGATGAGTGGATAAAGAAACTGTGATATATGTTTATACACATGGAATATTATTTAACCAATAAAAGAAAATTGAAACCTTACCATTTACAACAACATGGATGGATATATCGTTTATTTCTCACAGTTCTGGAGGCTGGAAAGTCCAAGATCAAGGCACTGGCAGATTTGGTGTCTGGTCATGGCTCCCAGCAACATTAGGCTCTCCCCTTTTACTGGCAAGGTGTTTGCAGCAGCTTCAGTCCTTACATCTCAGATTCAGGTTCTGCAAACAAAAGTGAGTTTGTTTAAAAAAAAAACAGTATTATCTGTACTATTAAAAATCTTTGAAAAGAAAACAAAAATATTAGCATCAGAAAATAAGAGTTTTCTGCTCTATATCCAAAATGAAAATAAAGTAGAAGTTATTGGTTTATTCATTCAGGTGCTGGAATCAAATTGAATATAAGGAAAGTATACACATTCTAATGGCCTGTGTGCCTTCTATGTGCATCTTGTTCATTATGATTAATCTTTTGTGATTACATTTTTCCCATTGTATTAGTTTATGTGAGAAAAGACACTTGCTCTTATTATAACATAAAAAGTGAAAAACAGACACATAGTGGGAAAATCATGTATTCGGACTTGAGTTTGATTACCGCCTCCACCTTGAGCAAGTTATTTAACCTCTTTGAATTTTAGTTTTCTCATCCACTAAATATGGCTACTAATAATATCTTCATCTTAGAACTGCTGTGAAGGTTAAATATGTTAAGTAGGTAAAGGACTTTCTTGGCAAAAAACCCACTAGATTTAATACTAATAAATGCTACTTAACATGAGTGATATTCCATTGTTACTGTATGCATAGTTTAATACCTGGAACATGACAGGCACTTAGGTAATGGTAGATAACAGGTTTTGAGACTTTTCTTATTGCCTAATTTCATATTGAAAAATAATTAGAATTATTGATCCAGAGATTCATAGACAGATGAATAATTCTTTGTTCATAGAGTAGGTGAATGAAAACTATTTTATTATTTTTATTAAAATGAATAATACATAACAATATACTTATATTAATATGTAATAATATATTTTATTGTAAGCATATGGTAATATATAATTGATACATGATATAATTATATCAGAATTTTATATAGAATATGATATAATGTAATTATATCAGAATTATACTATACATGCTATGACATATATAATAAATAATATATATATATAATATTTATTATATTCCTCTTGAGGCACATACGTCTGATCATGTTGCTAACCTTCTGAGAAGCCTAAAAAGTTTTCTATTGCCTATGGAATAAAATCCAAGTGCTTGAATATCAAGTGCCATCCTTTGTTCTTTGGCCCATACAATTTTATTTAGTCTTATTTCCATCTTTTATTTACTCATTCTTTCCTTTACCTGTTCCTTCCTTTCTTCCTTCCTTTCTTTTTTTCTCTAATTTTTCTTTTCCTAATTCTTTTGAACTTAAATATATCTGAACTTATGTAAAGGATGTAAACAAAGACAATGCTGAAAAGCAGCTTTCTGACACCTTCTTTCCTTTCGTACCTTCACTGCTGCTTGCCCTAGGAGTTCAATACTGTGAATTTGTTATATCTTCTTTGAGAATATTGCCTTTGCATATGCAGTGAGACAATATCTTGAAATTAACACTGAAAATATTAATTGTAGTCATTTAGTTTCCATACTTCCTTATATATATACTCTTCCAGCCATATCAATTATAGCAGGAAATCCAATCTTTTAACTTAAAAGAGGCAGATTTTTTTATTTTTTGGCAGTTGGCCGGTGGGGAAAGGAGGACCCTGCTGAGAATCAGGCAAGAAGTAAGGCATGGGATTAAAGCCATCTCATAATAATAATAGATTTATGGTATTTAATATGCTATTTAACAAAATATTCTATCTTGCTCTCTTTGAAGCACATGGCAAGTGTGCACTTCTTATTTCCCTTGTAGGTTCGTGGGACCTTCTGGCAAATTTTGGGCAATGAACTGAAAGTGCTAATAATATATATCACTTGGAGGCTAGCATCTTTAAATAATTAATGCCAGAGTGAGAGCCACCATGGTTCTTTTTATTTCCTTTTCCTTTTTTCTTTTTAATCTGCCAGGACAATTGGGTATGACCCAGATGAAGGCTGTTCCATCTTCTTTTGTTGCAGAGTAAAGACGATACAGAGCAAAACCTCAGCTGATGCACAATGGACATATAGCCAGAGCAGGAAATAAATCTTTGTGGTAAGATTTACAAGATTGCAAAGAGAAAACGGAGCCTGTGTTGTCCTGAGGGGGAAAAACAGGTAAGAAAAAAATTATCTTTAAAGTCTAAAGGAGTTTATGACTTTGGGGAGATCACAGATGTTTGGGAAAAAGGAGCAGCCATGCAGGGAGACCTTAGAGAGTTGCTGATGCAGCTCGTTTGCTCCTGTCCTTTGCTGCCTTCTAGAAACCATGTGGGAGCTAATCCAAGGCAATTCTTATCTTTAAGCTAAAAGTGTACATCACCAGTGCAGAGCAGATACCCCTTATCTGCTGAACTCTTTCCTGTGACAGCAGCCTATATGTTGTGACTGTGTGACCTAGCAGTACTTATGCTCACTCATTCGATGCCCCAAAACCTGAATGAGCTAATCCTTACACTTCGGATGGACATATCCATGAATATCCATTACGTACTGCACCTTTGTCACTGCCCTTCTCAAACAGAGACAGGGTTCCTAGAAACCCAAAGAAATAATAATATTCTAGAAAATAAATCCCTCACTATCTTTAATTGCATAGGAATAAACTATGGTGAGAGCCACTTTGATAGCAATAAGATTCATGCACATATCATTCTACAATTAAATACATGTTATGGCAAACATGTTACGATACATGCAATAATATAGCTTAGCTTTTTAAATCCTTAGTGTTGGGTTGCATTTATATTCTATATATATTTATGGATTTCCATAATAATATTCACTTATAATAATTGTTTTCCATTTTAACATACAAATAATGCCACTGTGAAAATTTTATGTATTTCTTTCAGATAGATTACTTAAAGCAGAATTTCCCTAGCCAAAGTCATATATATTACTAATTTTAATAGTGACTGATAAATTCTTCTACAACATATATTGATTTACTCACCTACAAACAATATCTGGTATTGCCTGCCTAAACACAGGCAACAGTGAATAATAGATATCTTTCAGTTTTTTAGTCTTGTGATTTTACATTATGCAACAACTTCCTTCTCTCCTATTCTTCAGCCCATAGAACCATACTCAGTTCTCAAGTGTCTGGCTAAAGCGTGTGCTCGTCTGTGTGTTCACAACGTTTCTATTGTCTGAAATGTCCTTCCCCCAATACCTGCTCTTCAAGGGACAACTCAAAATTAACTGTCATAAAGCCTTTCTAAACTATTTTTGTAATTGATTAATTTCTCTTTTGTGTCCTATACTAACCTACAGAATCATTTATAATAATTTTCAAATCACTTCATTATCTGACTCATTTTCTATATTTTAAATGATTTGAGAACATTTATAACTGGGACTGGGACTACTATGTTCTGTCTCCTTTACACTTAGCACCAGACCTGGCACTGAATATTTGCTAAATGGACTGATGGGGAAATATTTACACAAACCATCCCTAGGAAAAGAACATGCCCCCTCTGGACAATACCGATCTTAAACTTAACGCTTGGCCATGGTTCAAATAAGTTCAAGCTTATTTGGGAAGAAAAATGGGCAAGGTCAGAGGATAAGTTCTCTTTCTTAATTAGTAGTGAACAGAATCAGAGTTCTGTCGGGAAGCAAAAAGAGAATAGGCTGTGATACTACATTGATAATTTATGAACAAACTACAATTATATAGCATTATCAATTGCTAAAATCTGAGCTCAAACTTTATACATTATTTAGGAAATACTATATACAAGGATACATTTTATTTCACAACTAAAACTATAGTTCAACACAATTCTTTTTAAACAATCTACTTTTTCTCTTCTCTCAAGTATTTTCGGGGCAAAGAAATTCATTCTTTTTTGCAACCCATTCATAACCTCGTCCTGTATCTGGAATGAAGGGGACAGTAAACAAGTGATTTTTGCCTGAATGATACTGTAGTAGAAAATAACTCACGTGCAGTGGCATATGCACTGATTATGGAAAAAGCAAATTGGGTATAGAAATCTAGTTTTGCTATCAACACGTAATAGCTGTATGATAATTTTAAAAGTCTGAAAATTTTCTTATAATTTACTTGGTTTCATAGCTATTAAGAAGTTGTAATACTTCTTCATAATGTTAGTGTCACGATGAAATGATTAATTATGATATTGTATACAAAAACACCAAAATATATCAGATGATTCAGTAATGCCTATTGGACATGTCAAAATAAATACTTCTTGTTTGTCATCAACAATCTGTATAAATGTGGCCATCTATAAAATTCTGAAGCATGTAAAGTGGAATATCCTGAATAGTTCTGCATAAAATATTTATTACCCGATTTTGTCATCATTTTCCATACAAATATAAATTAATAAAAATTGGACACAAGAAATATATATATATTTTCAAATGATACAGCATTTATTACTCTTTGTAGACCATATGAATATGTGGTTTCTTCTTATTTCCTGAGTTCTGCAATAATATTCTTTTTTTTCTAACTATCATGAAAAGTTTTATTATCTAACAAGAGTGACTGGACTTGTAGAATTCGGCTTTGATATTTCTTTAATGACTTCTCACACCTACTCAAAGCAAGTGTTTTGTAATGGATATCACATGCCTTCAATCTCCCAAACAGGTGTGTCACATTTGTTAATAGCTTGATCTCTAATGAGCTGTTTACTCCCTGAATCTGTACTTTTCACCTGGAATTGGAGAAAAGTATGCACTATACCTAAACGTGTTAGTTATGAAGTTAACTGTCATTTAGTAGGTCTTAAATGTTATCTTACCTATATAAGTTGCAAAAGTAACTTAATTTCTATACATTACTTACATCAGTAGTTTAATTGATGTAGCAATTAACATAGCACAGGGGACTAAATAGATGCTGAAAATGTTAATTATTTTCCTTTTCTTTGAGTCTGAGTCCATAATTTCATACACAAATATAGCAGTATCCTGACTATGAAAACTGCATGCAAGTCATTCCTTCAATGTGTCATCTGAAGAATTCTCTAAAAAGTGTACTGTTGATGACACAGATGGTAAATTTCTGAAAAGTATAAAACAGTGCTTTTTTCAGTATGCTAGTTCTTTAGATAAGTTTGTATCCATGAGTATGACTAATGGTCATGTTAAGAACTATGACTGCGAGTTCCCGGAAGATGGCGGAAGAGTAAGACGTGGAGATCACCTTCCTTCCCACAGATAAACCAGAAATACATCTACACATGGAGCAACTCCTATAGAACACCTACTGAACGCTGGCAGAACACCTCAGACCTCCCAAAAGGCAAGAAACCCCCCACGTACCTGGGTAGGGCAAAAGAAAAAAGAATAAACAGAGAAAAAAGGACAGGGCCGGGAACTGCACCAGTGGGAGGGAGCCGTGAAGGAGGAAAAGTTTCCACACACTAGGAAGCCCCTTTGCGGGCGGAGACTGCGGATGGCGGAGGGGGAAAGCTTCGGAGCCGCGGGGGAGAGCACAGCAACACGGGTGCGGAGGGCAAAGCGGAGAGATTCCCGCACAGAGAATCAGGGCCGACCGGCACTCACCAGCCGAGAGGCTTGTCTGCTCACTCGCCGGGACGGGCGGGGCTGAGAGCTGAGGTCCAGGCTTCGGTCGGAGCGCAGGGAGAGGACTGGGGTTGGCGGCGTGAACACAGCCTGCAGGGGTTAGTGCGCCACGGCTGGCCGGGAGGGAGTCCGGTAAAAAGTCTGGACCTACTGAAGAGGCAAGAGACTTTTTCTTCCCTCTTTGTTTCCTGGTGCGCGAGGAGAGGGGATTAAGAGCGCTGCTTAAAGGAGCTCCACAGACGGGCACGAGCCGCGGCTAAAAGCACGGACCCCAGAGACGGGCATGGGACGCTAAGGCTGCTGCTGCCGCCACCAAGAAGCCTGTGCGCGCGCACAGGTCACTATCCACACCCCACTTCCGGAGAGAACCTGTGCAGCCCGCCACTGCCAGGTTCCCGGGATCCAGGGACAACTTCCCCGGAAGAATGCACGGCGCCTCAGGCTGGTGCAACGTCACGCTGGCCTCTGCCGCCGCAGGCCCGCCCCCACACTCCATGCCCCTCCCTACACCACCACCCCCCACCCCACCCCCCGCCTGAGTGAGCCAGAGCCGCGGAATCAGCTGCTCCTTTAACCCCATCCTGTCTGAGCAAAAAACAGACGCCCTCCGGTGACGTACACGCAGAGGTGGGGCCAAATCCAAAGCTGAGTCCCTGTGAGCTGTGAGAACAAAGAAGAGAAAGGGAAATCTCTCCCAGCAGCCACAGAAACAGCGGATTAAAGCTCCACAATCAACTTGATGTACCCAGCATCTGTGGGATACCGGAATACACAACAAATCATCCCAAATTAAGGAGGTGTACCTTGAGAGCAAGATTTATGATTTTTTCCCCTTTTCCTTTTTTTGTGAGTGTATATGTGTATGCTTCTGTGTGAGATTTTGTCTGTATAGCTTTGCTTCCACCATTTGTCCTAGGGTTCTAGCCGTCCGTTGTTTTTAAATTTTTTTCTTAATAATTAATTTTAATAACTTTATTATACTTTACTTCTTTCTTTCTCCTTCCTTCCTTCCTCCCTCCCTCCCTTCCTTCCTTCCTTCCTTCCTTCCCTCCTTTAGACAATGAATCATCCCAAATTGAGGAGGTGGACTTTGAGAGCAAGATTTACCATTTTTTCCCCTTTTCCTCTTTTTGTGAGTGTGTATCTGTATGCTTCTATGTGAGACTTTGTCTGTATAGCTTTGCTTCCACCATTGTCCTAGGGCTCTATCCGTCCGTTTTTTTCTCTTAATAATTATTTTTTTATTTTAATAACTTTATTATATTTTATCTTCCTTTATTTTATTTTACTTTACCTTCTTTCTTTCTCTTTTTCCTTCCTTCCCTCCTTCCTTCCTTCCTCCCTCCTCCCCTCCCTCCATTCTTTCTTTCTTTCTTTCTTCCTTTCTTTATCTCTCTTTATACTTCTACTAATTCTATTTTTTTTTTTAACATCTTTATTGGGGTATAATTGCTTTACAATGGTGTGTTAGTTTCTGCTTTATAACAAAGTGAATCAGTTATACATATACATATGTTCCCATATCTCTTCCCTTTTGTGTCTCCCTCCCTCCCACCCTACCTATCCCACCCCTCCAGGCGGTAACAAAGCACCGAGCCGATATTCCTGTGCCACGTGGCAGCTTCCCACTAGCTTATCTACCTTACATTTGGTAGTGTATATATATCCATGCCTCTTTCTCGCCCTGTCACAGCTCACCCTTCCCCCTCCCCATATCCTCAAGTCTGTTCTCCAGTAGGTCTATGTCTTTATTCCTGTCTTACCCCTAGGTTCTTCATGACATTTTTTTTTCTTAAATTCCATATATATGTGTTAGCATACGGTTAGCATTTCTCTTTCTGACATACTTCACTCTGTATGACAGACTCTAGGTCTATCCACCTCATTACAAATAGTTCAGTTTCGTTTCTTTTTATGTCTGAGTAATATTCCATTGTATATATGTGCCACATTTTCTTTATCCATTCATCCGATGATGGGCACTTAGGTTGTTTCCATCTCTGGGCTATTGTAAATAGAGCTGCAATGAACATTTTGGTACATGACTCTTTCTGAATTTTGTTTTTCTCAGGGTATATGCCCAGTAGTGAGATTGCTGGGTCATATGGTAGTTCTATTTGAAGTTTTTTAAGGAACCTCCATACTGTTCTCCATAGTGGCTGAACCAATTCACATTCCCACCAGCAGTTCAAGAGGGTTCCCTTTTCTCCACACCCTCTCCAGCATTTATTGTTTCTAGATTTTTTGATGATGGCCATTCTGACTGCTGTGAGATGATATATCATTGTACTTTTGATTTGCATTTCTCTAATGATTAAAAATGTTGAGCATTCTTTCATGTGTTTGTTGCCAGTCTGTATATCTTCTTTGGAGAAATGTCTATTTAGGTCTTCTCCCCATTTTTGGATTGGGTTGTTTTTTTGTTATTGAGCTGCATGAGCTGCTTGTAAATTTTGGAAATTAATCCTTTGTCAGTTGCTTCATTTGCAAATATTTTCTCCCATTCTAAGGGTTCTCTTTTTGTCTTGTTTATGGTTTCCTTTCCTGTGCAAAAGCTTTGAAGTTTCATTAGGTCCCATTTGTTTATTTTTATTTCCATTTCTCTAGGAGGTGGGTCAAAAAGGATCTTGCTGTGATTTATGTCATAGAGTGTCCTGCCTATGTTTTCCTCTAAGAGTTTGATAGTTTCTGGCCTTACATTTAGGTCTTTAATCCATTTTGAGCTTATTTTTATGTATGGTGTTAGGGAGTGATCTAATCTCATACTTTTACATGTACCTGTTCAGTTTTCCCAGCACCACTTATTGAAGAGGCTGTCCTTTCTCCACTGTACATTCCTGCCTCCTTTATCAAAGATAAGGTGACCATATGTGCGTGGGTTTATCTCTGGGCTTTCTATCCTGTTCCATTGATCTATCTTTCTGTTTTTGTGCCAGTACCATACTGTCTTGCTTACTGTAGCTTTGTAGTATAGTCTGAAGTCAGGGAGCCTGATTCCTCCAGCTCCGTTTATTGTTCTCAAGATTGCTTTGGCTATGCGGGGTCTTTTGTGTTTCCATACAAAATGTGAAATTTTTTGTTCTAGTTCTGTGAAAAATGCCAGTGGTAGTTTGATAGGGATTGCATTGAATCTGTAGATTGCTTTGGGTAGTAGAGTCATTTTCACAATGTTGATTCCTCCAATCCAAGAACATGGTTTATCTCTCCATATATTTCTATCATCTTTAATTTCTTTCATCAGTGTCTTATAATTTTCTGCATACAGGTCTTTTGTCTCCTTAGGTAGGTTTATTCCTAGATATTTTATTCTTTTTGTTGCAATGGTAAATGGGAGTGTTTTCCTGATTTCACTTTCAGATTTTTCATCATTAGTATATAGGAATGCCAGAGATTTCTGTGCATTAATTTTGTATCCTGCTACTTTACCAAATTCATTGATTAGCTCTAGTAGTTTTCTGGTAGCATCTTTAGGATTCTCTATGTATAGTATCATGTCATCTGCAAACAGTGACAGCTTTACTTTCTCTTTTCCAATTTGGATTCCTTTTATTTCTTTTTCTTCTCTGATTGTTGCTAAAACTTCCAAAACTATGTTGAATAATAGTGGTGAGAATGGGCCACCTTGTCTTGTTCCTAATGTTAGTGGAAATGGTTTCAGTTTTTCACCATTGAGAACTATGTTGGCTGTGGGTTTGTCATATATGGCCTTTATTATGTTGAGGTAACTTCCCTCTATGCCTGCTTTCTGGAGGGTTTTTATCATAAATGGGTTTGGATTTTGTCAAAAGCTTTGACAAAAGCTTTTTTAGGGAAGTTTTCAACTATATCTTGAAATATTTTCTCAGTCCCTTTCTTTTTCTCTTCTTCTTCTGGAACCCCTATAATTCGAATGTTGGTGCGTTTAATGTTGTCCCAGAGGTCTCTGAGACTGTCCTCAGGTCTTTTCATTCTTTTTTCTTTATCCTGCTCTGCAGTAGTTATTTCCACTATTTTATCTTCCAGGTCACTTATCCGTTCTTCTGCCTCAGTTATTCTGCTATTAATCCCACCTAGAGTCTTTTTGATTTCATTTATTGTGTTGTTCATCATTGTTTGTTTCATCTTTAATTCTTCTAGGTCCTTGTTAAATGTTTCTTGCATTTTGTGCATTCTATTTCCAAGATTTTGGATCATCTTTACAATCATTATTCTGAATTCTTTTTCAGGTAGACTTCCTATTTCTTCTTCATTTGTTAGGTCTGGTGCGTTTTTATCTTGCTCCTTCATCTGCTGTGTTTTTCTGTCTTCTCATTTTGCTTACCTTACTGTGTTTGGAGTCTGCTTTTCGCAGTCTGCAGGTTCGTAGTTCCCATTGTCTTTGGTGTCTGTCCCCAGTGGCTAAGGTTAGTTCAGTGGGTTGTGTAGGCTTCCTGGTGGAGGGGACTATTGCCTGTGTTCTGGTGGATGAGGATGGATCTTGTCTCTCTAGTGGGCAGGTTCACGTCTGGTGGTGTGTTTTGGGGTGTCTGTGGACTTATTATGATTTTAGGCAGCCTCTCTGCTAATGGGTGGGGTTGTGTTCCTGTTTTGCTAGTTATTTGGCATAAGTTGTCCAGCACTGTAGCTTGCTGGCTGTTGAGTGAAGCTGGGGGCTGGTGTTGAGATGGAGATCTCTGGGAGATTTTCCCCATTTGATATTATGTGGAGCTGGGAGGTCTCTTGTGGACCAGTGTCCTGAAGTTGGCTCTCCCACCTCAGAGGTACAGCACTGACTCCTGGCTGCAGCAGCAAGAGCCTTTCATCCACACAGCTCAGAATAAAAGGGAGAAAAAGTAGAGAGAAAGTATTAGTAGAAGTAGGAAGAAAGAAAGAAAGAAAGAAAGAAAGGAGGGAAGGAAGGAAGAAGAAAGAAGAAAAGAAGAAAAGAAGGAAAAAAGGAGGGACGGAGGGAGGGAAGAAGGAGGGAAGGAAGCAAAAATGAAAGAAAGAAAGAAGATACAGTAAAATAAAATAAAGTGTAATAAAGTTATTAAATTAAAAAATAATTATTTAGAAAAAAAAAGGGGACAGATAGAACCTTAGGACAAATGGTGGAAGCAAAGCTATACAGACAAAATCTTACACAGAAGCATACACATATACCCTCACAAAAACAGGTAAAGAGGAAAAAATCATAAATCTTGCTCTCAAAGTCCACCTCCTCAATTTGGGATGATTCGTTGTCTAAAGGAGGGAAGGAAGGGAGGGAGGGAGGGAGGGAGGAAGGAAGGAAGGAAGGAGAAAGAAAAGGTTAAATATAATAAAGTTATTAAAATTAATTATTAAGAAAAAAATTTTTAAAAAAACAATGGACGGCTAGAACCCTAGGACAAATGGTGGAAGCAAAGCTATACAGATAAAATCTCACACAGAAGCATACACATACACACTCACAAAAAGAGGAAAAGGGGAAAAAATCATAGATCTTGCTCTCGAAGTCCACCTCCTCAATTTGGGATGATTCGTTGTCAATTCATGTATTCCACAGATGCAGGTACATCAAGTTGATTGTGGAGCTTTAATCTGCTACTTCTGAGGCTGCTGGGAGAGATTTCCCTTTCTCTTATTTGTTCTCACAGCTCACAGGGACTCAGCTTTGGATTTGGCCCCGCCTCTGCATGTAGGTCGCTGGAGGGCGTCTGTTTTTTGCTCAGACAGGATGGGGTTAAAGGAGCCGCTGATTCGGGGGCTCTGGCGCACTCAGGCTGGGCGGAGGGAGGGGCATGGCATGCGGGGCGGGCCTGCAGCGGCAGAGGCCGGCACGACGTTGCACCAGCCTGAGGCCCGCCATACGTTTTTCCGGGGAAGTTGTCCCTGGATCCCGGGAACCTGGCAGTGGCGGGCTGCACAGGCTCACCAGAAGAGGGGTGTGGATAGTGACCTGTGCTCGCACACAGGCCCCTTGGTGGCAGCAGAAGCATCCTTAGTGTCTCCTGCTCATCTCTGGGGTCCACGCTTTTAGCTGTGGCTCGTGCCTGTCTCTGGGGTTCACGCTTTTAGCCGCGGCTCGCGCCCGTCTCTGGTCTCCGCGTTTTTAGCTGTGGCTCACACCCGTCTCTGGAGTTCCTTTAAGCAGCACTCTTAAACCCCTCTCCTCACACACCAGGAAACAAAGAGGGAAGAAAAAGTCTCTTGCCTCTTAGGCAGGTCCAGAACTTTTCCTGGACTCCCTCCCGGCTAGCTGTGGTGCACTAACCCCTTCAGGCTGTGTTCATGCAGCCAACCCCAGTCCTCTCCCTGGCGCCGACCAAAGCCTGAGCCTCAGCTTGCAGCCCCACCCTCTCTGGTGGGTGAGCAGACAAGCCTCTTGGGCTGGTGAGTGCCGGTCAGCACCGATCCTCTGTGCGGGAATCTCCCCGCTTTGCCCTCCGCACCCCTGTTGCTGTGCTCTCCTCCTCGGCTCCGAAGCTCCCCCCTCCGCCTCCTGCAGTCTCCGCCCACAAAGGGGCTTCCTAGTGTGTGGAAACCTTTCCTCCTTCACAGCTCCCTCCCACTGGTGCAGATGCCATCCCTATATTGTCTCTGCTTTTTCTTTTGCCCTACCCAGGTATGTGGGGGGTTTCTTGCCTTTTGGGAGGTCTGAGGTCTTCTGCCAGCATTCAGTAGGTGTTCTATAGGAGTTGCTCCACGTGTAGATGTATCTCTGGTGTATCTGTGGGGAGGAAGGTGATCTCCACGTCTTACGCTTCTGCCATCTTCCCCTCCCAGCTACTAATTCTTTCTTTCTACTTCTTCTCCCTTTTATTCTGAGCCGTGTGGATAAAAGGCTCTTGCTGCTGCATCCAGGAGTCAGTGCTGTGTCTCTGAGGTGGGAGAGCCAACTTCAGGACACTGGTCCACAAGAGACCTCCCAGCTCCACATAATATCAAATGGGGAAAATCTCCCAGAGATCTCCATCTCAACACCAGCACCCAGCTTCACTCAACGACCAGCAACCTACAGTGCAGGACATCCTATGCCAAACAACTAGCAAGACAAGAACACAACCCCACCCATTAGCAGAGAGGCTGCCTAGAATCATAGTAAGTCCACAGACACCACAAAACATACCAGCAGATGTGGACCTACCCACCATAAAGACAAGATGCAGCCTCATCGATCAGAACACGGGCACTAGTCCTCTCCACCAGGAAGCTTACACAACCCACTGAACCAACCGTAGCCACTGGGGACAGACACCAAAAACAACAGGAACTACGAACCTGCAGCCTGCAAAAAGGCGACCCCAAACACAGTAAGATAAGCAAGATGAAAAGACAGAAAAAGACACAGCAGATGAAGGAGCAAGATAAAAACGCACCAGACCTAACAAATGAAGAAGAAATAGGAAATCTACCTGAAAAAGAATTCAGAATCATGATAGTAAAGATGATCCAAAATCTTGGAAATAGAATAGACAAGATGCAGGAAACATTTTTCTAGGACCTAGAAGAACTAAAGATGAAACAAACAATGATGAACAACACAATAAATGAAATGAAAAACACTCTAGATAGGATCAATAGCAGAATAACAGAGGCAGGAGAACAGATAAGTGACCTGGAAGATAAAATAGTGGAAATAACTACTGCAGAACAGGATAAAGAAAAAAGAAGGAAAAGAGCTGAGGACAGTCTCAGAGACCTCTGGGACAACATCAAATGCACCAACATTCGAATTATAGGGGTTCCAGAAGAAGAAGAGAAAAAGAAAGGGACTGAGAAAATATTAGAAGACATTATAGTTGAAAACTACCCTAATATAGGATAGGAAATAGTTAATAAATTCCAGGAAGCACAGACAGTCCCATACAGGATAAATCCAAGGAGAAATACGCCAAGATACATATTAATCAAACTGTCAAAAATTAAATACAAAGAAAACATATTAAAAGCAGAAAAGGAAAAACAACAAATAACGCACAAGGGAATCCCCATAAGGTTAACAGCTGACTTTTCTGCAGAAACTCTGCAAGCCAGAAGGGAGTGGCAGGACATACTGTAACTGATGAAGGAGAAAAACCTGCAACCAAGATTACTCTACCCAGCAAGGATCTCATTCAGATTTGATGGTGAAATTAAACCCTTTACAGACAAGCAAAAGCTGAGAGAGTTCAGCACCACCAAACCAGCTCTACAACAACTGCTAAAGGAACTTCTCTAGGCAAGAAACACAAGAGAAGGAAAAGACCTACAATACCGAACCCAAAACAATTAAGAAAATGGGAATAGGAACATACATATCGATAATTGTCTTAAATGTAAGTGAACTAAATGCTCCCACCAAAAGACACAGATTGGCTGAATGGATACAAAAACAAGACCCATATATTTGCTGTCTACAAGAGACCCACTTCAGACCTAGAGACACATATAGACTGAAAGTAAGGGGATGGAAAAAGATATTTCATGCAAATGTAAACCAAAAGAAAGCTGGAGTAGCAATTCTCATATCACACAAAATAGACTTTAAAATAAAGACTATTAGAAGAGACAAAGAAGGACACTACATAATGATCAAGGGATCGATCCAAGAAGAAGATATAACAATTGTAAATATTTATGCACCCAACATAGGAGCACCTCAAAACATAAGGCAAATACTAACAGCCATAAAAGGGGAAATCGACAGTAACACATTCATAGTAGGGGACTTTAACACCCCACTTTCACCAATCGACAGATTTTCCAAAATGAAAATAAATAAGGAAACACAAGCTTTATATTAAAGCTTTACATTAAATACATTAAACAAGATGGACTTAATCGATATTTATAGGACATTGCATCCAAAAACAACGGAATACACATTTTTCTCTCGTGCTCATGGAACATTCTCCAGGATGGATCATATCTTCGGTCACATATCAAGGCTTGGTAAATTTAAGAAAATCGAAATTGTTTCAAGTATCTTTTCTGACCACAATGCTATGAGACTAGATATCAATTACAGGAAAAGATCTGTAAAAAATACAAACACATGGAGGCTACACAATACACTACTTAATAACGAAGTGGTCACTGAAGAAATCAAAGAGGAAATTAAAAAATACCTAGAAACAAATGACAATGGAGATACGATGACCCAAAATTTGGGGGATGCAGCAAAAGCAATTCTAAGAGGGAGGTTTATAGCAATACAATCCTACCTTATGAAACAGAAAACAACTCGAATAAACAACCTAACCTTGCACCTAAAGCAATTAGAGAAAGAAGAACAAAAAAAAAAAACCCCAAATTAGCAAAAGGAAAGAAATCATAAAAATCAGATGAGAAATAAATGGAAAATGAAGGAAATGATAGCAAAGATCAATAAAACTAAAAGCTTGTTCTTTGAGGGGATAAACAATATTGATAAAACATTAGCCAGACTCATCAAGAAAAAAAGGGAGAAGACTCAAATCAATAGAATTAGAAATGAGAAAGGAGAAATAACAACTGACACTGAAGAAACACAAAAGATCATGAGAGATTACTACAAGCAACTCTACCAATAAAAAGGACAACCTGGAAGAAATGGACAAATTCTTAGAAATGCACAACCTGCCAAGACTGAATCAGGAAGAAATAGAAAATATGAACAAACCAATCACAAACACTGAAATTGAAACTGTGATTAAAAATCTTCCAACAAAAGCCAAGGACCAGATGGCTTCACAGGTGAATTCTATCAAACATTTAGAGAACAGCTAACACCTATCCTTCTCAAACTCTTCCAAAATATAGCAGAGGGAGGAACACTCCCAAACTCATTTTACAAGGCCACCATCACCCTGATACAAAAACCAGACAAGGATGTCACAAAGAAAGAAAACTACAGGCCAATATCACTGATGAACATAGATGCAAAACTCCTCAACAAAATACTAGCAAACAGAATCCAAGAGCACATTAAAAGGATCATACACCATGATCAAGTGGTGTTTATTCCAGGAATACAAGGATTCTTCAGTATACGCAAATCAATCAACGTGATACACCATATTAAGAAACTGAAGGAGAAAAACCATATGATCATCTCAATAGATGCAGAGAAAGCTTTCGACAAAATTCAACACCACTTTATGATAAAAACCCTGCAGAAAGTAGGCATAGAGGGAACTTTCCTCAACATAATAAAGGCCATATATGACAAACCCACAGCCAACATCATCCTCAATGGTGAAAAACTGAAAGCATTTCCACTAAGATCAGGAACAAGACAAGGTTGCCCACTCTCACCACTCTTATTCAACATAGTTTTGGAAGTTTTAGCCACAGCAATCAGAGAAGAAAAGGAAATAAAAGGAATCCAAATCGGAAAAGAAGAAGTAAAGCTGTCACTGTTTGCAGATGACTTGATTCTATACATAGAGAATCCTAAAGATGCTACCAGAAAACTACTAGAGCTAATCAATGAATTTGGTAAAGTAGCAGGATACAAAATTAATGCACAGAAATCTCTGGCATTCCTATATACTAATGATGAAAAATCTGAAAGTGAAATCAAGAAAACACTCTCATTTACCTTTGCAACAAGAAGAATAAAATATCTAGAAATAAACCTACTTAAAGAAGACAAAAGACCTGTATGCAGAAAATTATAAGACACTGATGAAAGAAATTAAAGATGATAGAAATATATGGAGAGATAAACCATGTTCTTGGATTGGAAGAATCAACATTGTGAAAATGACTCTACTACCCAAAGCAATCTACAGATTCAATGCAATCTCTATCAAACTATCACAGGCATTTTTCACAGAACTAGAACAAAAAATTTCACAATTTGTATGGAAACACAAAAGACCCCAAAGAGCCAAAGCAATCTTGAGAACGAAAAATGGAGCTGGAGGAATCAGGCTCCCTGACTTCAGACTATACTACAAAGCTACAGTAAGCAAGACAGTATGGTACTGGCACAAAAACAGAAAGATAGATCAATGGAACAGGATAGAAAGCCCAGAGATAAACCCACGCGCATATGGTCACCTTATCTTTGATAAAGGAAGCAGGAATGTATAGTGGAGAACGGACAGCCTCTTCAGTAAGTGGTGCTGGGAAAACTGGAGAGGTACATGTAAAAGTATGAAATTAGAACACTCCCTAACACCATACACAAAAATAAACTCAATATGGATTAAAGCCCTAAATGTAAGGCCAGACACTATAAAATTCTCAGAGGAAAACATAGGCAGAACACTCTATGACATAGATCACAGCAAGATCCTTTTTGACCCACCTCCTAGAGAAATGGAAATAAAAGCAAAAATAAATAAATGGGACCTAATGAAACTTCAAAGCTTTTGCACAGGAAAGGAAACAAGACCAAAAGACAATCCTCAGAATGGGAGAAAATATTTGCAAATGAAGCAACTGACAAAGGATTAATCTCCAAAATTTATAAGCAGCTCATGCAGCTTAATAACAAAAAAACAAAAACCCAATCCAAAAATGGGGAGAAGAGCTAAATAGACATTTCTCCAAAGAAGATACACCGACTGCCAATGAACACATGAAAGAATGCTCAACATTTTTAATCATTAGAGAAATGCAAATCAAAACTACAATGAGATATCATCTCACACCAGTCAGAATGGCCATCAACAAAAAAATCTAGAAACAATAAATGCTGGAGAGGGTGTGGAGAAAAGGGAACCCTCTTGCACTGCTGGTGGGAATGTGAATTGATACAGCCACTATGGAGAACAGTATGAGATTCCTTAAAAAACTGCAAATAGAACTACCATATGACCCAGCAATCCCGCTACTGGGAATATACCCTGAGAAAACCACAATTCAAAGAGTCATGTACCAAAATGTTCATTGCAGCTCTATTTACAATAGCCAGGAGATGGAAACCACCTAAGTGTCCATCATCGGATGAATGGATAAAGAAAATGTGGCACATATATACAATGGAATATTACTCAGCCATAAAAAGAAACGAAATTGAGCTATTTGTAATGAGGTGGATAGACCTAGAGTCTGTCATACAGAGTGAAGTAAGTCAGAAAGAGAGAGACAAATATCGTATGCTAACACATATATATGGAATTTAAGAAAAAAAAATGTCATCAAGAACCTAGGGGTAAGACAGGAATAAAGACACAGACCTACTAGAGAATGGACTTGAGGATATGGGGAGGGGGAAGGGTAAGCTGTGACAAAGCGAGAGAGAGGCCTGGACATATATACACTACCAAACGTAAGGTAGATAGCTAGTGGGAAGCAGCCACATAGCACAGGGTGATCAGCTCGGTGCTTTGTGATCGCCTGAAGGGGTGGGATAGGGAGGGTGGGAGGGAGGGAGATGCAAGAGGGAAGAGGTATGGGAACATATGTATATATATAACTGATTCATTTTGTTATAAAGCAGAAACTAACACACCATTGTAAAGCAATTATACTCCAAAAAAAAAAAGCATTAAAAAAAGTAAATTGTCTAAATCATGTAAAAAAATAATAAATGTCCTTATGGAAACCACTGTGGCTCAGTTTACTAATCTTTGTGTCTGTTGTCAGTCAAATAAGGTTTTTCAACCTCAGCAAGTGTTGAAATTTCTATGTTCTGTGTTGCGGGGGGCTGTACTATGCGTTGCGGAAGGTTTAGCAGCATCCCTGGTCTCTACCTGCTAGATGCCAGTAGCACCTTCACTGTTGGGATAACCAAAAACTGTTTCCAGACATTTCCAAATGTTCCCCAGGAGTTGAAATTTCCCCTAGTTGAGAACCACTGCAGTAAAGGAGTTTGAGACAATCCCCCTCTGTAGAGGTGCAGGGAGCTGTGAATAAGCTACTGGCACACACCATGCTCTTTTCCGATTCCAACTTTTGATCATGACTTTTCCCCTCCCTCTTTGCTGGGCTCTTTTCCTTCCTTCTCAACTCAGTGCCACATCCTTTAATCTACCCTCTTCAAGCTTCACAGCCTCACCTTTGCGTCCCTCATTTTATTGAACTCTTCTGTTTTTGTATGTGTGTCCCTGTCAGACTTTGAACATTTCAAGGGTATGAAATGTGTTTTCATCTGTGTAACTCCAGTATCTGGTATGTTGTAAACAAGTGTGCTTGCTGGATGTTTAACAAAATAATAAAAGTTGATCATACATTTTCAATGTTAAAAAAAAAAAAAAAAAAGAACTGTGACTGCATTTATGCCACAAGTATTTTGAATGCTTTGGCTTTAGTTAAGTGAGGATTGTCAAAAGAACAACTGTGGCATATGCTTGAACTCCTAATCTATTAAGGGCCCAGCAGGCTTTACTGGTTTTCTTTCAAGATAGAAGGAAAGTCTTATTATATATGAAGTGCTGGAGAAAGGCAAACTTGTATCAGATAACATCTTATAAACCACAAACAGTTCTGTTTATCTGTTCAGTTTCAAGTTTTAGGCCTATATTCCATTGATAATGATTGGAATTTGAAAGGAAGATTGCAGCCATGCCTGTCTCCCACTCTTCTTCATAAAAGTTTCTCTTCCTTGCTACCAGTCTACACTCGTAAAAGGGAAAAAAATAGGGAAAATAACTTTAAATAAAGTTACATGTTATAGTTATGAACCATATTGAGATAATTTCAACCTAAATTAATATAACAAAATCTAGAGAGATAAAATAGAAAAGGACTAACCATGATAATTCCTGGCATCAGCTGCCATCAAAATGGGAAAATAAAATCAGAAAAGAATGTTCTGAAAGCTTTGGTCAATTCATTCCTCAAGTTCTTTCTCCTATAGTGAATATTGAGTTTTCACAAGTTTCAACTCAGTTCTTAACGTTTTGCTCCTTGGGAGTACTGGCTAGAAATCTTGTGATTAGAGCCATGTTACCCTGACTTAGCAATGCTTACCAATACATCTCTGACAAAAGATTCTCAGGAGCACCTGTACAAAATGATTTAAAAAAAAAAAAAATGGATGGACCTAGAGGGTATGATGCTAAGTGAAATATGTCAGACAAAGAAAGACAAATACTGTTTAATCTCACATATATGTGGAATCTAAATGACAAAACAAACAAAAGAAAATGAAAACAGACTCATAAATACAGGGACCAAATGGGTGGTTGCCTGAGGGAAGGAGAGTGAGGGATTGGATGAAATATGTGAAGGGATTAAGAGGTACAAACTTTCAGTTATAAAATAAATAAGTCATGGAATATAGCTAAGGAATATAGTTACTAATATTATAAATAACCTTATATGAGGACAGATGGTTATTACACTTACCGTGGTAATCACTTCATAATGTATGTAAATGTCAAATCACAATGTAGTACACCTGAAACTAACATAATATTGTATGTCAACTATATTTCAACTAAAAAATGATAATTTGTTTGCTCTGTTACAGCCTCCATTCCCCTGCCCCTACCCCCCTGTCACTACATGGGAGAACCTTTCACTGTTATGAAAGTATGATTCACATACCTTATAGTCTAGTAGCATAATGGATATTAATCAATTACTTAATGAACAGTAACAGAAAAAATGATGGTAAGGAAAAAATTTAGGAAAATAAAGTCGAGCCCTTGTTCTCTTCAGTTGTGTATTTATGTAATGAGTTTGGATTATACAGTTTAAGGCCATGTCTGCACATGAAATTAGGAACTGAGAAAATTAGGAGGATGATGTGGAATTTAAATGATTTTTCCTTATCCATCAAAATATTTCAGGACTCTGTGTGTGTGTGTGTGTGTGTGTGTGTGTGTGTGTGTGTGTGTAAGTTCTATTAAAGACTATCTTCCCTTTTAGTTTCCTTGATTTTGCATATGAGGTACACTTTCACAAATAATAGAATTTGGGACATTATGGATTTTAAATTCAAAATTATTTACCAGGTGATGAAAACATAATGTTATCCAATCACGTATGTGTTGAAAATACATTCAAGTTGGAAGATAGCCAGTGAGTCTTAATGCAACAGAGTACGAAAAAATGTTTGATATTGTTTCAGGTTCTACATTGCAGTTACTCTTTATTAAACTTCAACTTGTCACATTCTCAGTTAGTATTAGAGAAGAATGTACACACATACTTAAAAACACTATTAAATATTATTAAATATTCTTCTTAGTCCCAACTACGCATATATGTGAGGCATGGCTTTCTTCACATATTAAACCCAAATAGCATATTGCAACAGATTTAATATAAAAGCAGACATAAGAACCAACTTATTTGGTACTTAGACATTGAAAAGACTTGCAAGAAAAATAGTTATTTTTATTCATAATCATTATTTTTCATAAAAATACCATTATGTTAATAAGTAATGTTTATTATTTCTAAATGAAAAATAATTATTTTACAATTTTTCTCAGTTTTAATTTCTAATATGATAAGTTTTAATAACTATAATAATACTCTGGGGTTATTAATAACATTAAGGCTATACAGGGATTTTATGATGAAACACTTGGAGACCACTGACCTATGTATTTCAACTCTGGAGTAAGTATGGAGAAGGTGTATTAAGAATTTGTAGAGTTTTTTAAAAATGCTCAAAGAGGACAATGAAAAATAAGGAAAATGATGGTTTTATACATGTTCAGAAACATCCTGCTTACACATTTTTCTCATTTTTAATATTAGCATGATTAAAGTTAGAGTGAAATTAAAATCTTGTTTTGGGACCAGACAGCGGTTCTCCAGATCTAAGTTGCCATCATTCGAGGAAAAGCAGCAGAGAGCATCCTTCGGGTTACATGCATGAATGCGCTGGGGATTACACATAGTTCAGGAAATTTATTTCAGATGTCTGATCTCTGAATCTTGCTTTGCAAGAGGAAGGTTGTATTTCCCTTAAGATTTAGGGAAATAGAAATGGAAGCTATCTCATGGGACAGGTTTCTTAATGGCCATGTGAGATAGCTAAATTAAATTAAATATTTGAGAAAGCAATATTTTCGAACAATGTCTCATTATTTAATTCATCTTCTTATCAAGATTGGAATAAAGAGATATTTGGTTCACAAACAGTCTACTAATGGTGGATACAAATCAGTGAAGGGTGCTGGAGATACATGATGTGGCAGCCACATGCAACCCACAGACATGAGAGTGAGGCTAGCTTAGACCATCCAGCCTCGGTTAAGCCAGCAGACAAAGGCACTCTGAGGGCCAACCAAAGAAGCACCAAGTTGGGAACAGACTGAATTGTTCATCCATTGAATTTTTTGCATGAAATATTGTGAGTTTGAGACAGTAAGTTTTGGGATTTTTTTTTTGAGGTGGCAGCATGATACTGAACTCTCCCATTTCATGTCCCATTTGTTTGCTTGTTAAATGCAAACTAGACCCTATGAAAATATCCATATTTTTCGTTTAATTAACTTGAAAGGATTCTTACAAAACCCATGATGTAAATTAAGAGAATGGATGACTTACTGTTCATCAGAGATTACATAATAAGCCTATTTTCTTGCATATCTGAAGATAAGTTCCTTAAGACTATATATTATGCTTTCTTCACATCTTGGATTATAAAGACTAATGATAATTTTGAAAGCATACTTGCATATCTTTTCTCAGAATGTATAGTGTCTTTTGAAACATTTTCTGCCATTTGAAACTCCTCTTTTAGTGTTATCTCTGTCTCTTTCTGTCTGTGTGTCTGTCTCCTGTGTCCCCTGCATCGGCAGGCGGACTCTCAACCACTGTGCAACCAGGGAAGCCCTTGTTCTCTTTCTTTAGATAAAAGATTGTTGATATTTGTTTGCATGCCATTAAGCTATGGATTAGTGTTATCCTTTTACATCTTCATTTTAAGGTATATTATGGTCTATTCAGAGTTGTTTTAATTCTAGAGCTAGCTTAGACTTCTGATTTATGTATGACCTTTCTAAGGTCTTTACTGAATATCACAGATATTCAATTAAGTCTCTCCACTTGGCTGTTTGAAACTTGAATGTCTCAAGCCCCTCTGTGAGCTCTGGAACTGTTCACCTTACATTGCTCCAGTAGCAATTTTCCTAGCCTTGTGGGTTTCCCCCTTGCATATACACATATTTTTTATTCAATGATTACCATATCAGTGCACTTAGGTGCAAATGTCAGAGATTTCCTTCTTTTCCCTCTCCTCCCCTCCTTCTCCTTCTCCTTCTTTGAACTTTACTCAGCTTAAATTTACTTAACACCAGCCAACTCATTTTGCAGTCTCTGCTTCCTTATCCCAAGTCACCGACAGGCTACTTCAGGTTATGTGCCTTATCTGTAATATCTTTCATTTAATCCTCATTCCATGATTGCCTTCCTTCCCAAACAAAGCCCATATGCAAGAGCTGCACCCCATAATTTTGTTGGAAGAATCAAGAGAATTAGTTAATGAAACAAATTAGAAAATTGTGATTAACAGATTAAATGATCTATTAGGTATGGGCTTGCTTTTATCTTGGAGAAGGATTATCTTTCTGATATTCTGTGACTTCTGCTGAATTTAGGACTGTTCTTCATACTTATGGTTTGTGTCTTAGACATTTCCTAAAGTCTATGTTTTATTTCCTTTCTTTTGGTCTGAGATGGTAGAGTTATTTATCTAATTAGAAGAGGTAAGAAGTGATTTTATTACATTTTCAGCCAAACATTTTTTCTTAGTACTTAAACAATAGCTATTTTCTGAGATTATTTGTATAGCTCAACAAAAGTTGTATCAATACCCATTTTATTTGTATCCTTAAATCTTATTGATAAAACATTTTAATAAACAAAATGAAATGGTAACAATGGCATGAAGATAAGGGTCTCATGTTCTGAGAGCACAAAATTATTATTCTTCAGAAGTGAAACATTGGTGGGCTTCCCTGGTGGTGCAGTGGTTGAGAGTCCGCCTGCCGATGCAGGGGACACGGGTTTGTGGCTGGGTCCGGGAAGATCCCACATGCCGCGGAGCGGCTGGGCCCGTGAGCCATGGCCGCTGAGCCTGCGCATCCGGAGCCTGTGCTCCACAACGGGAGAGGCCACAACAGTGAGAGGCCCGCGTACAGCAAAAAAAAAAAAAAAAAAAAGAAGTGAAACATTGGAGAACAGTTTGAAGTTGCCATCTGGAGTAATAATAAGCTCAGTAAGATAGCAGATGTCAAGGCCAGCTTCTCCTAGTCAAAGCCAAATGTAACAAGTAACTAAATTTTTCACTGGGGGACAATTTGTTTTTGGGGAACTTTCTAACTTTCTAATGATCACTAACCTCTCATTTGTATTGCCCAAACAGCCTGAAGCATAGTTATCATCTCCCTGGATGATCTTTTTCTCATTAAAAAAAAAAGTACTGTGTTATTGAAGACAGATTGTTGTTAATCTGATCTCTCTCCTTTCATGATCTCTTTAATTGTTGAAAATGAGTCATTTGGGAAGTGGAATTAAAGTGCCGTAATTTTTGCAATATCTAACTGAATAAAAATTTCACATTATCTTTCTTCTTTTAATTCACTGAGTGTCTTCAATATCATGCATAGGTTAACTAATCTTTTCTATATATCATATACCTTTATATCATTTTAAACATGTCTTTGTATAGTCTTGCAATCCTACCAAGCTAATTTCCAAACTCCTTGTTGACAACTATGATATAATCACTTTGGTGTATCTCAAACATTACAATACTACACTTTTCCTTCACAGTTTGGACCTTTGTTAAAAATAACTGAGAATGTATTCTTAAATTCTTCTCAAATATTTTACTCAGGTCTAAGCTATGGAAATAACCTATATGTACACATATTTGTCTGAAAGTAACTATTGATCCATTAACACACCTAATTTCATGATATTAACTGAACGTCTGCTACATCACATCCAACCAAAATGACATATAGGACAAATAAAAGTAATCTTCAGTATACGGATGGAAAAAGTAAATTGTTTCATTACATTACATATTTTTCATACAGGTCATTGTCATTTAAAATATCTTATATATCTTCTCTATATGATACAGTTTCTGTGAAATAGTCCTTGAATATCTTCCCATTGAAATTAATATGTCTAAACATTACCTGAAAGTAAAGTTTATTTTTCTTACTTATTTGACCAGATTTTTGCTTATTTGTTACTCCCTGGAAGGATCCCAAAATCTGGGTCCATTTTCTATACACCAAAAGCAAAATTTCCCATGACTGAGTCATTTTATGTTTTTCGCTGATATTTTTATAAATATAATTTCACATTGAAAAATATTTTATAAATTACAAATGAATGTTTACTATAGACATTTCCATATAAATAATAACTATCATACTTAGCATTTATCTGGAAAAAGTAAGATGAATATAAATCGAAGCTGAATGAATATAAATCATAGTGATTTTCATAATATGAAAAAAATATTCATTCATTCACCTACATGAACAGTCAACTCAGTCATCTGTATTGTTGATGGGAAAACTATGGGCGAGTGTATTCTAAACGATGTACATTTTTAATCCCAATACATATTTTTGCAGCATATCTATTGTCTTGATTATATTTTGCTGTGATTTCCAATAAGTTAATCAGCTCTCACTTGTTTAATTATTAAAAGAAAAAAAAGAGGCATGCTCACTAGTGAGAAAAGCAGTGTGGGATTTATTTTCAAAAGTTTATATTAAAAAATCACAAGTGTATTATTGAGTCAAAATTAGAGTAATTGTTTTGTGTGTTTAATCAAAAAAGACACATTGTAAAAATATGACTCTACACATTTTTCCAGATTAATCATTTTCCTTGTGTAAACTTTTTCCCAAGTGTTACTAAATTTTTTCTGTATCACTTTTTTTGGAGTATAATTCTATAACAGACATAATTTTTGAAGTAATAATACATAATTTTTTTTTTTTTTTTTTTTTTTGCGTTACACGGGCCTCTCACTGTTGTAGCCTCTCCCGTTGCGGAGCACAGGCTCCGGACACGAAGGCCCAGCGGCCGTGGCTCACGGGCCTAGCCGCTCCGCGGCATGTGGGATCTTCACGGACCGGGGCACGAACCTGTGTCCCCTGCATCGGCAGGCAGACTCTCAACCACTGCGCCACCAGGTAAGCCCCTAATGTGTTTTGATATATGCATATATCTGTGAAATCATCACCATAATACACATACATCCTTTCCTAAATTGTGTATGTACAGCATGTTATTTTTGGAAATACATGTTATGTATTCTATCTAACACTTTAACATAGGTTTTAAAAGATGGTCTATGCAATCTAGATAATAGCCCATTCTTAATATTTTTGCTGGCACAGTCTCTGCTCAGATGTTTATAGGGAGAGATATTTATTAAATATTTAGAGTATGTGAAAAATATGACAAATGCACAATTGTTGAATTTACAAAGTATTTTTGATTAAAAAAATTCTCTAAGGGATTTTAAAAACAATTCCAAATCAAATTCTTCATTTCCACAGGTGAGCAAACCAATATTAAATGATTAAGTAATTTTTCAAATGATAAAAACTGTTTTTCCATAGGCAAATTAGACAAAATACAACCTTTCTTATACTCACTCCAAAATATTTTGCATTTTGTAATGTAATTATTTTCTGATAATACCTAAGAAAGAATGCCCAAAGAGAGCTGGGGGTCTCAAAGGAAAATGTGGGGATGGGAGGAGGAATTCATAAAAAGAACTGGATGCTGACAGAGGGAATACAGGATGACCACGGAATTTATTTTACGGCTGGAAAAGAAATTCTTTACGCTTCCAAGCCAATAGAATTTAATAACTTCCATTATATGTTTCACATTTTCCTTTTTTGAAAAAATGTATAGTTTTGTGGTTATTCTATGCCTATTATTCTATTGTATAACAGGTATTTTGTAGGCAATCAACTTGCCTAGATTTCTTTTCAATGGATCTCATATGCTAAGGCTTGCTTTAATTATACAATTCAGTTCATGGCACATTATCTATATTGCCCTGTAAAAGCCCTTTATGGATGTATGTGTGAATATATGAATGTGTGAATGTATGTATTTATGTATATATGTGCTTATGTATATAACTATTTATTTACTTTTTTTTTTTTCTGAACCAGATGGAGAGGCTCATATGTAAGCAAGAGGTCTTGGAAGTTGAAGTGGATGTAGTGGGGTTGTCTTTCTTCAAGTAGGTTGAGTATGTTCTTTGTTCAAGAGGAATGGTGTGCATAGATCATTTAAGGGTGAAAGGTTGAGATTATAGAAATGCTTATGGGGCTCCAATATTCTTCCCTTCATTCTTACATGGTAATAAAATCCCAGGTTTTTAGTTGGTGCATTCTCATTTGGGAAAAAAAAATTTTCTTGCAACGAGGTATGGCCATGTGACTGCACTTCTAATCAATTAGATGCATATGAAAGTGCCAGGTACTAGCTTCTAGGAGCTACTAGAAAAAGATGGCTCTTATTTATTCCTTGCCTCTTTCCTTCTTCACTCAGTCCTTCCTGATGGCTATAACGAGGATTTTGTTTTCCAGGTTGGATTAGTAATGATGGCTGCCAGGATTTCTGACGACCTTAGAGGTGCCATATCAGCCCTGATTGCTTATGTTTGAAATTTTAGGGAAAGAACCCCTCTCTTATTTAATTCACTGCTATTTTTGGCTTTCAATAACTCACAGCAGATCTTATCAATTCTAATTGATAAGCCTAACAATGTGTTTTATAAACAAAAGATGCACTAACTTGATTATTTATTTTATCATTTTAAAAGGGTGGAGGAGAATGTCAAGATAAGAAGAGGACAAGGAATACATGGTTGTTAGAAATTTTAACCTTGTTTAAATTAATGATAATGAGTCTAGTGTTTGGAATATAGAAGATTGCCCTTTAAGAGATAAGGAAATAGAAAAATTTTAGAGGTTAAATAAAATGCCCCAAATCACAAGACTGGCAAATGATTTAGCTGAGATTTAAACCAAAGCCTGACACAGGGTAGGTGATAATAACTTTAGGCTACATACGCTCTCATTCCTAATAGGAGGTGAGAATTAAATTTAATCACAGGGTAATGACAATCCTTGTTAAAGGTGATGAATGCAAATATCCAGCCAGCTCAGATTAATAGTTTTGACTTCACCAGCCAGGAACAGGGTAAAAGAAACCATAGCAGGGCTTTCCCTGGTAGTTCAGTGGTTGAGAGTCCGCCTGCCGATGCAGGGGACATGGGTTCATGCCCCAGTCCAGGAAGATCCTGCATGCCGCAGAGCGGCTGGGCCCATGAGCCATGGCTGCTGAGCCTGCGCATCCGGAGACTGTGCTCCACAACGTGAGAGGCCACAACAGTGAGAGGCCCGCATAACGCAAAAAACAAAACAAAACAAAACAAAAAAACAAACAGAAACCATAGCAGAGTAGACCAACAGAATTAGAGATGATAAAACCTAGATATTGTGATGAGAAGCCGGTAGCCGCTATAAATTCAATAGAAAGAAAAAAGGGAGTTAGCAGAACAAATGAGACATAATTGTCATGGAGGCATAAGGGAAAGGAAATGTCTATGCAAATGAATTTCAACTGGATCAGTCATTCTTTGGACACACTTCTAAATTAAAGAACTTCAGAAATGTAGAATTTTAGAATTGAATGATACAACAAATGTTTAAAGATAACAATTCTCATTTTAAAACTTAAAATGCTAAAGATTCATAGATTTGTTTTTAGATAAAGACTTGTCTCCATAATGCACATTTTATTCAAACTTAGCCATTAGATAACACAGAAAGGAGTTCAACAACCTCAAGTTATGTTAACGGACATATTTATACTTCACCCTTTTGTTATAACCAATTTTCATTTCTTTTCTACAACTGGATTGTATGTTATCCTAAAACTTTAAGCACATTTTCAATGTCTGATTATTAAACAAATAGCATTGGCAACATTATGAAAAAGTAAGAATATGGATCATGTTTACTTTAAATGAGAAAAATACATTATCTCAGCTTTTTAGTATTTGGGAGACATTCTGAATTTTACTTGCCTGAGAAAGGTTAGTAAAATTGTTATGTTAATACATTTTGGAATATTTGATGTTAATTTTTAGGAAAGAATATTCAGAAATGTGAAAAATTGTTGGCGACATTTTTTTTAAGGCAAATTACCACAGGACTTGCAATAAGTGCTATGAAGGATAAAATAATGATCGACAATCTTTGCATATTTGTTTTCAGTAAAATTACTTATTCTACAATTGTGAAAACTATCACTTACTGATATTGAGTTTGTTTTCAAGCCAATCTAAACTATTCTCATCTGCTACTCTAATTACTGTATTTAGATTCAAATTCTACTTCTGACATTTCTCAAAACATTTATGATTTCCCTAATATGTTATATATCTTTAGTAGAAATTAGAGATTTTAAAATGTTAAAGAACTTACTACATTATTGGATTATATAATCAAATAATTCTACTCACAAAGTATGTAAAAAGATGTCAATTAACTTTGTCTACCTATCTATCTATCTATCTATCTATCTATCTATCTATTTATCTACCTATACCATGGAATGAAAAGGAAATGTAAGTACTCAACAAATATTAAATAAACGGACAATATATTGGTAATTTATAGGCTAGAATCACATCCAATTATTGAAGTGTCATTTAGCAAGAAAAAACACATCTGGCATTTCTGAGTTATTTGAGGTAAGGGTTTAATTTTCTGATGAAATCGGTAGGCTGGGTATGGTGCTTCCCTTGTGGCTCCAAAGCACTACTGCAAATTCCATCCAGAAGTCCCTGATTATCTTTCTAATTCTTATCTATAGATCAGTTTCATTACCTAATCATCCATTTACACCATCCCAAACCCACTGGGGCAATATGCTAAATTGTCTGCATTGGCCTAGAGTTTTGAAATAGAAAGCCCTGTTCAGAAATTGTCTAAATTTCAGCCTTCATCAGGTGCCATCTTTTCTTTTGAAGCCCTGATATCATGAGAAAAAAGAGAGACTAGACCTTAACAAAGGCTTCCTAGGCTTATCTCCTTAGAAGGGAGAATAATATCTTTTATTCCTTCTCAATTAATCCATATCTGGAGAAGGCAGTATGATAAAACTAAATTTCCAATAGATGCTACATTACATTTTAAGACAAATAATCACTACGTTAAAAAGCATATCAACTCATATGCCATTTATGTCATTATCATTATTAATATATTCTCTCCAAAATCAAATAATTATCGACTACTCTTGAACTGAGACCTTCTAATATTCATTATAGTGTTTCTTCTATTATGAAAATATTGGTCAATATTTAGGTTTAAATGTCCTCAAAATCTTTTTTTTTCTGTCTCATGACTGAAATTTAAATATACAGATTCACATACATGGTATCATTAGATTTATTTCTCTTTTCCTAAGTTTCTGAGGAAAACTTTAAGGGGAGGGGAATGGGGACACCATCTCACTAACTGAGTATACTAGTTCATTATACTCTTTTAGAACCATGGAAGGTAACTCCACTTAGTCACACTGGCGTAGGAGGAATCAGAAGTAGCAATTTGTATAAGGTGCCTCCTGATCTTAATATCCACCCTCTGAGAAAGTTTTTCTACTGGAAGTTAAACAAAGCAAATTGGGTCACTACATCAGTTTTTCAACATGATCTTATGACTTAAGTTTTTGAAATTCAGTCAATTATAAACATATATACTCTTAGGATGTGTTTCTCTTTATACTTACATGGTATAAAAACAAGGTCCTTATATTTTCCTTGAAGAAAACATTGTAATGAAACTTTATTCTAATAAAATTATTGACCAAAGCAAAGGACTTAGACTATTTCTAATGAACTGTTGCATAAAATATTCCTATCAATCTAGGCAGGTAGTCATCAAGAATACAGATAATCATAAGCAAATGTAAAACTGACAACTATATTGCGTGGTCGATAAACTATATTCACAGAAAGAGTTAAACTGAGAAGCCTGGGAAAATGATGATATCCTTATATGAAAAATCAAAAGAATTTCAGCTTCTGTAACAACCTGCTCTGAGATCAGGGCAATGTTAAATCCATCAATCATTAACCTTGAAAACTTTTCTATATATGTATTTCCTCAGCCTTTACAGTGAAAGACATAACATGTAGGATCAATGAAGGACAAACCCTCAATCTATGTCACTTTTTTTTTCTTAAATTTAGTTTAGTGCTTATATTAATCAGTGATTCTAATCATTCTAACTCTTCTACTCTTCTTTCCAACTAAATGAGTAATACAATTTTGTTTTCCCATTGATAACACTTCAGGTTTTCGTCAGAGATAGTATAATTATTGTGTACGAACAGGGACCTTGAATGAAATCAAAGTAAATGAATACTGATCTTGACAGTGATTAACTGTAAATTTGCAAAATTGTTTGACTAAGTTTTATTTCATGCGTAAAGTGAGTTCAGTTGTACATACCTAATATACATTTTAAAATAAATGTTTATTGAAGTATAATATACCTATAGAAAAATGTTTAAATCATAAGTGTTTGGCTTATCACATATTCACAATGTGAACTCATTCATACAACAATGATTCAGATGGAGAAACAGAATATTAGCAGCTAGTAATATTGCTAGTAGCTACCTTAGACCTCTAACAAGCCACTAACCCCTAATTCCCAAAATGCAGTCATTATCATGGCTGTGACATGAACTTTATATATTAAGGTATCACAGAATATGTAAAATTTTGCATCAGATTTCTTGCTAAACATTATCTTCGATTAATGGCTTAGTAAGACTTAATATGCATTAGTCAAGACTTCCCAGTTTGTTTTCCTTCTATAAGTGTGTCTCGGTTATTTCTGACCATCTGCATTTTCTTATAATTTCTAGGAATACATTTTGACACCACCCCCCACTCTCCAAACAGCTAGCATTTTTATTAGGAATGCATTGAATCTCCAGATCAACTTAATTGACATCTTTAAATGTTAATGTCTTCTGATCCATGAGCATGTATATTGTTCCATTAAATTAGATTTTCCTTCATTTTTCTCAGTGATGCTTTGTGGTTTAGTGTTAACTAATTTGTACTGCTATCATAAAATAATTCCTATGCATTCAATGTCTTTGATAATACTATAATAAATGATATTCTTTAATTCCTGTTTCTTTGGGGCTGGCATATGGTAATATAAATTATTTTTTCATGTTAACCTGATATTCCTGTGGCTTTGCTAAATCCAGATCTTTGTGTTAATGCACAGTCTTATTTTATCTATGAATAAAGTAAATTTTACTTAATCGTATTTAAATTCTTATAACTTTCCTTTGTTTTTCATATATTATTGCACTGGTCCAGTTGTCTAGTACAGTGTTGAATACAAGTTGTGATAGTAGGCACTGACTTCTTATTCTGAACCTCAAGCTTTCAATATTTCACCCTTCAGCATGAGGTTTGCTAGAGATCATTTGTTAATACCTTTATCATGTAAAGTAATTACCTTTTCCCAGCTCACTAAAGGTTCTTAGCACCTCTTGTACCTAACACACATAAGTTCTATATTGGGACTTCCCCGGTGGCGCAGTGGTTAAGAATCTGCCTGAAAATGCAGGTGACACGGGTTCGATCCCTGGTCCGGGAAGATCCCACATGCCGTGGAGCAACTAAGCCCGTGCACGACAACTACTGAAGCCTGCACTCTAGAGCGCAACTACTGAGCCCGCGTGCCACAAATACTGAGCCCGAGTGCAGCCAAAAAAAAAAGAACTTGTATCATGAGTATATTGAAATCTCTGATAAACCAATAATTATAAAAAGATAAACAATATTATAAGTTCTATATTAATCAGCTCCATAGATAACACTGATATAAATTTGAACTGAAATTTTAGTCCTGAAATATATACACATGGGTATATTGATATCTCTTTTTAAAAGTGAATTACTAGATATATTGCACATATTTTCTTTAGGTTATTTGCATTAATATTCAAAATGATATTCACCTGCAATTCCCTTTTCCTGTAATGGTCCTGTCAGGTTTTGATATGTAAGTCATGTGACCTCATGAAACAAGTAATGAAGTATTTATAAATAGTGATAAAATTTTTTCCATAATTATATGGAAGAACGAACTAGTAAAGCATGTAGACATGGAGTTTCCACTTGTTATAGTAGATTTCTTCTTTAATAATTCTGGGACTGTTTATATATTTCTTATGACTGTTTCACTGGTTGTATTTTCTAATAATTTATAATAATTTGTATGCTTCATTAATTTTCAAATTTACTTTTATTAATATGTAGGGATATCAACTTTTTATTCCTGATATTGATTTTCGTACCTTCTATCTTTTGTCCTTGATTTCACCCTGGTTTATTAATCACATTCGTCTTTTCAGAAAAACAACCTTTAGGCTTTTTCTCTATTATATATGTGTGTTATACACATTAATTTCTTAAATAAATTAATATTTATTAATTTACAATTTTTTTCTTTGGATTTAATATATTTTTTAACTTCCAGACTAGATTTTTAGATCACTGATTTTCAGGCTTTTAAAAAAATTTTGCATTTTAATATTAAAATTCCTCTCAGGGTACAGTTTTAGGTGCTTCCTACAAATTTTATATGGAATTTCTTAATTATTATTCAGTTAAAACATTTTTGAATTCAAGTGAGAATTATTTTTTATCTAGGACTATTTTAGGTGTATTGATTATTCTCCAGAGAATTTATTTACCCATTTTATTTTTTGGTATTGATTTCTAGCTCAGTCTCACTATGGTTAGAGAACATATATTCTGTGATATAAGTATTTTGAAATTTGTTTTTGATGCAATTTTAAATGGGCTTTTTTTTTTTTTTACATTTTTGGTGTATAGAAAGCAACAGATTTCTGTATATTAATACATTTTTAGTGTATAGAAAGCAACAGATTTCTGTATATTAATCTTGTATTGATTTTTAAGGTAACATTTTTAATGAAAATTACATTTTTCCAAAAATTTTAAAGAGCTATTGATATGTGCTCAAGATAGTGAGGTTATACATTTATGGGGGGAAAAACCCTAGTTATAATATGAAAAATAGTGGAATAGTAAGAAAAGTTAAGCTAAAATTCTAAGAATTCCAAGAACTTTAATAAGAGGCCTGGGACCTGGTGTTATTTTTGTTTTATCATTACTAGTATTAAAAATGTTATTTACCTTAAACAACAAAAAAGGTCATTCTATTAAAGGTGGGAAAAAATACATGTTTTAAAATAATGATATAAAATCAATATCTTTATAAATATTTTCAAAATGTTATTTAAAAACAAGACAAAACATCTATTTATATATGAGGAACATGAATAATTAAATGTGTGCTAAATGTATATTTTTTTAGGCATAATAGAGTCTGACTCCATTTTTTAAAAAATATTTCATTTCTGACAATGTTCAAACCCCACTTTCTTCCCCTTCTGCCCCACATTTAGGTAATCTATTAAGAAGCCAGGTGTTCCGTTTTTTGGCACTGGTGGAAAGTTGAAGCCACGCAAGTCACACCCTGAGGCAGGAGATAGATGGGCCCCAGGCTGAGCAGCTGGAGTTTGTCCTCTGGGGACAGATACTCCAAAATAGCAGGAGGGAGAGAGGAGCTGAGCCCTTCCCAGATAAAAGACAAGAGACCACATATTGCTCATTCTCGAGGTCTAGGAGCCCTTCCCAACTATACATGCACATAGAGGCTCCTTGGAGGTCAAAAAGGGAGTGATGTCAACCTACCCATAGGCCTCTTCACTAGAATCCATCTTGGCTAAGAGATGTGCATGCACACAGGGAAGGACCCTGAAATAAAACAAATATGGACTCAGAACCAGGCAAAGAAAGATGATTGGCCAAAGGAAACCCAGAAGAAATGCCCCATATAAGAGATTCAAACTACCACAAGGGTGTGACTCTCTCTCTGAGTCAGCCCATGTCTCTATCCACATGTACTCTTTTTCCTCCTAATAAACACTATACTTGTTTCACTACTTTCTGTCTTTGTGGGAATTCATTTCTACAAAGCCAAAGGGCCAGGGGCCTTGTCACTGGCCACAGGTTCCTGGTGGTCTAGTGGCTAGGATTCAGCACTCAATCTCTGGCTGGGAACAGAAATCCTGCTTTAAGCCACTGGAGGCCAAGGTCACCTGAGATCAAACCCATGGTCTAGTTTCAACTATATAACCCATGGAACCCTCAACCCAGGTCCACCCTTATCCACCATAAAATGCCATCCTAGTTGCCACTTCTGCTGTCTGAAGTCATATTTGGACCTATGTAGGTGCCTTTCCTGCTCTCCCTAGAGAGCCTCATTATTGAATTTAAAAATCAAAGACATTAAGAAGAAAATAATAAAGGTTTAACCAATGAGTTTGGTTAATTGGCACGGTTGCCATACATTCTGTTTTTTGAAAATGATTCAAGGTATAATTTATTCAAGGTATATTATTAGGTATAATGGGTCAAGGTATATTTATTATTCAAGGTATAATTTATTAAATTAGTGTTTGTAAAACTACTAGTAAAAATCACAAGTTATAATTCTGTAAATATTCAAGTAAAAATGAAAAAAATAAAGCCTATAAATTTGCACAATTATAGAAACAGGTCTCTTTTGATTTTCAATGTGTTTTTTACAAGACTAATTCATCAGTTTATCTTTTAGTCAAAATACACACTGAAAACCCAAATTGTCCTTCTTAGTTTTATTATAGTATTTCAGTAATCTAACGATAATCAGAATAGTTAATGTATAAATTCCTAAGAAATATAGTTAATATATAGTTAATATATAAATTCCTAAGAAATATTTAATAACCTCCAAATTTCAGAATAATGCTTAGTATACAAAAGCAAAGTATTTTATACCATAGAGATGATAGAGAGGGAGAATGAGGGAGAGAGAGGAGAGACAGGAATAAAAGGAGCAACAGGAGAAGGAAGCAGATACAATTTCAAGCATTTCTTTAATATCACTGACTCACAACACCAAATAAGATTCTTTGCATATTAGAGAAGAAAATTTAAAAACCTGCTAATGTCAGAATCTTAGTGGGCTAAATAAGAACAGATGTTAGCAACATTTTGTCCTCATTCCAAAAAAAAAAAAAAAAAAGTAAAACTAAATGGGTTTATCCGTATTTGGTAATTTAAATATTTCAAATACATGTTATTCTTTTTTATGTTGAAAATCCTAAATCCTAACTGGTTTTTCTTTAACTGTTCCCAGCCTTCCTCCTACAACAATTCTATATTTATTGTTACTCCTACTTGATAAACTGTGCTAGCTTCCAAAGCAGGTTTCTTTCCCATTTGTGTCAGCATTTCATGCTGTTTGTTAGTCATTAAAATTTATTTTTCCTTTATACATATAAAAATCACTTAGGGAGCATGCATTATCAGGCTCTCTAAAATAATTTTGGGTAAGAAAATAGCCAACTATATTTCTCAATAGCAATTTTCAAAATAAAATGCTGCACCCTTAAAAAAATCAATAAATTCAATGTTTTGTGCATAGAAAGGTTAGATTAAGTTAAAGAGTTCTTGTTTCATATTGTTTTAAATGGGCCATAAAAGTATATGTCCTTCAAATTTTCATTAGCAGTATTTACTTTGCAGATGACTCCAAGGTAGAGAGAAGAAACACCAGTGACTATTCAACTCTGGCAATAATATTTTTACCTGTTTAAATATATGAGTGAAGGCGGAAATATCACGGAAGTATTTAGAAATAATATACCAGAATATTCTTAACAAATAGTCAATGTAAAAAATAATTAAGTATTGTTATCATTATGTCCAGAGTTGTCCCAGTAATCATGTAATATATTCATTGTTCATTCTTAATTAAAATGTGGTTTATTCAGCTGTTTTCTTTCTGCTTTGAGTGGCAGCAGTAAAGTCAATAACACGATCAGTTCATATATAAATGGGATGATTGGAAGAAAATATAATTTAAAATCAATATCCTCTAAAGCTGACATCAAAGATGAATCACTTAATGAAGACTATTTCTAAGTACCTATTTGGCAAATTCACATTAACCAGATTTAATGATTCTTAAGTAACAGGACAGCTTTGGCTTTTTAAAGCATTTTTGCCCTTTCCATGTATTGTAATACACAAACCTTTGCTTAAATCTACTTGTAGTTAGTATGAATTAAGAATTCACTCACAGTACCTGACCTATAGTTCACTGACTTCACTATTTTGAGTATTTTGCCTTCTTTGGACAATTTTCTTAGTAGTTTGGCTGGTTGTTTTATACAATTAATCACTTTATTGAATGTAAAACAAACCTTTCCTCATGTGGAGCCAATGGTTTACACTTAATAGTTTATGTGTATGTGAGTGTGTATTTTAAAGAAACTTTATTATCTTCCCTTTTAATTGCTTTACTAATTTCTTCTCACCTAATTTCTCTTTTCTATCTACTTGCATCTCCTATTAGTTAGAAGATAGACAACCCAACTCTTTTGGAGTTTCCCCTTTCTCTTACATGTTTCTCTGCTTCTTTCTCTTTTGGGGGATTCACCTCCATTTACAAAATAGCATTGTGTCTTTCAAACTTACATGGAGTTTTTTTAAACAATCATGGTTTACTTTCTGATACTGTTGAGTTTTTTTTTCCTTTTAGCTCACTTTCCTCATTTATAGATTTGTATTATTACAAAATATTTCTGAGAGGCAAATTAGAGTTTATTAAAATATTTTAGTCTATATGCTATTTTAAAATATAGAAATACCATTTATATGTCCCTCTAAACCTTTTCTTAATTATTATTTTCATGTTTCTTCAAGTATGTCCTCAATGTTGGTGATTGATTCATATTTAAGAAAGCACTAATAGGAAAGCTTACTGGGAATTATGCAAGCAGGATTTTTGCTATGCCAGAATGAATTATAGGATGACCAAAAAGATACGCAATCATTATTTGGTAGGATATTTGACTTAAAGAATAACAGTCTTTAATATTAGGCCCACCTAATATTAGGCCCATCAACATAGCCACCACCTCTGCCACCATGACTATTACATTCATAGGTCTAATCCATAAGATCTTCAGTGTCAAGGATGGTATGTGGTAAAGTCATCTTGGCCAGGTAGTTCACTAGTTTTCATCTGCAGTAAGTGCTTTTGGGGCATTGATATGTGATTCAAAACCCTGCATTACCCTGACCCCATATAACTCTTTCCTGGGCCTCTGAAAAAACGATTTATTTCCCAATTTCTCTCATTCCTGATTATTGGCCATAAGCCAAAGCACTTGGATACACCCATATTCCATGTATATCTTTACTTTGAAGATTCTTTAAACACAAAATGTATGACCATATATAGAGCTCAAAGCAAAACAAAATCTTTTAGGGCCATGTATGAACGGGACTATAGATTTTTTTCCTGACCAGTATAATAAAGGTAATGGCTTCTTCCTAAACAAAGGTTAAGATTGCTAGCAGCCCTTTGTAAGACTGATGTTTCCTAATATCAGGCTTCCTCATTGTGACAAAAGAAACTCACTATATTCACAATATCCAACTGGGCCTACCTCTATATCACAACCCAAGGGATTTTAAGGACAGGGACAATTGTTGTACACAGGTACCTCAGATTTCTTGTGCTGTGAGTGATAAAATCCTTTGTCTCTGAACCAGGAGTCTTCTGTCTTCCATCAGCATCTATTGTGACAGGATCACTTGTTAACTTCAAAGTAAGATAAAATTTCATATAGCCTATCTTTTCAAAGTATTTCTGGTATGTATCCATGTCCCTGGCCAAGAAACAAACCTGATTATGCCATCACAATAGAGAAAATTATTATTTAGTTTGAAGGTTTTTTTATAATCCAAAAAAAGTCTTAATAATTCTTTAAAATAAATCACCTAAGGTAATCAGAAAAGATGATTCATTTAAAAGGATTTTTTAGTGTTAAGTATGAGGATAATGGACATAATGGCTGTGTAAGTATGTATATAGTAAGTGTTTGAGGGAAAATACAGAAAGTCAAAAGTGTTTGGACTGTGAGGCATCATATCATTTATTGGGAATAGGTTAGGAACTAACTGTATTAAGTCAAATATCTGAAATTACTGAATGGCTTTTAAATGAAAGCTTTCCTTCAATTGAACCCATATAGAAGAGTCTCTTTAGTGCATAGAGTTGTGGCATTTATTGTTTTTACACTAGAATGAACAGAGCAGTAATGTCAAATATATTCATACAAAAGAGCTCCCAAGAGTTTGGCCTAGAACTGAGTTACTGAAAATAAGACTTTTTGCTAAGTGATAAATATAGTAGTGTTAATTAAAGTTATTTTAAAAAATATTAAAACAGTAGCCTAATGAGGTTCAAAAACCATTGTTTAAATATTCAAACAAAAATACACTGCTAACTTTAAGAAATTAAATCAAGTTTCTAGTATGGAAACATTTTAAAACAATGGTAACAATTTCCTATAGTTCTAAAGTTCTAAATGATGAATATCAAATGTATAATTTCAGTTACTAGCTCTATGTAAGATGAGTAACCCACATCCCTAGGTGAGCATGATGATGGAGAAATGATTGTCACATCCTAAGAATCTGTGCAAGGTGACAATTCAACATTGTAGAGAGCACTGGAATTTTGCAACAGGCAAGATGGATTTGAGTGATTCCTACACACTCTGTTAACTGTATAAACTCAGGCAGTTAATTTTAAGATTCTGAGAAGTGGTGTCTTAACATATAAATTTAAAATAGTAAAAGTTTATGCCCATTTTTTCTACTCTGGCTCAACTAAGATAATGGATACAGACTGTTCCATACATTTTGTTTATGTCAGCTTTATAATAAATATTCTCCTGTACTAAAATTGCCTTATACTCTTCAGCTTCTCTTGCTAGCTCATGAACTACCAATACACAGAGACATAATCTCGTTCAGTCATGTAACTCTCAAATACCTAGCACATTCCATGTGTATAACTGACTTTTTTTTTTTTTTTTTGGTATGCGGGCCTCTCACTGTTGTGGCCTCTCCCGTTGCGAAGCACAGGCTCCGGACGCGCAGGCTCAGTGGCCATGGCTCACGGGCCCAGCCGCTCCGCGGCATGTGGGATCTTCCCGGACCAGGGCACGAACCCGTGTCTCCTGCATCGGCAGGTGGTCTCTCAACCACTGCCCTACCAGGGAAGCCCTCCAGCTCTATTTAATTGAGGTTTCTATTAGTTTTTTACAATGCCAAACACAAGGTTTCCCTATTCTCATTTTTTGCCTCATAAATAATTAGCTCCACCGCTTGTTACCACTGATCAGTTGGTACAAAATCCTTGGTAACCAAACTTCAATTTGGATTCTGTCTTTCTCCTCAGCCCTGAACTTTGGTGCACTCAGCCTAAGCCAGTAGGCAGTTCTTCCTTAAGGAGTCTTCCTGAAAAGTAAGGGGGCCTCAGGGTAAAACATCTCAGATTTACCATGTGTTCACACAACCCTTTCATCCCACTTCTTCACACTTGGTGCTCTCTAACCTTATAGTCTTTTCTCTATAAGAGAAAAACCTTTTGAGAGTGACTTCAGCAAAATGGCCAAATAAGACATCCCTCGCATGTATCCCTCCTTCAACAACATTAATTTGGCATCCATCCAAGTGATTTCGTCACTTCCAGATATACATATGTATAACGTAGACAAATTTCTAGTAGGTATAATCTTTTAAAAATGTGTGGAGTCTGAAATATAAAGCACTAGCAGTGGAAGAAAGAGAAAATGAAGGATATTTAAAACTGAATTAATTTGAACATTAGAGCAGCACAAATGAAAAACTTTATGAATGCATACATATCTAGCACAGGAGTAGGTATATTATGGCGCACAGGCAAAATCTGTCTTACTGCATATTTTTGTCAATCAAGTTATGTTGCAACACAGCCGTGATTATTCACCTACGGCTACTTTTTGTGCTATAAGCGCAGCGTTGAGTAGTTACAACAGAGACATTATGGCCCAGAAAACCTAAAATATTTATTGTCTGAACCTTTATAGAAAATAATTGCTGACCTCTGGTCTAATATAATAGAGATTAGCAAATGTTTCTACTAGATTTTGAGAAAAATGAGTCAACCAGGAATTAAAGAGAAAAATTACAGTTAATTGGAAAAAATTCTACACCCAAGCTATAATTAGGTCACAAGGGTTCTATGGGTGAATTCTAATTAATCAACAAGCAACAGCTAATTAATTATATAAAATATTATATTTCAAAGAATGCAATGTAAAATTTTGTAACATTCTACAATGCTAGCATAACCTAAAACTACATTTGGGCAAGAATATCACGGAGGTTAAAAATCTCACTAAAGAAAATAGATCCTAAAATCTTAAATCAAATATTAGAAAATGAAATCCAGTAGAATATTAAAATCATAACCAATTACAGTTTTGGTTAATTCTTGGCAAACAAGATTAGTTCAGCAATTTAAAAATTATTTATAGATATCTTTTCTAGTAACGTTTTCTTATGCTGTCACACCTGAAGTATATTTGGGTATTTTTAAAAGAAGCTTGGCTTTATTCAGACTGACCAAGCTGTGCTGCCAGCTTGAATGAATAAGTCTAATATTATCTGCATATTGAAGTCAAAGAGGGGAGACACAGATGCCAATATATCTTTGTTTCCATAGATATTTTTCCAGAAGTATCTGGGTTTGAGACTTAAGAAAACAAATAGACAGTGCTTTATCAGGGGCTGCAAAGTAAGGGAATGATAGGGTATATGAAATTATTCTCTTAGAAAATATAAAGTTGCATAAAATCATATGCTACTACTATTACTGCTTGAACTCCAAATGCAGTTATGAGAACAGTATAAAAATGGATTCATAACATCAAACTGGTTAATTCATTTTGCTTATTTTAAAAAATATCCTAGTCTTTTAAATTAGTAATTTAAATTAGTGTAATTTTGTTTGTTATTTTATTTATTCATTTATTTGGTAAATGTGCAGACAAGAGTTTGACATATTCTTGAAATTAACCTAAACAGATATTTGATATATTTATTTAAAATATATATATGAGACCTTTATATTTATGCTTAGTTATTGCTTTAAGATCAACTCTAGTGAATATATAAATCTACCTATATTTCAATTTTTCTTTCTAAAAATACCCACACTGAATAGACAGCTTATTACTGGTAGCATTATTATTACATGAAATCAGAAAAGTGAAAGGATGGAATGATATGGAGTTCAGAGCCCACTACAAATGTTTTAAATGCAGTAATTAAACAAATGATAGGCATAAATTTTATTATAGATGACTAAAACACCAGATCATACACTGTAATAATTTTCAGCACTGTTGGTTTATGATACTTTTGTGTATCTATTATAGCAAACAAGAATTTTCCAAGTGGGTAATTCTTAAGCAACAGCTTAGGCGCTTCTCCAGGAAGTGAGTTGAGCAGATTGTAATGAGCTGTAAAACAGAATCCCTGCTGTAACTAATTTGTACTTAAAGAGTCCTGTCAGGAAAAAAAAAAAAAAAACTTTCTTCATTTATAATATAATTGCAACTAATTTCAGGGATAATTGAATTTCCTAAAATTGTCAATATTGATAAGTCACCAGAATAGTTTTTGTAGCCTTGTGTTCAACATGATTCACTTTTAGCAAATAACAGAAAAACAATCATATTTTGTCCAGATAGTTTCTTGTTTGTCCATATTTCACTGAAATGTATATGATGGCAAAAATCATTGTAATTGGGCCATTAACTACTATGCATATGCTGGCATTATGAACAGTTAAAAAGTTATAGCTAACAAGAAAACTGTACTGATAGCACTGTGTTTCTAGAAATAAATAGCAGGGACCCGAAAATGATGTGACTTGACCTAAAATTGCTTTTTCTTGAAATGAGCTTATTAAATATTACTATTGTGAACATGTTGGCCTTGTAAAACAAAGTTGCTGTTAATTTTTTATGTCCTGGTAAATTTTGTGTAATCATGTTGCTATCTCTTTCTTAAATGCATGTGATAGTTCACTGGTAAATTCAACAGGGCCTGGGGTTTCCTGTGTGGAAATAATTTCATTTAAAATTTTAGTTTCTTTAGTAAATATGGGACTATATTTTCTATTTTTATTAGTTTTTTTAGTGACTTTTCCATTTTATCTAAAATTCCAATTTATTATCATATGTTGTTCATGAACTATTGCTACGGGAGCTTATTGTCATAAAGTTGTTCAGGAAATACTCATCTGGGAGTTTAAATGGGGATAATAATTATCTGTTTAGTCTTGATTTCTCACTTAAATCCAGTCTGGTGAGAGAACATATTTTCATTATTTCAGCCTGTCCTTTCGTATTTGTTAAGGCTTATTTTATGGGCCAGAGAATATGATCAATTTGTGAACTGTTCCGTATGAACTTCAGTGAATATGTGTCATGCTCTTTGGATGTAATGTTTAACATACACCCTTGAGTTCGATTGTGTTAATCGTGTTTACCAAATCTATATGTTTTTTATCGGTTTCCATGTAGTATTACTTATTGAGTGTGATGTATTACAGTTTCATAGTGGTTTGTGTGCATTTGTTTTTCTTCTAGTTCTCTTAATTTTTCTTTCTATAGTTAGGTATGTTAACAAGTGCATACATTTTTAGAATTATGTCTTTTTGTTGGATTGCATTTTTGACTAGTACAAAATGTCCATTTCATCTCTTACAGCTTGTTGCTTTAAGGTATACATTATTTTAGATATTGAAACTGTGCCCCATAGGGTGAAAAAAACCCATCCTGAAAATGTAGCCATGGGGTTAATAGAAACTTGTGACTAAGAGAAATTATTGAGCTTGCCTTACAGAACAGCAGAAAAGGAAACAGCTTGTTAAAAACCCCTCTGTTTGTAACACAACAAAACTGGCTGAAACCTGCTAGAACCAATGTGGCTGACCAGAGCCTACATAGAATAGACTCGCTTATTAGATAGGTGATGTTTTGACATCAGAGGGCCAAAATTCCACCCTCAGATCATGCTAATGCTACTATTTTCTGAACAAGTGTCCTATGAAGAAGCCTGTAACTCAGAAACGCCCACGCAGAGCAGCAATGACCTCACTCTTTTCCTGCCTCCAGTCACCTTCCCCTGCACCTCTGACCACCCTATACTCTTCACCCATAAATATCCCAAGCCCCTCACCTTCAGAATCTGAAGATCTATTCCCTGGTTTCCTTTCTCAGCTACCTTATGGACAAACCTTTTCTCTGTTACAAACCTCAGTGCCTCAGCCTTCAGCTTGCTGCACGTCAGGCAAACCTGTTTGGTAACCATATTACTTTACTATAGCCAATACCAGCTTGCTTTTGGTTAGTTTCATGGTACATACATTTTTTTCCATCTGTTTCCAGTTCTCTATCTTTACATTAGTGCTTCAATCTGATACAGTGAGTAACTTTCTATTTATAGCATCTCATTAAAAATTATCTTTTTGACCCTCATTTCTGTTCATCAGCATTTTAAAGATGATTTATTTTTTAACTGATTTGTAATTTATCTATTTTCATTTCTTTAAATCCACACATATGGGAAACTGGAATTCTCTTCCCATCTCTCTTCAGTCTTCAATTATGGTCTACTGTTCCAGTAAAATATCCCCTCTCTCTTGTCACCAGGGACCTCCAATTTTTCACTCCAAAGGCCATTTTTTAATTCTCATGAAGTTTGACAGTTCACTACTATTTGCAACAATTATTACTTATCCTTCATAAAAACCTCTCTTTTTGGCTTTCAGGACTTCTTGATCTCATAGTTTTACTTCTCTAATTGGACCTCTACTCAATTAACTTTCTTATTCTTTTCATTTCATTTTTTCACAATTCTGCAAATCTCCTTAGATCAATCAAAACCATCTATGCTTGTGATGATTATGTTTGCTAAGATTATATGCTTAATATTAGACTATAATCACATGGATGATAAGGGCCTTGGCTGTTTGTACATCACTGCCTATTAGTGCCAACTGAATAATAAATATAGTATTACATTCCATGTTGACAATATTCAGTTAAAGTATACAACCTCAGATTAGCTAACTAATTGGATTAGGCTATCTAATTATTAAGGGTCAAGTCAGATTATAAACTCTGTTTTAAATTAAATTCAGAACAAACCTACTTACAAAATTCTTTCTACAACATTTCAATAATTCCATAATAGTACAGCCTTACTATAATTGAGAACACAGGGAAAAGCAAGGAAGAAACAAAAGGTGAAAAAAGTTAACCTGAAAAGAAAATATACAGAAGTTTGCATAAAGTATAGAAAGGAGAGGAATTGGGGACAGATGCATATTTTTAATCTATTTTTGCTCCCAAATTATGTCTTGATCAGGGAAACATTTAAACAGCTGCAATAAGATGGAAGACTTTAATTTGGAATGCTCATATACAGATTATATCAGATTAGGTGACAGAATCACTAAATTCTAGATATTTCTTTTCAAGGGATTTCCCTGTGATGTGAAAAGGAAATATCCAAATACAGAATGTTGATTCATACTGAGAAAAAGCACAGATTTAATTTTAGGTCTTACTGGCATATTTGAAGGAAAACATGATCCCATTGCTATTTTTCCTCTTCAAAATCCCTCCAAACACAGGTCTCAGGAAAATTCGGAAATTAGAACAAATCTCTTGTATTTTGAAATATTCTGAAATTATTAAAATTCAAGTATCAGAAGTTCCATGTCAATTCTAAATACAAAAATGAAAATCCTTCAGAAATAACTAGTAAACAAAATATTGCAAGTAAACAGGAGTCATAAATAGTAAAGTTGAAGTCATAAATAGTGAAAACCTTATATATATGCTATTTATTCATTTATTTTCACAATATTTTCAATTAAACATTCTTCTTTTAGTCTTTCTCTCTCTTGTTTTTCCTCTCTTATTCTTTTATGCTTATACATATTCACCTCATGGATTTACTGTAAAAATTTAAGAATAGGCTGACTAGTAACTTCATCTTTGTTTATACCTAATATTTTGATATTATTGCTAATTTCCAGATCATTTACATTTATGTGTGCTTACAAAATACTGAAGAGAGGAATTCTCAGTTATACTAAGTAATAGTAATGGATCATAGAAATTTATGTTGCTCTGGAAATGACACTGTTTCAGTTGTCATGAGCCTCCTGTTTATTTCATAAACTTTGAAATCTTTTTAGAAGTTAATAGTTATATTGAATGCACACACATACATATGTGTGTTCATTAGTAAAATTAAATGCAGTTTTAAAAGATTTCACATACAATATATCTGTAGAACAACAGGATATGGAAGGGAAATCACTGGACTTGGATTGTGAAGAAATATGTTCTAGGACTATCCTGGATATTATTTATTTTCCATGACCTTGGATAATTTGTTTAACCATGATGAGACTTAGTCTTCTAAGCTTTGACCTAAATCAGAAGGTGGGACTAATCTCAGTGTCTATTATTTTACAAATCATAAAATGCAATCCTCATAGATTTTGTTCTCAGTTACACATTTTAGAATGAGTACCCTTATCCTCTTGAAATTTAATAACAGTTCAGACAGAATGCTGCCATGAAAGTGATAACAATCAAAAAAGGGAAAGCCTGCATGTACAGATACAGGCAGAAGTATTATAACAATCACTTTAAAAAATAAGGGCCAAAACACATTTCTAATGTTCTAGAGATCTCTCATGTTGAAAGATGTTTTAGACACCTTACTTAGTTATAACGAGTCTAAAGTAAAGTTGCTCCAAAGCTAAGCACTTTTTCCATACGTGGCAATTCTGGTCATCTTGCTTTGCTTTTCTGTCTTTTTACGCTTAGTAACTTGAGAATAACCTCTGATTTCACTGCATTTGAATGCTTTTTATGTTCCTTCTCCACATGATACATAGGATCTACTACTTTCTCAATAGTATCTACTACTTTCTCAATAGTATAGTATAGTATCTTCTATACTCTCCATGCTAGATGTAATGCAAAAATTCGAGATCTGGTGAATTTAGAGGTATGGAGTGTTAAGTAGGTTCTGAATATCCTCACACACTGAAGGCCCAGACAGGGAATATAGCAGAAGATATCTCAGACATGTTGTAAAGATGAAAGTATCAGATTGTTTTATGCTGGAGTCCTTCACAATGTTAACTCCACTTGTATTTCAATAATATGCAAATTTATGGTACTATATGGGTAAAGGCTTATACATAGACCATTGTTAAACACTGAGTGAAAGAGACATGGCTAAGTGTTAAACTCTCATTTTTCTCTTCAAGGTAACAAAAATAATTATTCTGCAGTCTCTCTTGTACTTTAGAGGATACATATAATGAGACTGCGTAAAAGAATGTGAACAGAGGGACTTAGTTCACTTATAGGCCTAGGCAGTTAGAGCCTGCGTGCCTACCATATGTTCTGTCTCTTACAGTCTTTGAACTGGAAGCAAAGGACTCCTGTGACAGAGACACGTAACAGGAGGAACTCACCTCCCTGAGAAAATGCCTGAGAGAGCTGACCTACCTACTTTCACTGTGATATTAGTGAGAAATAAACTTATCATGCAAAGACACATATCTCTTCCACTTTAAAATACATAATAAAGAGACAGTAAACTATTAAAAGACCTAAAAAATATGGTTAACAAAAATTAAGACCATTGGGGGGAAACCCAACTTGCAATCCTGTACTAATAATGAAACAATCTCTGTTTAATGATGCAGCACACTTTGAGGTGGAAAAAAATATTTTTGTTGCTATTTTTTATTTTTTAAATATAATAATCCCAACCCCTCCTCTACTTTTTAATTTTTAAACTCTATATCACTTTTTATTCCCCTGGTGTCCTTCAAATACTTTCTTCTTCATTGCCACCATCAACATCTGTCCTCAAAATAGTGTCATGTAATTTTTGTTTAGATATGAGATAGATTCTGCTTTAACTTTTTTGATGAAGAAATGAATAGCTATATCCACTGCCAATTTAATGAAGGATATTTTTGTTTCCATAGTAAAGGGTGGGAGATATATTACTTATCCCTGTTATCAGAATGCCTATGTGAGCATTGTACACTTAGTAGAGTTGCTATAGAGTTATTTGCTACTTGGCACTACTCAAATTCCAGTGCACCACAATTGTCAAGATTCCACCTATTTTCCAATGCCTGTTGTAATTTTCTAAAGTCAAAAATTTAATAATATGGTATTCTTCTCTGTAATAATGTTTGTACTTTGTCAGTAGGAAAAAGCCTTATGAATTTCATATTATTCAATAGAGATAGCATAAAATATATCATTTCAACTTCAAAGCAAGACAAGTGATATGAAAGTTAAAATGTGTAAACCCATTAAGAGGTTTGAACAAAGAGTCTTAGGTTCATCCTGTGTGCCATAAATATTTGCTACATAACAGAATGAATGAAGGTGCAATTCTAGCAATCTATCGCAAGGCTAGCCCACCCAGCCGCAATCGCCCCTGTTACTTCTTGTCAGCCATTTTCCCACAGTACAGCAAAATATACCAGTCACCCCCAAGTTTATAATCTACAAATATCTTTCAGGTGTCCTCAGGGTAGAGATGGAAATCCTTACCCGATACACAAGGCTGGCATAATCTCTTCCCTGTTGATTTTTCAGCATCTTCTCTTTCCTCTCTTACCCTCTCTCCCTACAGCAACCACATCAGTCTTTTCATCATCATCAACCATTATTAGGAGTCTTTTCATTTTGTTCTTCTCCTTTTTAAAACACTACTTTTTTTTTTACCTCTGGCCATTCAAATTCATTTTTTGAATGCCATCAAGGTAAAAATTAATTTCTCAGATAATCTGGAATCTCCCTCGGATTTTAGAATATCACATGGTCCCCACTCATCACTTTCTTCTTTCTCATACTCATCATATTTACTTTTCATTTTTTTTCTTACTCATTCACCATGTTTTATCAACATTTACCTTTCATTCATATGACAAATACTTCTGTGTGTGTGTGTGTGTGTGTGTGTGTGTGTGTGTTTGTATGTGAGAAACAGAGAAAGAGTGGGAGGAATATAAGAATTAAAGGAATTAAGGAACAAGAGAAAGAGTCAAAAGAGAGTCAAAACTTGAGACAGCTATATCTCAGTATACAATAACAAAAATACCTATATTTTTACCCTAAGACCTAATTTATTATTACTTTATAAAAGCTGTGGATCAGATATCAATGTATGTCTGTCTCTCTTTGTGTAAGATAATAAAAAGTACAAAATCAAAATTTTGCCTAAATTAATCAAAAATACAGGAAAGGAAATGTTTTGTCAATTTTTATTAATTATTAATATTACTACTTGTAAAGATTTTTATACTATTATTTATGTATTCAATCTATAGTGTTTTTACCTCATTTATTGTTTAAATATTTTAAACATATGTTTCATTTTATTTCTGAAACAATATAGGACATCAAATATAAGAAAAGGAGAAGATAAAACTCACATCATTATTTTTAATTTTTTCTCTCTGTTCTTGGACCACAGTTATAAAGCTCCTGAAGTCACCTAAAGATAAAAAACGGATAATGACAATATATTCAGAAGTAAAAAGTTGAGTAAAAATATGTTTCAATTTTCTACCTGAAAGACCTAGCCAATAAATCTGAAAATGTATTAACAAACTGATATTGAGTCTAATTAATGTCATTCTATACACCCTTATAAATAACATAATCCAAACAAAAATGTTCAAATCATTTTATATGAAATATATGCATTATATGGATTCTATAGGTTATTTGGTATTTTTTTAGTTATCATAACTGACTGAATGACACACACTTCACACCCAGAAAATAAAAGACTAACTCTTATTGGAGAAATTAAAGATTTGAAAATGACTAAGACAATATTTAGGATCCTACATGTTTAATTAAATTACTCTATTATTTTGTGTGGTTTGGTCAATATTTAGTTTTCTTGACTGTCTAAAAGAGGTTTCGCAGCACCCAGGGGATTTTTTATTAAATCTGAGACCACATATCATATCTTATGTTTACTGAAATGTTAACATTCATTGCAACTCTGGCTGCTCAAACTTTTGCCACTTTGTTAAAAGTAAGTGACAGAAAATTATTTGAATTTACAAGAAAGATAACATAGGCAGTAAAATGTTTTGTTTAAGTGGAGAGAATTCAATAATGTAGAAATAAGGAAGATCTGCATTCTAGCCATTAGTACTTTGTCACTCACAGACCAAATAACCTGGGATTAATTTAACATCCGGATACCTCATTGTTTTCATGTTTCTATATAAAATTTTGTCAGTGATAACGACTGTTCCTATAAGAGAAGATGAAATTCACTTAGTTGATTGATCTTAAGCCTACATAATCATTAATAATTATATTTAGTTACTTATGATAAAATGTTACATATGCACAGATCTTTTTCTTTTTAAAACTCATTTGGAGTATTGTTTTCAGTGATTTATTTTACAAAGACTTGGTAAATCAATCCCTTTGATTGAATTTAGCAGTGATTTATTTTCCTAAATAAAAAATTGGCTGTATACCTAATACCAAATTTAACTTCATTTTCTGCTAATTAATCCAGTGATCTTCCCATATGGGAATTCCAGCGAATTCCCATAGCTTCAATCAGCACATTTTTTACATTTGTAAAATACTTAATTTGTAATGCAATGCCTGAATGATTTTAAACTTAACAATATTCTAACTCATGTTTTCCCACATTAAAATAGTGTGATTCTCCATGTAGATTTCATACCCTACGTCAAGGATATTCTAAATCTTGCTCCCAAGATTAAGATAAGTGAAAGTGATTCTTTTCAAGATTGAAGGGAGAATTACATAAGAGGTTAATGTTTAAAAGCAGAGAGAACACCGAGTCCTTAAATTATTAGAATAATGATTACTCATATTTTCCCCTCCTATTTAATAGCTAGTTGTGGTTACATTTACTGAGAGAACTAGAGCTAAAGATGAATATTGTGTAGAGGAAAAATGTTAGCAATAAACAAATGGGGCAAAACCAGGAATGGATGTTGAAGACAGGGAGTTGTTTTAGGATTAAAGATACTAGATTAAGTTTGTATTTGATGGAAAAGTTCAGAAGAAAAAAGTTCAGGCAGAAAAAAAAAGAAAGAGAGAGACAGAGGCAGAGACAGAGAATTAGGGGAGGGATAACTATATATACAATATCGTTATTGTCACAGAGAATGTTATTGGTAGGAAGAGAGTGTAACAAGGATCAGTTTAGGGCATTTGTTCTCCCTGACTCTGTCTCTCTCTTTCCCTCTCTCCCTCCCTTCCACTTCTTCCCCACTCCTCTCCTTTCTTTCTCTCTCTTGGCCATTGGCTGTTTTCTCTCTAGTCTAAAAAATTTAATCCAACAATAAGGAAAGCAGATAGGAAGTCAGGCTGGAAAGCCAAGACCTGATAATTGGGGCAGTCAAATTAGGGATAGAATCAAGCATATTTGCACAAACACAATGCATACAGGATAATGAGCTGCTCAGGAAAAAGTAAGTAAATAAAAACCTAATTAAAGTCCTTGAAGTTCAAATATAAAGCCAGGCAATTATTCCATTTTGCTGTGACAATTAAAATTGTTTTATTTTTTCCTTTTACTAGTATGTCATCTTCATGAGTTTGACTATTGGAAAAATAAATGTGGATTTCTTGTTATTGGTTGGGAACTGAACAAGCTTTTGAACTGATTCTGTTAATAACACTACAATGATTCTCTTGCTGTCAAAACACCTGTATTTTGGTCTTTCTTTTCTCAGGTAACAGAGACAGCTTTTACTGAAAATTATGTTGCTAGTTTTATATTATGTACTTTTTATTTTGCATAAATATAACCTGGAGAGCATACTGACATTCTTATATTTGTTTTGTATTCATGTTTGTGCTTCTAGTGGTAAAAGTAGAAACGTTTGAAAGAGTAGTAGGAACCCAAGACATCTCTATCTCTTTTCAAAGCGCATAAAATTTATAACTTACGTTCAATTCAGGGCACTTTTGAGAACAAAAAACACTAGTGTTGATCTCACTAGAACAACTAGTATCATTTGAGGATCACCTAAATAAAATGGCCTTCATCTTTACAGTAACTAAAAAGAATTACGATTCTCCTAAATCTCAGACACTATCTGAACAAATTTGATCTCGAGGCCTTCACTTAGAGTTGCCAGATAAAATACAAGAACCCCAATTAAATTTGAGCTTCAAATAAACAATAATACATTTTTATATGAGCATGCCCCAAATATTGCATGAGTATGTTTATGCCAAAAAAAAGAAAAGAAATACTAGTCGAATATCTGAAATTCAAATTTAACTGGGTGCCCAGTATTTTTATTTGCTAAATCTGGCAGCTTTATTACAATAAATCTCTAGAAAGTAGTCTGGGTAGATCTAGTTTGCATTCAGATGAAATGGGAGCAAGAAATATTCAAAGGCATTTTGACTGCCTTTCTTAAAGGGTTTATATATCATTAATAATTATAAAGTACCTCATAGAAAAGGAAAATTGAAAACACATAACATTGAAATTTTCCTCACTGAAAATTCAATTCTTCCATAAATACTTCACTTGCTTTATTATGTATTCCCTGAATTGCTGCATTTTTATTAATTCAAAATGTAAGTTAGGTTTTAATTATGACCAAAAACTAGGCAAAGTTAGTGAATATTTACAAAACTTTTTATATCAATATTCTAGAATATCCCCTTGCAGGGAAATGGGTTTAAAGTTCCTACAAACTGGTATTTTTTTTTATTGTCTGAATTATTATATTTCTTAATTATACAGCATAAATCAAGCAGAGTCAATAAAATGTTAACCAATTGTTTGATCGTAATGCTCTGAAGTGGCCATGCCCATGTAGCTCCATTAGGGGTACCATGCTGGTCAAGGGAATACAAATTCTATATTTTCTATAGAAAATAGAAGAATCACTTTTAAAATACCATAGGGATTAAAATGTAAATAAATAAAGAATAAAGTCATAGGATTTTTGATGTGATATATTTCATTGTGTCCCCCAAATTTTCTCATATATTAAAAATAGTGTACATTTGACCAATTTGAAAGGATTCCTGCTTTGACTGCAGGCCATATGCATTAATCCAGGTGATTTAGCTGTTTCCATGGGTGTTATCTGAATTTCCCAGTCGTGCCCTTATTCCACTTTCCCATATTGTGGAATTCAATATTGTTCAAACTGCTAAAGTAAACTTAGGAAGAACTCGACCAAGGAATGGATAAAGAAGATGAGGTACATATACACAATGGAATATTACTCAGCCATAAAAAATAACACAATAATGCCATTTGCAGCAATATGGATGGACCCAGAGATTATCATACTGAATGAAGTCAGACAGAGAAAGACAAATATTATATGATATTGCTTATATGTGGAATCTAAAAAAAGGATAGAAATGAACTTATTTACAAAACAGAGTCACAGATACAGAAAACAAACTTGTGGTTACCAGGAGAGAAAGTGGGGGTGGGAGGGAGGGATAAATTGGGAGATTGGGATTGACATATACACACTACTATATACAAAATAGATAACTAAGAAGGATGTACTGTATAGCACAGGGAACTCTCCTCAATATTCTGTAATTACCTATATGGGAAAAGAATCTAAAATCGAGTGGATATATGTATATGTATAACTGATTCATTTTGTTGTACAGCAGAAACTAACACAACATTGTAAATCAACTATACTCCAATAAAAAAATTTAAAAAAGAACTCAGTCCTATCAGATCTACTTTATTCTATTGTCAGAAAAGAGTTTTGCTCACAGAGTCTGTTTTATGAGAATTAGTTTACAAATAACTCCAGATTAGTCTTTCAGGATTAAATAAATTAATTATTCCCTCACCATTTGATACAATGTGTCAAATTACTGCCTTCAATTTTGTATGAAATGTATTAATCTTACATTTTTAATATTGTTAACCATGCAAGCATCACTGTATTTAAATTTAGCAAGCTTAGACAGAAATTCATTTTATTACAAAAGATCTTTTTTTGATAATGTACTTTGTGTGTGTATAGGTGACAGATTATCATGGAGCATCTGCAAAGTGCAGATGAGGAAAAATTATTCTGACTCTTCAGTGCTGTTGTTTTATTTTAGTTGAGAGCAACTGAAATTAAATTATGAAAGAGATTTTATATGAATACAATCATGCAAGTAATTTAATCATGATTATCAAACCAAAGTATAGATATTACAAGGAATCTGATTTCATTTTCTCTTTTTTAAAAAATGACCTGGTAGAAATTTTTACCCAGGAGAAAAATTATATTTTTTTATTTATTTAAAATGAGCAATATTTATTTATGGTATACCAAAATTTATTTACAGTATTTCTTAGAATAAAAGGTCTACTGAAATATAATAATGTACACAATAAAATTGTGAATAAAATTGAAATATAATAATGTATACATAAAATTGTGAATGTTTCACCAAAGATATCATGTAAATAGCTCAAATAAAAGGTCTCCAAGAACAAAATATAGTTTGAATAGTTAACAAAATCACAAGGTTGAAAAGTAAAACCAAGAAAACATATATAGCAAAGAGTATTGCTCCTTCTGCTGTCTACTTATACTACCTCTCTGGAAAGGTAACCACATTTATTTATGTTTTTCATGTTTTTATGCAAATATATGAATACACACACACTTTCTCCTTACATATATTGAAAACAATTATTTTGTTATACATCTTAAATTTTTAACAATGTATCTTGGAAAGTTTGGGAGAAGGAGGGAAATCACTCCACCTAAAATTATTTTGTGACCTTTATTGCCCTAAGGAATTTGATATATACTGATCACTTTCTTTCTTGTCTCAGGGCTCTTCTGATTTTCTTTAGTTGCAGAGATGTCTTATCTCTGCAGATAAAGTTTGCTGCATACTATATATGTATAAAGATATACGTGTGTGTTTGCTGTATGTTTAGTAATGCAAAGAGTTTTTATGTTTCCAGTAAGTTCTGCAAACTGGTAGCTGCTCAAAATGTTACTTGTTAAAGTAAAAGTGCTCTTTACATTCCATTTAAAATTTGAACAGAATCAGTAGATTAGCCATATAAACTCTAACTCCTTTAAAAACAGACTGCTAAATGCTCATGATTAGTAGCTAAATATCTGGCATAAATTTGTGTCTATAAAATGGTATGTGTGCTTATCAAAAGTCATTAGTTTTATTCCAAACTTGTTTATGCTAGTATTTGATATTTTAATTACAAAATATTAATATGAATTTCAAAGTGTATTGCCAGGAAAAAAAAACACATTTTAGAAAGACATGATAAAATATCATAAAACACATTGAAAAGGCAAAGATAATTTGTGTGTGTGTGTCTGTGTGTGTATTTTAAGTAAAATATTTTAAATTTATATTTTAAGTGAAAATGTTGAGAATTTTAAAGTTAAATTTTATGATTCTGCACTTTAAACAATATTTTCAATCAGCAAATGAAAGTAATCCCAAGTGCTTTGGAAAAAAACTGTCCAGAATAGAAAGAAAAGTTACTTAATGTCATACTTTCTTTCCTATTAGAGATTTTTCTTCTATTAAAGCTAATCCTTTTTAGCCCCCAAAATTTAGATTACTAGCAGATTAGTATGGCACTAAAAAATGAAATGTGAGTTAATGGAGGCCCATGACCTCTTACCATGTTACAGCATTGGAAAACCATCAAGAAATACAAACTCCAAAGCACTCCATGGAAAATGTATTTTATGTCTAAGATTCCCCAGAAAGTGAATATAAAAATCTTTGACAATCCTTTTCATAGTAAAACTATTTGACAAAATTATCTGTCCTTAATTTTATACAAAATCATTGCATAATACAAAATAATTTATGGGATTGATGGTTGCATAATACATGTGACTTGTTTATATCTTTTCTTCCTTCTCTACAACAAAATTACTTCTCAGATTGCCTCTTCCACAGGGAGAGTTAGAGATTAGCATAAGGCATGCCCTTTAAAAGAAAAATGATGTTTTGCTTTATACTTCTGAATATATCTAATGCTAAGGGAACAAAAATAGCAGAAGAAACTATCATTTTCAACTGTCTGCTGGATATATAATGTCAGATGTAGTGAGATAATTCTCAGTACAGTTATCGATCTCATTCCTGAATGTGCTTATTCTTTTTGAATTGACAGAAAAGTGGCAAAAAATAGATGTACAGAGAGAGATACTGGTGGACAATCTAAATAAAGAAATGGTAATTACAATTACAATTTTAGAGACTTTAAAATGGTCACTACTCACATATAACATTCTATCTTAAATGCATCTGGACACTTAATTAAGTTTCTGTTCAGATGATTTATATTATCACAAATAAAATCTCTAGATTTGTATTAATTCATCACAAATGCAAGAAAATGTCATAGGCATTTCCTCTTACTCTAATGAAATTTCATAGGCATGGCCAAAATAAAGAAAAGCAAATGAAGCAAACTAATTATAACAATTCAATACATTTCATCATTAGTTTTTGCAATCTTTGTTATCATTATGCTTCTGCATTTAAATATTTAAGTGTAGTATTTAAAATGCAGTTGTTTCAATTAATTAATACAATGAATTGTGAAAAATTACACTTGTCCTTTCTTCCCCAGTGATAATACTAGAGCAGGACAATCAGGAGATTTCCAAGGTAAGCATTTTGCTTTCAACCTTTACAAAAGAAATTACTAAATATGTTTCATGAAACTTGTCTACTAAGTGACACTTCTTTTCTTTAATCTTCTTTTAAACTAAGTTCCTTTGCTGATGGAATAGTTCTTTAACTGAACTGCAGTCCAGTTATATGGATCTGTGTGATAAAATGTCATAGAATTATACAAGAAACTTAGGAAAATTGAGTGGAATTCTTGACTTCAGCTCTGACATTTAAGGAGCTTGTAAGTCATCATCACCCAACAACAACAAAACAGAAAATAACTAAAATCAATGAATTTTCTTATGTCCATCAAAACCTGATGTTGCAGGGCAAACTGCTATCCCCAGATCTGAAGAGGCAGGTGCAATTGTCGTATTTTTGTGAGAGAAAGGCTAGGAGAACGACACAGCTCATTTCCTCCATCAGTGAACTGCTGAAATTACATGAACAACTGTCTATGCCCACTTGTTCTGTTCTGGAGCAAAAGTACACTCACACGCGCACACAGTTCATTACAAAGAAGAAAAGTACATACAACTAACAGATATTTTAAAAGCAACAATTAAAATGTCTCATGTTTTTATTTATAAGTTTTATACTAATAAAACAACTTATTCACAAGCATTTTACATGACATTAGTATGCCTATAACCAGGTTAGATGATGTTGAGTATTAAAAATGTACATAGTTGATTATATATAATGTACTTCCTTCATAAGAGTAGAATTTTAAAATGTCATTTGAAAATTAGAAATATTTTTGTTACCTGGAAAAGACTGAACAAAAAACTAGACATTCTGTGGAACATATTTAAGATGATACATATCATAGCAAAGTAGCTTGGAAGAAGATATATATTTAAATGTTAGAAAAATATGGCAAAGTAATAGAAAGGAAATGGATTTTTGTTTTTTGGAAAGGTTATATTAAAGTATTTTTGTTTATCATATGTTGCATTTATTTATTAAATGCTTAATGTCAATGTCATCATTAGGTACCACACCATCCCATCACGTCATGTATACATATAGGTGTAAAGAGACACAAAATCTCCTACAAAATGATATTCTGCTGGTTACTTGACTCAGATTTCCTTTAAAACAATGACTTTATTTAATTTTTGTTTTGAGCATATACTAGTTTTTGCCACTGAGTTTGATTTTTGAGATAAAGAAAAATGACTTTAACAAATCCTGACATTAATTATAGTGTAATCTTCTGAGGAAAATTGTCTCTTGAATTATAATGAATTTTTTTCCAGAAAATGAATTATGTAGAAATTGAAGAGCTGATGGACTGTAATATACATATATTGACGACTCTTGGAGCTTTTCAGTTGACACTTATCTTTCCTAAGTTAAATACCTTTGCCAGAGACTGATGTGGGACTCTTGATCTCTAATTTGCATATTGGAGAGCAGGAAGTTTACTTAACAAAGCAAACTTAGAGTTAAATAATAAAAGCAGACATCTCTAAAGATTAACATATTAAGATTCTGAAGAAATGGGAAACACTTAGGCATGCAGATGTAATCAAATCTATTTTTTGGGCTTCTTGGACTATTTTTTATTCAAAACTGAACTATCATTAAATATAAATGAGAAAAAGAATATAAAAGTAAATATGAGGAATCTAAAAACACAATAACCATTAATGTTAACTGATTAAATAAAAATACTATCCAAAAAATTGAGGATAAATTTTATAATTAATGATTTTAACAGAGTAAAAAACGCTCAGATAAATATAACTCTACATATTCAAAAACTGTACTTAGTAACTAATCCAACCGCATATACGAATTTTACATTTTTCAAATATACCAGGAATAGCTATCTTATAAAGATGAAGTTCCTCAGTGAAAAAGAGATTCTAATCAAGACTTCAACATAGAAACGCTGCCTGAGTTTCCAGCTCACTGTCCTATGGCATTTTGACTCCAGACTGCAACATTGACTTTTACTCAAATATCTGTCTGCCTGCCTGACCTGCAGTTTTGGACTTGCCAAATCCTTAAAACCAATCAATCAATATAGATAGATAGATAGAATAGATAGATTATACTGGTGTATATATATATATATGTGTATGTGTGTGTGTGTGTGTGTGTGTGTGTGTGTGTGTATATATATATATATATATATATATATATATATAGGTTGTTTCTCTGGAGATCCATGGCTAATACAGCTGCACATACTGATTCATAAATATTTCAGTAGGGATGATTTTTCTTGTTCACAGAACATATAATTACATGAATTCTCTTTTCCTAAAATCATAGAAAATCATAAGTGCACCCTCCCTTATTACATTTTCAATTACATCCATTCTCCATTGGATATTTTGTAATTTATGCTACATTTCTGAGAAAATTTTGTCTTTTCCCTCAATTTCTTTATAGAGTTTCATCTGCTCTTATTTCACAACTTTTATTTTTGTCTAGTTCATATCTTTCTGAGTTTTTTAAAATAAATTTCTCCTAATTTCTTCATAAACATAAATGCTTAATAATATTCAATTCCAGTTCTTTGTGGGTGAGCTGATACATCTTGATTTTGATTTTCTATTTTTTTCATTTAATTCCTGGCAAATTTGTCTCAAGTTGTGTGTATTATCATTAAATTGAGGGTCACGGTCTATGTCAGACAGGGTCACAGCCATCTCCTTGAAGCCTCCAATTGTCCTGAAACCATCAGGAGTACAGTTACTGTTTATTAAATCACTGCAATAAGAGAGGTTAGATATACATTAGAGTATCTCCCCCAAAGAAAGGAAAAATAGAGATCTTGCAGGATTTGGAAGGAGGGTGGCAATCGGTTGTCACTGAAATGAAACAGTGTTTTGATAGGCTCAAGCAAAGCCTGACTGTGAGAAAAGGGGTTAGCATTAGATCTGGACAGCAAATTGGCCCAGGATCCTGTTTCCTTCAAGACTTTAAAGTGGAGATTGATGTGTCGAGTTGTGGCCAGGAAGCTGAGGTTTACCTAGGTTGTAAACCAAAACTGCTTGGCTGTGCCAAAGGGACTTGGATCCTACAGGCACAGAAGCAGTCCATTCTTACTGATAGAATTTCAAATAGCAAAGTTTCTGACAGTCTAGGGTTTGGCAGAACAGTGTCCCACAGTACATAAGAGAGCAGTAGTCTTCTCAGAAAGAGATTGTTATGACACTCTACAGTTACAGTGTGTCCTGCAGGAAATACTGTTCCTTGTCAACTTCGCAGCTGATTTTTCCCGTGTCTTTTATTATGATCTGATAATGGCAGGGCATAATTTTACAATTCAGGTGACTTTTTACTTTCTCAGGAAGTACCGCAATGTCCTTCCAGATCCATTTGTGGAACTAAAGAGGAAAAAATTTCTAAACGAAGGTATAATAATGTCTTCTAATATGTTTGGCATGTGTGACTAAAGCCAGGGAAGTCTGAATAACTTATGCCTGCAGCTAAAATATAAAGCATTTTATTAACGAAATTTTAAAGAAAGTATATATGAATATGTTATATATAAATACTAAATGGCAGAAAGCTATGTACATAAAAAAGGAAATTTAAGACATTATAAAGGGAAATAGTTAAACTTAACATTAATATACCAAGTTAGTATAGTGATAGGTAATTATAATTAAATTTACAAGAAAGGTAGAATTTAGGAAGCATTGGAATGATACTAAACAAATATTCTTATCATGAATTTTTTTCACCTATATCATACTGGACAAGGATTATGCTAAATATCAAAATCACATATTTATGATGTCTAATTATTGCTTATAATTTATTGAATATATGTCTAAAAACTATCGTAAGTTGAAGTTAATGTCAAATCAAGGTGAAAATGAGAGACCAATTTACTCATTTAGACTTCTGACTTAAAATTCTGACAATTTCAAGTGTTGTGGCACATGTGGAGTATTACATTTTACATACATTTTATTACATTTTACATTTTGTATACATTTCTGATTAGAGTGTAAAATGATGAAATCACTTTGGAAATTTGTGTGTATTATCATTTAAATTTAAATATTCAGATATTCTCTGGTCCAAGACTTCTCCTAAAAATATACTCAAAATAAATATTTACATTTAAAGCAGAAAATATGTGAAAGAGTATTTATAGCAGCCATATTCACAGTGTTGAAAGAAATAAAACAGCTTAAATGCCCAATAATGGTTGAGAAGACAAAAAAGGATAATATATTCATCTGAGAAATATTATACAACACTGGATTCCTTGCTGTTCTTCACACTAGTATTTTTACCTCAAAACATTTGCATGTTCAGTTCCCTCTATACAGAATAATGTTCTTCCAGATATCGGTCTGGATTAATTCCTCACTTCTTTTGGGTTTCTCCTGTCTTGTCATGTCATTAAAGATGTATCCATAACAATCTTTTAAGCATTTTCAGAATTTTTGCTTTTCATTTTTACTAATTTTCTTTATAGCAATTATCTCTACTTAACCTATGTTTCTATTTATTTGTCATATAGCTGAGAAGGGCACATATTTCTTTTGTTCATTGTTACATTTATGAACAGATAATAGTCCCAGACAAATGAGGTATTTAATACATTTTTTGTTGAATAAATGAATGATTAAGGAATGTCTGGATGAATTAAATACATTATGTTATTCATTGGGTAAAGAAGATTATATTGTTTCCATTAAGTACAGAAAGGCACAAAGACAGAATGTATATGATAAATGTTAAATAATATAATATGCAAAGGGAGTTGGAAGAAATTAGAAATTACTCCAAGGAAAATAAAAACACAATAGCTGAATTAAAATTAATTTTGTTAACAAGACAAAGCAAAATTCATAAGATGAAAAATGAAATAAATGATATATAAGTAATATATATAAACAAATTTAAAAATAGATAAGTGATGATAGGTAGATAGATAGATAGATAGAATTTTACCAGAGGGGGGAAAAAAATGAATCAGCATATTAAAGATAATGGACCTTTCCCAAAGAAATACTAGGAATATAGATAATTCACAGAAATATATAAAATCTTACGATAGTAAAGAGAAATAATGATTTTTTTCTTCAGAGTAATAAGTAATATTGCTTGGACAATCACTATAAAATTTAAGTGTAATGAAAAATTATTTAATTATATTTACAGTACATGTAATCAAAAGATTATTTTCATTAAGTATAATACCTGTAGTGTGCCAGCTATAAAATATAAGTAAATGGCAAGTACACACTAGAATGCACAGGAAGGAAAATATAAATGTCTCATTAGCATATGAAAAGAGGAACAGTGTCAAGGACAACTGCATGCAATGCAAAATTTTAAAAATATTTTTTCTCAGTTTGCATAGTAAAAATCTAAATATTTTCTATAATACTGTGTTTTTGAGTGTCTAAACTTAGGGGTTATTACCCACTGTTGAGGAGGAGGGTAAATTGACAGGTAAGAAAAACCACAAATCTGGGCTTCCCTGGTTGCGCAGTGGTTGAAAGTCCGCCTGCTGATGCAGGGGACGCGGGTTCGTGCCCTGGTCCGGGAAGATCCCACATGCCGCAGAGCGGCTGGGCCCGTGAGCCATGGCCGCTGAGCCTGTGCGTCCGGAGTCTGTGCTCCGCAACGGGAGAGCCCACAGCAGTGAGAGGCCCGCGTACCGCAGAGGAAAAAAAACAAAACAAAACACAAATCTTAAGGATTATCTCATTAAATATTATTAAAGAAAAAAGATGTCTAGGCAGAAAAAATTTAGAGGACATAATAAAACATTTTATCTTAATCTTTCTGAACAAACATTTCAAAAGAGTTCTAGAAAAATATAACTTTCAATATTCATTGAAAAACAAAGAACTATTATGAATAATCAGATCATTGTTTAAAAAAGCCAAGAAACCTCTACAAAGTATACACCATTTTCCAGTCAGTTTTATAAGCTAATTTGAGCAAACATTTAAGAGATTATTGTATCATTGCCACTATACAAAAACTATCTTTTTTTCAAATTAAATATTAAGAGATATACATATTTTAACTATTTAAATATTATAAGCATATGTAGTTTTTTCATTCTTAGGTGGAAATTGTAATTGATCAACCCTCCCTACCTTCAACTTTCGAACTCTAGTGTGTTTGTAAATTGGCACATTACCAAGGAGGTAATTACTATAAATGGCAAATGCTTTTACATTAAAAGGATAAAGTTATAAAAAAAAATATAAAAATAAAATCATAAAGTTTTTATTTTACTTTATATAATCACTATTCTTTACCTTTGGGATATACCTGACTTGTTAAAATAAGCTAATTTTTTATGACAAAGAAAAGTAGACTAAGAAATTCCCATTTGTCATTGCTGATCAATATTTTACTTACAGAACAAATTTTTCTTAAACTTACTTTAAAACACTGACTAACCAATTATCCTAGTATGATGTTAAATACATTAAAGGTTACCAAAACTACCCCCCCAAAATACACTTAATGCATTCCAATATGCGTAACATGTTTCATAACAATATGCATAACTTGAGATGCCAGATATCACATATACCAATTTTACTTTTGTTCTATTTGAAAAAAACTGACCCATCCCTTAGAACACTACCAATTCAAGTAGCTAAATATAGCTTTTCTATTAAAATTCCTGGGTCCACATTCTGCCCTGACTGTTGCTCTTTCTCCTTGAAGTGAATTGTAACCGCAACACAAAGACTATTGACATGCTTTCTATGTTCGACCCTTGACTCATCCATTGCTGTACAGGAATTAGGTTTCCAAACTACATCAGCAAGGGTCATACCTGGGTAGGAAAGAACAAATTGGGAACAATTCCTTTCTAATGAAACTATAACACCAAACAAGTCTGAAAACAGAGGTTACCCTGCGAGAAAGAAATGACTCAAGCAACAAGAAAAATAAAACTATTAATCAAACACCTACAATCTTACCTGGAGCTTCAGGGCTCAGAGAAATGATCATGTCTTATCTTCACTTATTAAGTAAGACCCTGGTAAATTTATGAATTACTTTCTTTATTGATCAGCTTCTCTTTAATATATGATCCAAAATATATATATTTTCCAGGATAAACTAATTTCCCCTGATATTCAACAATTAAATATTTAGTATTTCCTAAATGATATTATATAAAGTATTTATATTGCTGCCCTAACTCCAACTCCAAGCAAACTCATGTTCATAAAAAACACATATACCAATGCATGCATACAAATAGACACATATACTCACACCACTTTTCAACATGACCAAATTATACCCATTTTTAAAATCCCAAAGAAAAACTGTTTCTATTTGACTCTCCTTTCAAAAATTCCTGTTTCTAGACCTTAAGTCTGGGTTGCTTTTTCTCTTTTTATATGATCTACCGCAATAACTTTTTGAATGTCTGTCTTCTCCACTTAGTTGTGTTTTTTTAGGAGTTTGCCTTTTATTTCAAACTGTCATGGTATATATCAATAACCCTTAAATGTGATAAACAAATATATCTAATTCTTACAATATAAGTGCATATTATAATAGAGGAAGAAAAATATGTTATCTAATAACATTGAAGGATAACATAAATTAAAGGATATTTGGAATAGGCTAACTCATTCAAACACAGGTAAATTATAATGGGAAATTTTTATGGGAACTAGATTTTTGAATTGCATTAAAAAAAGAAACTTTGGGGGGTTTCCCTGGTGGTGCAGTGGTTGAGAGTCCGCCTGCCGATGCAGGGGACATGGGTTCGTGCCCCGGTCCGGGAAGATCCCACATGCCGCGGAGCGGCTGGGCCCGTGAGCCATGGCCGCTGAGCCTGCGCGTCCGGAGCCTGTGCTCCGCAACGGGAGAGGCCACAACAGTGAGAGGCCCACGTATCGCAAAAAAAGAGAAACTTTGGGGACTTTCCTGGTGGTGCAGTGGTTAAGAATCTGCCTGCCAATGCAGTGGACATGGGTTCGATCCCTGGTCAGGGAAGATCCCACATGCCACAGAACAACAAAGCCCGTGTGCTGCAACTACCGAGCCTGTGCTCTAGAGCCCACGAGCTACAACTACTGAGCCCACATGGCACAACTACTGAAGCCCGCATACCTAGAGCCCCTGCTCTGCAATAAGAGAAGCCACCACAATGAGAAGCCCACACACCACAATGAAGAGTAGACCCCGTTTGCCACAACTAGAGAAAGCCCGCATGCAGTAACGAAGACCCAACACAGCCAAAAATAAATGAATAACATAAATAATATTTTTTTTAAAAAAATGGTTAAGATGGCAAATTCTGTTATGTATATTTTAAAAAAAGAAAAAGAAACTTTGGCTATACAAGAAACAAATGTTCCAAATAGACTGTTAAAGAGATTTGGGAAACAGTAATAAATGAAATTATATATTAAATCCTGAATTTTAAGATGCCATATTCCCTTTGAAAATGTAAAGATAAATTTGAGGACTCCACAGTATTCAAATAATAGTATTTATAAAACTGAATCTACACAGCAGGCTCACTAACGTTTGCTGGTAATAAACATCAGAAAGTAAAGAAAAGCAAGGGGACAACAGTGGGAATGACAGAGTATGAATCTTCCAAATCCTTCAATTTGTTAAGAGTGATTATGGAAAAAATTGTAAAAATCAACTTTTTATAACTCTGAAAATTAATCCAAACCTTGCAACAGTCTGGGGAAGCTTCATTTATTAAAGAAAACATGGCCTGATCTTGGTAAGAACAGTGAGCTGTCACCGATGTTTAAACTCGCCTATTCCTATCTCTGTCTTCCCATTTCTGTTGTGGCCTTCAAAAGTAATATTCACAATGACAGTGGAAACCAGCAGCCTAGCGTTCACTGAAGGGAGCAGAATGTTGCTGGAGTTCTTCCAAAGCCCCATTTCAAAAGAACTGTCATTACTGGGCATATCTAGAATTTCATAAAATACTAACTCATAGGGTATTTTTTATTTGAACTGACTCAAACATCACCCAGAAAAAAACAGCTTTTTTCTTGGGATAATTTGTGAAAAATAATCAGTGGCAACTGTTGGACATCACAGCTGCCAGAGTCTGTGGTACCAGTCAAGGCAAACAATCAGCTAACCAAAAATCTTGAAAGGAAAAGCTGGGAAGTGAAATATCTATAGAGACCTTTGAAAACCTCTGACATGTTCTTAGGAATCTAGAAGGCCATGCACAAGTACAGGGATGTGAACATGCTCAGAAATGTCCAGAGAAGGTCCTAAGGTCTCACCTCTGGCTGACCTTGAGGCTCTGCACAAGCAGACAGTGAAGACTGGTTAAGGGTTGTCATGTACCTGGCTGAGTGTTGAAGGCACATCACCACGTGCACACACAGAGCCCCTTGGCAAAGACTGGGAGACAAATTGGTTCCAGACACTTAAAGTGATCTCTGTCCAGTTATTAGGTGGCCACTAAGGTAATACCGCACAGAATTCAGAGTCCACAGATGATGATAACTATAAATATTATATAATTAATTCATGAAAGTCAATATACATATAAAGAGTGAAAACAACAAAATCAACAATAACGACAAACACAGATCAGAGGGCAACAGGCCCTGGGCAAGGGGAATGAATCTCAATTCTAAGGTTGCTACATTATATTATTTAAAATCTCCATTTCAATAAAATCTATGAATATAAAATGAAAGTAAGGTTGAGAGAAAATAAACAGTTGAAAAAATTATAGACATGTGAGGCTAAAAGAAAGTGGGGCAGGTCAAGGGTGTGGAGTCCATGGAGATAACCCCTTAGGAAGCCCAGGTGTAGAACAAATAACTTCAAAGAATGACAGGATACTATGCCTAAAGAACTAAAGAAAAGTATGAAAATAGTGTATCACCAAAAAAGAATATCAATAAAATATATAAATCATTAAAAAGAACAAAAAAGAAATTTTAGTGTTAAAATATAAAATAACCAAAAAGAAAAATTAAATAGATGATCAACAACAGATTTGAGCAGGCACAAAAGAGAGTCAGCAAACTTTGAGAACAGGTCAAATTAGAGCCTCATAGACCTGTCAGACATCATCATCATCATCAAGTATGTGAACATAGGCATAAATGGGAAAGAACAGAGAGAAAGTGGTGGGAAAATGTTTGAAGATATATTTGTCAAAAGTGTCCAGATTTGATTTTTTAAAATTGCATTGGTCTACACATTGAAGAAGTTCAGCAAACTCCAAGTAGGAAACATTCCATCCAAATGTAGCATGGTTCTGGTCTTCCTTTCTTTTTGTGGCTGAATGATATTCTACTATGCGGATATAACACATGGTTTGCAATGTAATATATAATTTATTGCCATGTAGCAACATGTTATAAGTGCCTCATACTTCTAGTAAAGACTCTTATACTTATCAATTAATGAGAGGAATTTAAATAGGAAGAATATATATGAGAGCCAGACGAGTTATAGAAAAGTACACAGAGAATATTGGGTGTGAACTGAATTTTTGAAATATGTGGATTAAAGCAGGGGTCCCGAACCCCCGGGCCACTGTGAACTGCGCATGCGAGGGATCTAGGCTGTGCACTCCTTATGAGAATCTAATGCCTGATGATCTGAGGTGGAGCTGAGGCGGTGCTTTTATTTACCACCTCCACCCTTGCCTCTTTCCTGCCCTGCACACTTGTCTCAGTCACAGTTTTGGTAAGCCCACAAGCTAACCCTAGCCAAAACAAGTAAAAATCAAACGTCGCTGGAGAGCTTCTTTGAAAAGGGGGAAAGACCCAATGATGAGACAGCAGAAGACTCTAAGACTGCCAACGAAAAGAAAGCTGCATTTAAAAGAAAATACCAAGAGTCCTACTTAAATTACGGGTTCATTGCAACAGCGATTCACATTCTCCAAGCCCGCTTTGTATAAAATGTGGTGACCGGCTGTAAAAATGAAGCTGTGAAACCTTCAAAACTGCTTCGCCACATGGAGACAAAGCACCCTGCGTTTAAAGACAAGCCTTTGGAGTTTTTCAAAAAAAAAAAAACATCAACACGAAGAACAGAAGCAATTATTGAAGGCCACCACTTCATCAAATGTGTCTGCACTGAAAGCATCATTCTTAGTGGCTAACCACATTGCTAAAGCTAAGAAGCCCTTTCCTATTGGTGAAGAATTGCTCCTGCCTGCAAGGACATTTGTTGTGAACTTTCAGGAGAGGCTGCAGTTCAAAAGGTGGCACATGTTCCTCTTTCGGTTAGCACCATAACTAGACGAATTGATGAAATAGGAGAGAGTATTGAGGCACAATTGTCAGAGGATTAATGAGTCACTCTGGTACACAATCCAGGTTGACGAGTCTACCGATGTTGACAACAAGGCAACAATGCTTGTTTTAGTGTGATATATTTTTCAGGAGGATGCACATGAGGATATGTTATGTGCACTTTTGTTGCCAACCAACACCACAGCTGCAGAACTATTCAAGTCTTCGAATGATTACATATCAGGAAAACTAAATTGGTCATTTTGTGTCGGTATAAGCACAGACAGAGTGGCTGCCATGACCGGACGTCTTTCTGGTTTTGCTACTCAGGTCAAAGAGGTCGCTTCTGAATGTGAGTCTACGCACTGTATCATCCATAGAGAAATGCTGGCTAGCCAAAAAGTGTCACCTGAACTTAACAACGTTTTGCAGGATGTGATCAAAATTATCAACATTAAAGTACATGCTCTTAACTCACGTCTGTTCACACAGCTCTGTGAGGAGATGGACACAGAGCACACACGTCTTCTCTTATACACAGAAGTGAGATGGCTTTCTAAAGGTAGATCACTGGCCAGAGTTTTTGAGTAACAAGAGCTGCTCCACAGATTTCTTTTAGAAACGCAGTCACCACTGGCAGCACATTTCAGTGACACAGAATGGGTCGAAAAACTTGCTTCCTTGTGTGACATATTCGACCTGCTCAATGAACTCAATCTGTCACTTCAGGGGAGAACGACAACTGTGTTCAAGTCCACAGATAAAGTGGCTGCATTCAAAGCCAAACTGGAATTATGGGGGTGACAAGTGAACACTGGGATTTGTGACATGTTTCAAACATTAGCAGAGATTTTGAAAGAGACTGAGCCAGGGCCTTCTTTTTCCCAGCTGGTGCACGATCACCTATCTCAGCTTTCAAAAGAGTTTGAGCATTACTTCCAAACCACAAAAGACCCTCGAACTGGGAAGGAATGGATCCGTTACCCACTTGGGAATAAGCCAGGTGAATCAACTTTGTCCATGCTAGAACAGGATCAACCGTCACAAATGACGGTGGCCTTAAAAGTATGTTTGAGACACCTTCAAATCTCCATACGTCTGGATTAAAGTCAAAGCAGAATATCTCCTGAGATTGCCACAAAAGCACTGAAGAGGCTGCTTCCATTTCCAACCTCCTATCTTTGTGAAGCAGGGTTTTCTGCAGTGACAGCAACCAGAACGAGATTACGGAGTAGACTGGACCTAAGCAACACACTTGGGTGTCACTGTCTCTCATCACCCCCAGATGGGACCATCTAGTTGAAGGAAAACAAGCTCAGGGCTCCCACTGATTCTGCATTATGGTGAGTTGTATAATTATTTCATTATATATTACAATGTAATAATAATAGAAATAAAGTGCACAGTAAATGTAATGCGCTTGAATCATCCTGAAAACACCCCCTGCACCGGTGCATGGAAAAATTGTCTTCCACGAAACCAGTCCCTGGTGCCAAAAAGGTTGGGGACTGCTGGATTAAAGGACTGAAGCTCACAGTCAAGGCACAGATGAACAGGAACACAAGACAGGAGCGACCCTAGACTTAGGTACAACAGTAAACAGACAAATCAGACTCAAGGGGAGGGATCCTTTCGGAAGTAGTAAAAGCAACTTCTGGCTGGTTTGGAGAGTGTCAAATAATGGAGAATTTTGAATTCCTGATAGAAGAGTTAATATAGGAAATAACAAGAAGCAATTTGTCAATGCACACTATGTTCCCTTATTACAACTTCGATTTTCTGTCCTCTGACATAGGTTTAAATCACAGGTCTGTCACATAGTAGCTGAATAATTTTGGAAAATTTACCTAACCACACCACAGCTTCACAGGGATGATAAAAATAATTCCATGGATTTTTTGAGAACATTAACTAAAATAAGTGAAGTGTTTAAATAGTAAACAAATAGCAGTTAATAGTAATATAACTTTTTTTCAAAGTTCTATGGAACTTGTGATTTTAAAAAGATATTTTTAAAAATCTGAAGGTCTTCTATTCATTCTCTCTCCCTCTCTCTGTTTCTCTGACAAGGCTCATCAGGCAAGGACTCATGGCAAAAACTATAAAAAGCCTATTGTGCTCTGCTTGACAATAATAGTTCTAATATTATTACTAATATTTGGCATCTATGAAAAGATTTCAAATTTATACTGAACACTGAGGATTTGGTGGATTGATGAAGAGATATATTTTATAGGGATTTTCTTTGCTGACCTTTTGCTATCTCAAAAATTGAAACTATACATACTTAAAGAAACAAGTATTTTGGAAGAAATAAAACAGTAATCTGCTTTGTCCTAAACCCTAATATTTAGACAATTGTATGGTATGTGTATTATTTAAAATTTTCTATTTGAGTAATAGTTATAATATTTTTGTAAAGAAGTAAATAGAAGTAGATGGTGAATAGACATTAGCAGAATTTTCCATGAAGAAAACATTAGATTAAGGATTTTACTCCTTTGCTGCAAGTGCTCTGTGTTTTTTGGTAAGGACTGTATTGCTGCTGTTATGTTATTTATATGAAAACTATAATTCGGGACAATTAAAAACATGCAGACAAGCAAAAGAAGACTTCTTAAAATATTATAATCTAATCTCTCAGATAAAACACAATAAGCATGTTTTCCTGTTCCTCTGAGTGTTTTTCCTGACGTTTTTATAGCCCTGCACAAACATAGAGAGAGATATTTATAACTTCAACTGTCAGTTGGGAAATTACTAAGAGAGTGTACCAAATACATATGTATTTATATGCATGTGTTTATGGTTGTATATGTATGTAAAAGTGACCAAGCAATACAGCATAAATGACTTGTACAAGAGTCCAGAGGCAGAGGTGACACTAAATATATAAACCCAATTTACATTTAGAGAGCTATCTGGAACAACTTTAGTTTTCAACAGGATGTTGAATTAATGAGAATTATTAGAATTTTATTTAGACTTTGAGTTTAAGATCAAGCTACAGTTCACACTTGGGATTCTTGTTTATATGTGTGAGAATAAATATCTGGGTGTAGCACTTTTTGGGCACACGTATTAGTCTTTTCTATAAGAAATATAATAATTAAAATATTTATAAATGTGATTTTATATTACATTTTGATGCCAGATATTTATGGTAAATAATTTAAGATAACATACTTTCATTTATGGGCCTAATAACAAACATATTCATTAGTATTTCTAAGGTATACATTATTTCAAATAATCTGCACAATAATCCTGCAAGTTTGAAATGGTATTTTCTAATACTGTAGGTGAAGAAAATGATGTTAAGGGAGATTTTCAGTTGTTTTAGTTATATAGAAAGTAATTCTAGGGATAATATTGGTCTAAAGTTATGAGTCAAAAGTTTATTTGATAATAGAACCTACATTACTATAAAGAAAGTTAACAAAAATGAAATTAAATATGCACAGTATCTGGTATAAGATTAATATTTTATGTAATAGGCATCATTAATCAAAAAGATAAATTTTATTGTATTGCTAGGATATATATTTTTTAGAACAGTAGTGGAGGGGACATACAAAAAAAGGAAAATAATTATTACTTTAAAAAAATACAACAATCATTTTGTAAATGACTTAACAAATACCAAAGCAATAGATACAATAGGACTTCTGCTTATGATAATAGTAAAACAGGCAATTCAGCTGATTAGAAACAACTGAAGAGAATTATGCAGTTGGACATCAGAAGAAAACATTCTGAATTAATAAAATAAAAGACAAAAATAAGGAATATACAAAAGAGACAATAAGAGATTGGAGAACACAGTTTAAAGATCTAATATGTGAGATACTAATGAAATACTACTAAGAACCTCTCAAATTTTCATAAAGTATATTCATAAATTATTCACGTGATACAGTAAATAATTCACAATAAAAAATACACACACACACACACACACACACACACACACACACACACATAAACTTACTTAAAACAGAAAACAAAGAAAAAACTTCAATTAAAAAAGCCAGAGGGAAAAAGAATCTGAGAGAAGACTTCCTGGTAAAAAAATGGATTCCAGAAGATAAGAAAATACGTCTGCAAACCAATGAAAGAAAATAACTAAGTCAGAATTATTCACCAGATAAAAACATCCTTCCAGAATGAAGATGAAGGAAAGATGTTTTGAGACAAGTAAAACCAAGTAATAAATTGCTACCAATTCTGCACCAAAAGAATGCAGACTGGGCTTCCCTGGTGGCGCAGTGGTTGGGAGTCCGCCTGCCGATGCAGGGGATGAGGGTTCGCGCCCCGGTGTGGGAGGATCCCACATGCCGTGGAGTGGCTGGGCCCGTGGGCCATGGCTGCTGAGCCTGCGCGTCCAGAGCCTGTGCTCCGCAGCGGGAGAGGCCACAACAGTGAGAGGCCCGCGTACCGCAAAAAATAAAAAATAAAAAAAAATAAATAAAAAAAAGAATGCAGACTATTATCTTCAAACAAAAAGAAAAGTGATCAGAGATGAATTAGAAAAGACAGAAAAATGTATCAAATAAAATATAATTCAGTAAAAGAAATTTGTAGGGAAATATTACTCTTAAATACAGATATAATAATCCTAAAAAAATAATTGGAAGAGAATGCATATAAAGAATAGCAAAGAGTCTATATAAAAATAATAATATTTATTTAAAATTATGAATTTTAGTAAAGCAGGGCTGATTTAAAATGTAAAAAGCAATCAGAATAATTTGCATATTGACAGAATAAAGGAGAAAACCATATGATCATTTCAATAAATATAGTTGATTACATTACTTCTGTATACATTCTTGGTAAAAAGTTCTTACTTAGGAACATAATTAGCTCAATAACTATATTTTCTAAAGTATAGTAACACAATGGATAATGTTACAAATAGTATACTAGTAAGATTAGAATAGACACAAGTATTTCTACTGTAATCTGTTCTATTCTACCTAGGACCTGAAATAAGGCAAGTCAATAAAATAAAGTCTGTAAGGATTAGAAAGAAAAGAACAAAACTCTATTCATCGATGATATGTTTGTGTTCACAGGAAATATGAAAACCTGTATAGACTACAGGTTAGAATAAAGAACTGACTTTAGCCCAGTTTCTGAATACAATGTCATATAAAGGATCAATTCCATTTTTATATGCCATCCTCGGGTACTAGTAAATAACATTAAAGAAAATGATATTTTCAATCCCTTAGGAATAAGTATAACGAATGCAGGCCAACATTTGTATGGAAAAAAATATGAAATATTACTATTTATAATTTTAAAAGACCTCAATCAATAAAGTGATATATGATGTTTATGGATCAAAAGAATCAATATTTTAATTATGTCAATTCTCCACAAACTATGCATATTTTCTGTAAGCAAATATTCACCTTGGAAATAATTACCATTTAATTTTGTCAGTATCAATTTTTTTTCCCATCATGATCTCTAAAATTATATAGACATGCAAAGTTCTAAGTATATCTAAAACCAATCTTAGAGAAACAGAACAAAATGAGAGGTATTGCTATATCAGATATGAAATCTTATTATAAAACAATATTTAATTAAGAGATCATGGTATTTGTGCAGGACCAGATAAATAGGCCAAGCAAAGGAAATTGGGAATCCAAAAAACAAAATCCACCCATAATGGCATAAGGCATATTATATAAAGATATTCTTGTAAAGCAGTGGAGTAAAAGATGTTCGTTTCAAAATGGTTGCTAAGTCAGTTTGATATTCATACCAGGAAAGAAAATAAGTGTGGCCCGTATATCACAAGGATCTACAAAAATCATTCTCAGGAGAACTGCAGATCTAAATGTGAAAGGTGAATAGTAAACTTCCTAGAGTATAATATAAAAAGCAAAACAAAACAAAATAAAAAACACCTTCATGACCTTGGGTATGAAAAGACTCATTAGCCAGGACATAAAAAACATAAACTGTAAAATAAAAGATTAATAAATTGTATTACATTAAAATTAAGATCCCATTAAGAGAATGAAAGCCAAGTCATAACATGGGAGATTATACTTGCTATATATAAAACTGACAAAAGCTTATTACCAGAATATAAATAACATCTACAAATCAATAAGGAAAACATGAAAAACAGAAATAGAAATATGAGCAGGAAGTATGAACAGGCTCTTCACAACATATATATCAAAATGGCTGAAAAGAGGGTACTCAATTTCACTATTAATCAACAAAATGCAAATTAAAAGCACAATGTGACACTACTAAACATTCATCAGAACGGCTAAAATTAAAAAGATTGATGCATGTGTTGACAAGGCTGTGAAGCAATAGGGACTACAGTGCTTTTCAGAGGAAGTGTCAGTAGGAATGATCATTTTGAGAAATACTTTGGGATTGCTTATTAACAATGAAAATATTCACACACTCTGTCAGATCAGTGTTGCTTATACATGAATACCCTATAGAAATGAACACATGGACATGTACACCAAGAGACATATATGGTTATGTTCACAGAAGGACCATTTGTTATTTCTTTAAAGTGGAAATCACCCAAATGACCATTAATTTAAAAAGAGTAAACAAATTGTTGTATCCTCCTATTACTGAGTAACTATTATTAAAATATAGCTACAAAAAGGGAAATAATTTTATAGACATACATTTCATCAAAAGTACAAATGAACAACTAAATCCAAAGTTTAAAAAATGTAAAACTTTTGGTATTGGGGAGTGCATTTTAGGTGGCAAAATCTTAATGAAAAGTAAAACATTCATTATTATGAATGGGTTAAAATTTTGGTTAACTTGAAGATGAAATGTTTGAGGTGCTCATGCTGTTTCATTTCTTAACCTGGATTACAACAGTATTTGCTTTGAAATAAATCATTGAGCACTACCTAATTCTTTGCTGTTCATTGTATTTTTGCTATAATGAAACAGTAATGCTAAAATAATTGAAAGAATAACACAAAAAGGACTATTAAGACATATGAATGTCATGTGTATTATGAAAAAAGGACAATATTGTTGTTAAATTAAATTAATTCGTTTTTGTTCTAATTAAATAATGGGGCTTCCATAAACATGTAACTTTGAAAAAAGGCTGTTCATTTACATATTCCTTCCTTATCAGTAATAGATTTCAGTTTTCATGCTCTCTTCTCTGTATAAATAATTCTGTTACTAAAAAAATAATCACTTGATATAACTTTTGTAGTTTTTTGGACAGAATGCTTCCTTCTCTCAAGAAATGGCATAAAGTTATATATTGAATTCAGAAACATTGATTAATATTATCACAACTGATTACATTTCATATCTGCTAAGAGTTAATGTCGAAATGGGAAGATAAAAGTATCCTATTAAGAATACGTTAATATAGGAAGAAAAGAGCACTTTAATCAATAGCCATTATATTACTATGACCTTTCCCCTTGTACTCATTTGCTAAAACTCAAGAACACAATCTTGTCAATTGCAATAAAATTTACATCTGATTTTTCACTCATTTTCCATGCTGGACTGGAAAACTTCTTTATTCACACCATTAAATTGGATTCTAGGTGACAGGGCTCCTTCATATTGTGATCAATGTAAAATTATTTTTTTTTAATTGCTAAAACTTTCCAGGAGAATAGACATATCAAGATTTAACTGTGGTTATAGGTCTCAGATTCCATGATTGGGAAGAGATCAAAAACAAAATCCCTGCTTCTTTTGGGGGACCCAGGACCAAAAGTATAACTCAAAATTAATAGTATTAAATTGAAATTAACCTTCTCAGCCATAGCCATATTTCAAGTACTTCATAGTTATGTGTGACTGGTGGGTACCCGATTGGATAGTTTATTGGACAGCACTGGTAAGAACTACTTGACCCACACATAACTTTGAGTTAGAATTTTCTTTTCTGCAACTTGAAGCAATGTGGAGACCAGAAACACAACTTCCATGCAGAAAGCACTATAAATGTAAGTGTATCAAGACATGTAAATTCAGTTCGTATTGGGCAAAGCAATCTTGAATCATCTGCAGCAGACAATGAGGGAGGTTTAACTGAAAGCTACTAGTCTCATCTTCTTTTCTGATAGATTCCAAATTATACTAGCATCAATATTCCAAGTTCAGGGGAACAAATCAGGCCTGGCCTCAGCCAGTTGTGGCAATTCAATTTGTTTATTCCTAAGATTTTCCTAAACTTTATTTCTCAGTTTAAGAAAATAGCAAATGTGGTTATTTTTAATCAAGAGAGTAAAAAGTTTAATAAAAATTAATTATCAAGGACTTATGCTAACCTAACAGAAGTAACCTACAAAAAAATTACACAAAACACAATCCTTAGATGCAAATAAATAGTCAAAATTGTGATAAATTGCAGATGATATATTTGTCTATAGAGAAAATGTTAGTAATTTTCAGGCAATTTTCAAAAAATAAGCATTTCAACAAGTTTTGTTAGATAAATGATTCAACAAATATCAGTACTAAAATGGGGAGACCATCTAAAAATTCCCCAAGATTTTTTTATGTCTGCTTGTTGGTGATTATGTTTTGAAGAAACCATGTTAGAAATCTTAACTGAGAAATTATACAGAAATAAAATAAAAGCGCATAAGGTATATTGATATTGGAAGATATCTAAGAAAAGTAGAAGACTTTTGTTATAATGCTAAAACATTATGAGAAAAATAAAAGACCTAAATAAATGGTGATATACCTTTTCTATGAACTAGAAAAATGTGAATACTCTTTGAGTTAATTTATATATTGAATACAATTCCCATTAAAGACCCAAAATGAGTACTCATGAAAGTAGTCAAAATTTCATATGAAAATTCATAGTATAAAAATGAAGAAAAGTAGCTACAAGGATAAACTAAAGCAGCAAATTCTACCTGGTTCTATAAGATACCAGGATATATTACAGATAAACAGTAATTAAGACAAGGAAATATTATTGTAGGAATAGATCAACAGAACATAGAAGTAGATTGAATAGATTATGAATAGAGCTATGCATATATAGGAAGTTGGTATATAACAGAGTTGGCGTTTCAAACTAATGGAGAAATGCAGGGCTATACATACAAAAAATGTTGTTGGAACACATAGAAACACATATGGTTAAAAATATAAAATGATTTTCTATTTCAAACCATATGCAAAACTAAACTGAAAATAAATCAACATCAAAATCAAAGCGCTACATATGAGAAACAAAACATTATTCAGTATATAAGACAATATTTTTACCTCGACAAAAATAAACCACTTAGAATTCATAGTCAAACAAAAATTTGCATAACTTGAAAACCAGTAATATATAGCAAAATTTGCATAACTTGAAAACCAGTAATATATAGCAAAATTTGCATAACTTGAAAACCAGTAATATATAGCAAAATTAAGACTTTATTAATAATAAAATTCTATGCATAAAGTGTTGCCTGCCCAAAGATATATGAAGACATATGAAATTAAGTTTTAATGTGTCAAAAATATAAATAATCTTTACACATATATATGAGAAAGACACATAATCTAATAAAAGAATAGGCGTTACCCATGCAAAGGCATTTTTCAGAAGAAATAATCCAAATTTCCATAAGTACATTTTAAAAGATTTTTATTATAATTAGTATTCAAGTAAATAAAGTATAAATCAACAACTTACTGTTTTCACTACTCAGTTAAAAAGAATCACCCTGGCTGTGATAACTTTTTTCTTTTTTTTAATCATCTTTTTTTTTTTTATTAATTGTTATTGGCATTTAGTTGCTTTACAACGTTGTGTTAGTTTCTGCTGTACAGCAAAGTGAATCAGCTATATGTATACATATATCTCCTCTTTTTTGGATTTCCTTCCCATTAGGTCACCACAGACCATTGAGTAGAGTTCCCTGTGCTGTAAAATAGGTCCTCGTTAGTTATATATTGATATTTTATACATAGTAGTGTATATATGTCAATCCTAATCTCCCAATTCATTCCACCACTTCTTCCCCCCCACCCCCCGGTATCCATACATCATATGTCCATTCTTTATGTCTGTGTCTCTATTTCTGCTTTGCAAATAAGTTCATCTGTATCATTTTTCTAGATTCCACATATAAGTGATATTATATATTTGTTTCTCTCTTTCTGACTTACATCATTCTGTATGACAGTCTCTAGGTCCATCCACGTCTCTGCAAATGGCACAATTTTGTTGCTTTTTATGGCTGAGTGATATTCCATTGTATATGTGTACCACATCTTTATCCATTCTTCTGTTGCAACATTGTACTGGAAGTTTGTTTTTTTATTTTTGAATTTTATTTTATTTTTTAAACAGCAGGTTCGTATTAGTTATCTATTTTATACATATCAGTGTATATATGTCAACCCCAATCTCCCAATTCATCTCACCACCACTTCCCCACTGTCCCCCCTTGGTGTCCATATGTTTGTTCTCAACATCTGCATCTCTATTTCTGCCTTGCAAACCAGTTCATCTGTACTATTTTTCTAGATTCCACATGTATGTGTTAATATGCAATATATGTTTTTCTCTTTCTGATTTACTTCACTCTGTATGACATTCTCTAGGTGCATCCATGTCTCTATAAATGACCCTATTTCATTCCTTTATATGGCTGAGTAATATTCCATTGTATATATGTACCACATCTTCTTTATCCATTCATCTGTCAATGGGCATTTAGGTTGATTCCATGACCTGGCTATTGTAAATAGTGCTTCAATTAACATTGGGGTGCATGTGTCTTTTTGAATTACGGTTTTCTCTAGGTATATGCCCAGTAGTGGGATTGCTGGATCGTACTGTAGTTCTACTTTTAGTTTTTTAAGGAACCTCCATACTGTTCTCCATAGTGGCTGTATCAACTTACATTCCCACCAACAGTGCAAGAGGGTTCCCTTTCCTCACACCCTCTCCAGCATTTGTTGTTTGCAGATTTTCTGATGATGCCCATTCTAACTGGTGTGAAGTGATACCTCATTGCAGTTTTGATTTGCATTTCTCTAATGATTAGTGATGTTGAGCATCCTTTCATGTGTTTGTTGGCAATCTGTATATCCTCTTTGGAGAAATATCTGTTTAGGTCTTCTGCCTATTTTTGGATTGGGTTTTTTGTTTTTTTTGATATTGAGCTGCATGAGCTGCTTGTAAATTTTGGAGATTAATCCTTTGTCAGTTTATTCATTGGCAAATATTTTCTCCCTTTCTGAGGGTTGTCTTTTCATCTTGTTTATGGTTTCCTTTGTTGTGCAAAAGCTTTTTTTTTTTTTTTTTTTTGCTGTACACGGGCCTCTCACTGTTGTGGTCTCTCCCGTTGTGGAGCACAGGATCTGGACGTTCAGGCTCAGTGGCCATGGCTCACGGGCCCAGCCGCTCCGCAGCATGTGGGATCTTCCCGGACCGGGGCATGAACCCGCATCCTCTGCATCGGCAGGCAGACTCTCAACCACTGAGCCACCAGGGAAGCCCCTGTGCAAAAGCTTTTAAGTTTCATTAGGTCCCATTTGTTTATTTTTGTTTTTATTTCCATTACTCTAGGAGGTGGGTCAAAAAAGATCTTGCTGTGATTTATGTCAAAGAGTGTTTTTCCTATGTTACTTACTCTCATACAGTTTTGATGGGAATTGTAATTGGCATGGCTATTTTAAAGAACAATATTGGGGTAAATACAACCATGATGCTTCTTGAGTGGAACAGAAGTACAGTAAAGCAAGGCTTAGGAAAGCTACTCTGATATTTATGTACAAAATTGAGTCATGATGGTTGGGACTTATATAGGTAACTAATTAGGAGGTCATATTATCGAGCTATCAGGATTTAATGGCTTCATTTACAGGGCTATAAAGGGAAAGGAAAATATATTGGATACTGATTCTTTACAATAATAGAATGAAGGGAATTTGGTGCCTGATTATGTGTTGTAAAGAAATAGAGATTGTTAAGAATGATACTGGACTTCTTGTTTGAGTAGTAAGGAAAATGGTTCTACCAGAAGGAAATATAACAATTTGAGAATGGTTACATTCTTCTTCTCCAGTGAAAGGCTATAACTAGATAACACTAATTTTAAGAACTATTTTACCTCCTATGCTTGTCTTTCTAACACGGTAACTGAATCGTCATTTTGAAAGACGTTAAATTTTCTGATGCCCATCATGGAAGTGAGTGTCAGAGGTATAGCTAACATATGTTTCTGCATGTTGTAATCCTAATATACATAAGTTCAAATCACAAAATGTGATCACTCTCCTTGTCCTCAGGGAGAGTTTCAGAAATTATTCAGGTCTGAATATAGGTTTTTAACAGTTCCCATTTATGTGAGGGAAACATATCATTCATACTACAAAGGAATGTATCAAAATGTTAGCTTTTTTCAAACACATAGAGCTTTTAAATTTTATTAGTGATCTGTGTAATTACTAAAACATATGCAATATTTCTAAAGATAAACTTCTATTCAACTCTGTGGTTGTGCTACCAATCATATTTTTTCCCCAGTGTGTTTTAATCTCTTCAGTTCCTCTTTTCTTTCTTTTTTTTTTTTTGGAGCAGTTTGGTAATTTTGATATGAAATGCAGAAGCATACTATGGAAAAAAACAGAATGCAGTACATAGCCAATTTTGTCTAAAGAGAAGAACACATAGACTGTGCAGTTTCTTAGGGAACTCTGCCAAAATGAACCTTTTTGAAGATTTTTTGTGAGACATGATTTCGGGAAGAGGAAATTTTCATTTGTGTGCCAGTAACTGATGATGTGAGAGGGTAACACAACACTTTTTTTTTTTTTTTTTTTTTTTTTTGCTGTACGTGGGACTCTCACCGTTGTGGCCTCTCCCATTGCGGAGCACAGGCTCCGGACGCGCAGGCTCAGCGGCCATGGCTCATGGGCCCAGCCGCTCTGCGGCATGTGGGATCTTCCTGGACCGGGCCACGAACCCGTGTCCCCTGCATCGGCAGGCAGACTCTCAACCACTGCGCCACCAGGGAAGCCCAACACAACACTCTTTGGCTGATGCATTGTGATTTGCTGTGAGCAATGACTACTCTTTGCCTGGCAGCTCTGCTTTTTCTTTTAAAACCAGTCCTATCAAACTCAGTTTGACATCTCAGGAGATTTCCTTCACTTTTAACCAGAAAAGTCAAGTGAAATCTTTGTATTCTTGTGTTGTTTTTGTAACCGGGTCTTGTGAAAGATTGACATGGGACTTTTATCAAGCAGAAACTTATTCTATCTCTTCTTCCCTTTTTTAAAATTTCCTTTTCTTATTTTCTTTCTTTCTCCTTTTCTCTTTTTGCCCTTTCTTTCTTCTTTTCTCTCTCTTTCTTTTTTCCCTAACATATTTTAGACTGGAGGGCCTGATTTGAAATAATAATCTTTGAAAAGATTGGGTCAATGCATTTAGGTCTACAGGAGATCTCTCAGATCTTAGGATGCCTTTGATCAGATGTAGAAGAAGGAGAACTTTCCTGTTCTTGGTATTCCTGCCCTTTCTGTAAGCCTTTGATATTCTTGTACACTAAATTAGAAGTATAGCCTAGAACAGACCTCAACATGCAGTAGGGACTGTAAATACATCAACTTAGACTAATCGTGAGGGACTTCCACTGGTGGTCCAGTGGTAAAGAATTTGCCTTCCAATGCTGGGGACATGGGTTTGATCCCTGGTTGGGGAACTAAGATCCCACAGGCTGTGGGGCAACTAAGCCTGCATGCTACAACTGCTGAGTTTGTGCGCCTCAACAAGAGACCCCGCATGCCTCAAACTACAGAGCCCATGCGCTCTGGACACCACGTGCCATAATACAGAGCCCACGCTCCCTGGAGCCCATGTGCCACAACTAGAGAGAAGCCCGCGTGCCACAACAAAGAGCCCCCCGCTGCAACGAGAAAAATCCTGCACATCTCAACGAAGACCCTGCATGCTGCAACTAAGACCTGACGCTGCCAAAAAAATAAATAAAATAAATAAATGTAAATAAATAGAATAACCATGAGTCTATCCACCATATAAAAAGAACAACAGTGAAAAAATATAACAACTTTAAACACTTTTAAAGTCAGGTCAGAGTTGCAAGAATGTTTCCTATTGCAACTAGAATTTTAAAATGTCAGTTAAGTATTTTATTTTTGGCGCCACTTCAATAATAAAATGATTTTGTAACTTTTAAGTGTATAAAGATTATAGGAAATATTAATTTTGTAAGAAAATATATACATGAATACAGATATTCATTTATCAGAGTCCATTGGTTACAATACACACTCTCTTAGGAAGCTTAAACAAAATGAAAATATTGGGTGGATATAGGGTAGTTCATAGAATTGATGGAAAAACAGACAAGGTTATGAAACAATGTAACTCCTATGATGTCAGATTTCTTATTTTTGAACTGATAGCAGAAAACACACACACACATGCACACACCAACAGAAAACTTCAGTATGAACTTCTTTCTGTCCATAAAATATTTTGCTAAGGATTCAATTCTCAGGAGAAATATTAATCTGGCTTAAATTAAAATCCCTACCTGTCACTGATTGAATCCCATCAGAAACAGATTAAATGCAAGTGAGAGGGTTTTTTTTCCCCTAATGGAAATGTCAGTAGCTGTTTACCCTACAAGGGGTAGGATTTTCCCACAAGCAAGATCAACAGATATCTACTATGTCCCACTCATGAACTGACACTATCACGTAGGCACATTCTTACTTCCATACATAGAATTATACAGTATGTCCTCTAAACATCATATATTGTTATTCTAATATGCAGTCTAAGCCAAGTAAGCCACAAATGGAGAATAATTGTAATTTTATACACAACTAAGTTTTTAAAATGTATGTAAAATATATGTAAATATAAACTAAATATAGTTATATAGAAAATGCTTGAGTAAAAGAATAATCATAATAGGTGAAATTAGACATGAGTGTTTTTGAGCATGTGGGAAAAATTATTTTAAAATTACACCTGCTTTCTTAAATATTTTATATTCCAATATTTAACATGCTTGAAAATGTCAGAAGAAATCATTCAGCTATAACGTAAAATATTATATTTGTACTTAGAAAAAATATATTCCATTAATGCCTTTTCCACTTAATATTATATTCCTAATAGAATATTATTTTAAGTTTCTATATTTGTCTCCTAAGCAGTAAAAGAAAGATAATAAAGCCTATCTTACAATCTTTTCTTAAAGTAGAAATAGAAGGATCACAATGAAAGTGATTTCAGTGCTGAGGAATTATTAAATGGTATGTTTTGGTAAATGTTTGAAGTAATAACCAAGATTGGAAGGTGAAAATTTAGTTCATTTTAAGTTGACATTAAGATAATCATAGGAGGAGTTGAGGGTGAGAGTTATGATTATACACCTCCCTCAGTATACACCTCCCTTGAAAAATGTTCAAAAACATACATTTAAACATTAAACATTACATTTAAAACATTACATACATTAAACATACATTTAAAAATCCCCTTATCATTATATAAATAAAATAGAATACATTATATTATTGCTTTACAACATGATTTAATTCTCTTTGATAGAATTATAGATTACTTTATCTAATTAATTTAGTGTTTTGAACATCTGATGAGTCAGAAATAGCTTAAATTGGCTGAGCACTGACTATATGCAAGAGATAGTGCTAGATATTTGAAAACAACAGTAAGCAAGACAGAAAGGAAACCCTTGTTGTCTTGGATTTATCATTCCATGGGAAAGAGAAGAAGCGGGCATAATGAATAATAAATGTTAAAATAACAAATATAAAATTTATGTAGTTTCTAAAAATAATATAAAATTGGAAGGGGGTAAAGAAATTAGAAGTTCTGTGGGAGATGGTTGGAATTTTATTAAATAGAGTGGTCATGACAGCACTTAGGGGAATGAAAGGAGCTGACAGAATGAGCGCTACTGATATTTACATGAAAGATGTGGGTGGCACAGGTAACTGCAGTGCAAAGGCTTTAATGTGAGCTGGACTATCAATGGTTTATAGAAAGGGCAGGAATGTCAAAAAGCAGGGAAAGTTCTTCTTCCAATTCTAATGAAAAACATCCTCAGCTCATAGAGATCTTTTGGGCACCTACATGTCTTGAACTAACCTTTTCAAAGCATTGGACCCTCCAGTTTACGCGGTGTGTTGGTTGGTGGCCGGTGTAACATGATGGAGAAGGCAATGAGAGATATGCAGAAGCAATCAGAATGCTGGGGAAATGAAGGAGCGTCTTTATTTTAGAGAAAAGAATCTGAACACTTACAAGTGAAAGTAATTTGCCCAAGAATACTCAGCTAGTCAGTGGACTGAACTCTTAACCCTTTTTCATCTTATTCTAGATGCTTTGTTTGTCATTGGAGATACAAATTTGAGCAGCACACTCAATTTCTTTTTGCTATTGTTCTTAGAAATAGTAACCACAAACTTAGGTATACATTTAGTATTTGGGGAGTGGGGGGAACAACCTTTTGAACATGTTTAAGTAGAATTCAAAAGAAGCGAGAGGGATAAAAAGAGGAAGAGATAAAACTACACGCAAGCTTTAACATTCAAGAGCCAAAAGATTAATTTTATAGGATAGGATCCTCAATCCTCAGTAGTGATAGATTTATGTTTTATGTCAAGTATAAATGCATACACAGGTAATGAATAAGAATAAATATCACAGGAATGGAGCCATTTCTCTAATCTGAATAGTCAGACAGATAAATTTATGTGTCCAATGAAAAAAACTAAAACTACTGGATTAAATTTTTTTAAAGCATAAACACACACAGGAAACAAATCAACAACAACAACAAAACACACTTGTATTAAAGAGCTGGCAAGCTAATGTAGATTAATCAATATTTCAGAAATCTAAATAAAGAAGATAATGAAAATACAGATTGAATCCTAAAGCTGATTTTGTACAGGGAAATATTGCCAAGCTGACTTGAGCTTTACACAAGACACAAAGGACACAGCCTTTGGCCACTGGCAGCAGAGAATTAAGTAGGAAATCCTCCCTCAGTAAAACTGGGACCACGGGGCTAAATCTTCAGTTTAAGGGTGAACAAGAGGTAAACATTTCCTACTCCAATAGGCCCAATAAACTACAAGAGAAATTGCATTATTTAACACTAAGCACAGGAGGAGCAAAAACAAAAACAATGCCTGAGAAGTTGTAATGACTAGCCTGGCCTCCATCAGGTTTGTGGTCCAAATTCATAGTAACTAAGTAAATTCAAAATAATCTTATTCAGGAATTAAGTTTTAAAATATCATGATCTGTTAGTGGCTGAGGTACCAAACAGGAGAGAAAGCAAATCACCTCTGGAAGCATGTACCATCAATATATTCCCAAACTATATCTTTATGCCAGTGTTACATAAGTGTCTCTGATGGAAAGATTTCTGGGGCTTCCTACTCTGCCATTTTGCTGTCATCACTCTTGAGTTATTTGTTTTTTATTGGTGTGTGGTAACATCCATTAATTAATTCTGTATGTTATTTCATTCTATGATTATTCCCTAAGAATGGGTCACTATGCCTAAACTTTGTGTGAAAATAACATTGTTTATGCTGAACACCTTTTCCTATGAAAGACTAGAATTGTGGTATATGCTAGGCAGAGAATGACTATATATGATCAGTCTCCAATAAAAACCTTGAGTATTTTATCTCTAATAAACTTCCCTGGGCATTATTTCCATTTCTCTTACAGGTTGTTTAAATTTTTCATATGAATTTACATGAGTCTCTTATATGATTCATTCTTGGTTCATAAACTCAGGGAAGACATATGCCAAGGCAAAGGGTTTTGATTTCTAAGAATTTAACTAAGCCCATAGGAGATAACAGGTCTCCCTAAATAGTCTCAATTTGGGGGGGGAAATCTTAAGAAATTGCTGTTTTTGCTCAGCATTCAGATCCTCATCCAAGAATCAAAATAATTTCCACTGGTAAGAAGGGGTTACGTAATGAGAATGGGAGCTGGGAAAAAAGACCTGTACAAGCACATAAATAACAACAAGGTTACCATGAAGAGGTACCTTTTGAATAAAACAGCTACATTAGATATGATTTTACTAAACGTAGGCAACTACTTCTGTACTGTTCGTTCTCCAAAGTACCACATTTATTTTTTGAATTTAAGAGATTCTTTATTGTTAAATTATCTGTTTACTACCAAGTATATTAATCCTGGTGGAGGAAAGAGAAGTGCTGATTTATTTTCAGTGTTTTCTCAGAAGCCATGCTGATAATAAAGATTTAGGAAAACAAAAAGTGGTTTGGGAAATATAAATAAGAATATGATAGTTATCTGTCTAGATTCTATGTCAGGCTGTTTAGAATCTGCTGTACTTTTCTTCCACAACAATTCTCCATGCTTTTTTCTCCACAGATGATTAAATATAATACTGTCAAGAATACATGTTCATCAAGATCCCCTTAGAAATTTCTTCCTTTGCAAGTACATTTTGTAAATCAATTTTACCATAGCATTCTTTAATTCCTTAGTTCTTATAATTACTTAACTCTGAGGTTATAAAACCAAAATGGAAAAAGAATGGGGCACACTTACTTAAAAAGAATGTTGACTGCTTCTTTGTATTAAATCGCTCCAATAAAGAATGAATTGCCACTTTAGAGTCATTTAATTAGGAAAAGAGTATTTTAGTTTTATCTCTTATACCACAACTTACGAAATAGTGACTTTAATAGTTCTGCTCACTTAATTGTGTCAACAATTAAGAGACTGTTAAACACTAAGCTATAACTTGTCTAGTTGAATTTGATTCATTTTACTGGCCTATGTATATTTCAATTGATTCCTTTACATAGTTGGATATAAACAATGTTATAATAAAATGAAATGATATGGATGCTGTTATTTTGATTGGATAGGCTGTGATTTAATTTTAAAATAAGAGTAAAAAGAAAATGTAATATATAATTTAAATATAGTATTTAATTCTATTTATGTCATGTTATCTTTTGATGATTTAAAATGATTACAGTGAACTTGGTCTTTGTTTTCAGTCATCATGTGAATTCTGCATTTAAGAACACAATGCCCCACCTGAGGTATTTTCTTAACTTCTTTAAATCACAATGCCATTATTATCAAAGAGAAGATTCATCATACAATAGAAGCTACTGCTTAAAACTGTATTACAGATTAATGAGATTAAAATACATTGAGATAAAACCCATAAAATGCTTATCATTGACAAATTAATTACTCAGTGAGGTTAACCCTAATTATATTGTTATTTTTTCTTTCTCTCTTTCCATTATATGTCAGTTCCCTTGCATCCAGGCTGTCTTTCTATCAGTCACTAAATAATGGGTTTTCTCAAAGGTTGGCCCTCTTTGGTTCTCACTGTATATCCTTTCCCTTGGAAATCTTATCCAAATATGTTTACAATTAATCTTTCTATATTTATGATGGACCCAAATATGAATTTCAAAATATATCATTCATTTAAACTCTACTTCAATATTTCTAAATAATTAGGCAATGTTATTATATGGGTATTTTGAGACAACTCAATGTTGGTTTGAAAAATAAAACTAAGTAAATAAGAATATTTATCTATAAACTTGATTTATACTAGCATTCTTTAGTCAAGGTCTTTATCAGTCATCTATCACACAGAGCATTTATAGAGATGTTATTGTTGATACTTCCTACTTTTTCATCTTTCTATACCCAATCATTCACCAAACATATTAAAACACATAAATGCTTATTAAATATACTCATTTTTCTTAATCTCTGATTCACTTTCATATTTCAAGTTTTCATCTTCCTCCATAAAGGCTGCTAGTATTGCCTTCCTACTGATATCTCTATGTGCACTCAACCTCTGGACCCCACTTCATCATTTCTTATATCAGAGCCAAAGGGATCTTAGTAAAATGCAAGTATAATCATACCAACCCTCTGCTTAATAGCCTTCAATCTATTTTCATCAGGAAAGAATTGGTGGCACATGAATTTGAGTATACAGGCATGGGCCTGGTTTGTTTATTAAAAATATTTGACAGCTTATAACAGCAACATTTGCCAACATTTTTGATTACTTACTAAAAATTAGACACTGAACTAAGCATACTATAGGCATTATCTTGTTCAATACTCAGTCTATGAGATTATTGATAACCTTCATAATTACCATTTTAACAATAAATAAACTAAGATATTAGGCAAAATGGTCAGAAGATTATATATAGAAAAACCTAAAAAAAAAAAAACTGTTAGAACTAATAAACAAACTCAGTAAAGCTGCCGTATACAAAATCAGCACACAAAAAGCAGTTGTGTTTCTATACACTGAAAACAAACTGCCTGTAAAGGAAATTAGGGAAGTGACCTCATTTACAATATCACCAAAAAGAATAAAATACTTCGGAGTAAACTGAACTAAGGTGGTGAAAGACTAGTATACTGCACACTACAAAACATTGATGAAAGAAATCAAACAAGAAAGACAAATCCCATCATGTATGACAACGTGGATGAATCTGGAGAACATTAAATGAAGTGAAATAAGGCGGTCACTGAAAGACAAATACTGTATGATTCCACATATATGATGTATCTAATATGATCAAATTGATAGAATCAAAGAGTGGTCATAAGGGCTGGGGGAGGGAGAAATAGAGAGTTATTAATCAATGGACCCAGAGTTTCAGTTCAACAAGATGAGTAAGTTCTACAGAGCTGCTACATGAGGGTGTACCTATAGTCAACAATAATTTTGTTCCCTTAAAATTTGTTAAGAGGGTAGATCTGATGTTAAATTTTCTTATCACAGTGAAATAAATTTTAAAAATTGGTCAAATCCCTTTGTTAATAAGTGATGCAGCACAAATGCCTGACTGGTGTATTTATATTTAACCCCTCTATTTTTGAAGAATACTTACAGTAGGGAATTGTTACATGTAAGTGAGAGTAGATTGACTTTATCTATTTCATAAATAACATTTGATCAAATAAGTGGGAGTTCTAAATAGAGAATATATAGGAAATAATTGCCAAGAGAAAACAAACAAACAAAAAAACACACAAAAATCCTCTAACCATCTGTTTAGTGTTGTACCATAAGTTAACAAGAAAAATGTATTTTTTCATTTCACACACACACAAATACTGAATAAAATACAACACACATATTTATCTGAGCTAAAAACAAACAAGAAACATTTCAGAAGTTAAAGCTAGAGTGCAAGACAAGTTACAGCTAGATGACCCATCAGTGTCTAGGAACTGAAGATTTAGGGTCTGGAGTTATTATTAAAAAGAGGAATGGGTGAAAACTGTTTATTCCCTTTAATTTCAGGGAGGTGGAACTACGCATAAAAGTGTAAATGTTTATCTCTAAATGAGCACAAGATTTAAAAAAAGGAAAAACATCATGTTATCTAACCACACTCACACACACATGCACATATACCCTCTTGACAGAATACCACATCACTGGTTAAACTTCTGTGTTTCTAACTAAGGCCAAAGGAAGACAAGTCTTAAGAATTTTTTACAACCATCAACTATACTTCAGTGAAAAATAAATTTAAAAAGAAAAAGAAAATTTTTTTCACAACCAAGTGTCTGAAAGGTTTCCTTGAAAGACGTTTAGCTAAAAACGTATTTACATTAAAATTTACAAACCACATGAGGAAATGAACTGTCATGGGAGAAGTATTCTACCTTCCAAAACTATAGGTCAACCTTAAATAAATGATGATTACTAGTGCAGCTGGAATTGAGTATCTGTAACCAACAAGTAATTAGAAGGTAGAGCCTGATGGAATGTTAATAAGGTGAAGGAACAGTCAGTAATAATTTCCATTTTCTGATCTGATTGACTAGGTGGATGGTGGTACCATCTACTAAGCTAAAGAATGCAAAAGGAGATGTTGGGCAAAAACCATCTGTTCAATTTGTCACATTGGATATGGAGACACCAGTGACACATTGTCTTAGTCAGCTTGGGCTGCCATAACAAAATACCATTGACTGAGTGACTTAAAGAGTAACAATTTATTTTCTAGCAGCTTTGGAGGTTAAGAAATCTAAGACTAAAGTGCCAGCCAGTTTGATTCCTTATGGGGGCTCTCCTTCTGGTTTGCAGATGTCTGCCTTCTTGCTATGTCCTCACAAGATCTTTCCTTGGTGTGTGCATGGCGGGGGTGGGGGGGGCAGGGGAGAGAGAGAGAGAGGAAGAAAGGGAGCTCTCTGATATCTCTCCTTATATGGGCACTGATCCCTTCCTGAGAATATCACTGTAATGGCTTCACCTAACCCTAATTACCTCTCAAAGGCCCCATCTCCAAATACCATCATACTGAGGGTTATAGCTTCAAAATATGAATTTGAGGGGGCTCCAAACATTCAGTCCACAGCATCAATACACGTTTTTCTAGCAGAAAAAATAAGTTCACTGGAAATGATTATTTTTGGTATTAATCAAGAATGTTGGTTCCCTTAATTAATAAAAGATAATTTGGAGTCAATATGGAAACTCCAGTAATTTATATTGTATTAATTCATTCATTTAGGGCTTCCCTGGTGGCACAGTGGTTGAGAGTCTGCCTGCCAATGCTGGGGACACGGGTTCGTGCCCCGGTCTGGGAAGATCCCACATACCGCGGAGCGGCTGAGCCTGCGCGTCCGGAGCCTGTGCTCCGCAACAGTGAGAGGCCCGCGTACCGCAAAAAAAAAAAAAAAAAAAAAACACAACAGTTAATTCATTCATTTAACAAGGATTTGAGTGCCTATTCTGTGCAGGTCACAGTTCTAAGCACTTGGAACACATCAGTGAACAAAGTAGATAGAGATCCCTGGCCTGATGTGGCTTCCCTTGTAAGGAAATCAATAAAATAGATAAGTAAAGTAAATGATATATCAAAAAGTTATAGAATGTGGAAATTTTCAATTTGCATGTGTGGTGATAATAGAGGAAGTTCCTATAAAGTATAATCCTGCTCTCAAGTAGATGACAAGATAGATAAATATATAGCAATGTGTGGTGATGCTGGTATAAGCGTATTTATGAGGAATTGAGACTGACACAACAGAGAAAATAATAAATAGTGCCTTGGGTAGACATCACTTCATAGAGAAAATGAAAGAAATTAGAAATCAGCTTGGCTTTTATTAAACAAGCACAAGAGGAAAACATTTTTGGAAAGAGAGAATCGTGTGAAAAAAATCACTGAGTAACCCAGGAACCCAGCATCTTTGTGATACCTCAAATAGCTCAACACTTAGAAGTTCCAAGACAGGTGCAGCTAAGCAGAGGAGTGATTAAGGGGGTCTTACATGCTACATTATGGAATTCGGAATTTTCATTAAAAACTGAGAAGTTATAAAATAATTTAAAAATAAAGAATGGCATTTTCCCTTAGCTCATGATCATTCTGTTCTTTGAAGGGAATGATTGGGGAAAAATCATAGAAACAAGATAGCTATTCATAATGCTATTTTATGCATTTCCTAGGAAATGAGAAAGACCTAAACTATAAGGCAGGAGAAGTGGTGATAGAAAGGTGCAGAAAGATACAGGGATTTCTTTAGGCAGATTTTAATATATAGAATGATGGAATGGTCTAAGTTTAAAAACACGTCCCCAATTTCAATATTTAAGTGAAAATGAGAATGAATGGACAACACATTTTATTTCCTAATAAATAATGATTTTAATCAGTTTGGGCCCTAATGAGTTTGAAATACAAGGTGGTATATTCAGGTGGAACACTGGAGAGAAACGCTTGCTAGAGTTGGATATATCCGTAAAATGTGTGATATCTTGTGCTCTATCTTGTGAGATATCTCCATAAAAATGGTATTAGACACTTTGAAAGTGTATGAGAAAAACCACCGCTATGTATCATGAGACCAGAAAGACCATACCAAAAAGAAAAAAGAAAGGAAAAGAGTGCCCAAACTCATTTCATGGAAAGTAGAGTTGCTCATGCAGGTGTCTGAGAAATAAGTGTCATAACGGTAATGGAACCATGAGTGTGGGGTATTATAAACACCAAGAGAAGAAAAAGTTTTAAAAACAGTAAAATGATTGTTCTAGGTAAATCCTGTGGAAAAAAAAAATGTAAGGACTGCAGGCATTCATATGATTATCTAATTAGAAAATATTTAGCAATAATGACAATGATAGAAACTTGGTCATTTTTAGACTTTCTTTCAATCTCTTTCCACGTTTAATTCAGTCTTAAATCTATTCAGACTGTATCATTCCCTTTCTATAAAATGTTCAGTAATTTCCGAATGAATGAAGTATAAACTCCTTAGCCTAACATTAAATCCATTCCATGACTTCACCTATTTTCTCAACCTCACCTGTTTTTACATGCCTTTACATTCTACTTCCACCATCCCATGCATTTTCCACTTCAATTATCCTTTACAGAGACGAATCCCTGCTGTCATAGGGATTCAATGACATTGAATGACATTGACATTGACATTCAAATGTCATAGCCTCTGATGCTCCATTTAAAAAAATTTAAATTGAATGTTTAGTATATCACATATATTTCTATTATTTCCACTTTTTTTCTATCATACACCAATTAGCTTTGTGGTTTTTTTTCTTTCTGTAGTACAAATATACTCATAAGAAAACTTAGATAATATATTTTTATCTTGGACTATCAAAATCCATGTGTCACACACTGAAACATTGTAAAATTTGCAACTTTCCCAGTTATACTGTGAATTTCCCCCCTTTTATCCAACATAAGCGATTAATACTGATTATAATATTTCTAACAACAATGTTAATCTAGTTGAGGTTTGGTTTTAGCAGAAGTTGTATATTTGCCTTCATCTTTTTTTTTTTTTGCATGTTTTTATCAAAGTATATTTTACTAATGGTCAAATGAACACAAAAGTTTAGAGAAAGTGAGATTAGTAAATTAGTTAACTTTACTATGAGACTATTGGGAAGAAAAAAAAAAAACCTAGAAGGTTTATATTCATTTAAATGTAATTGTAACAAGTTTTAGCCAATGCAGTTTCATTGTAGGGAATTCACAATCCTGCTTCAGCCCAGCCACTACTTATTTGACTCACAGGAAATTCAAATATCCTCGTCCTATCATTCAGTTTATTTGCAGATTGTTCCACTGCAAATCTGTTTATGCAGTTTGTATCACTCTTCAAATACATTTTTCTTTTTCATAGGCAGTGGGATGTATCGGCTAGTCTATTTCTTCAGAAATCAAGTCCTTATTTCTTGAAATTATCCTAAACTACAAACATATATATATATATATATATATATATATATATATATATATACACACACACACACATATATACATATATATATGTTTTGGGAAGGGAAATCACAATGCTCACTGTGATCTGTTTACAAAGTAACTGCATTTTCCCCTGTTTTATCTTTAGCCTTTGCATTCTTATCTTGAAGCTCTGCCCATCAGAAGATGATACTCATTTTCCCACACCTTGAATCTGAGCTTGCCTTGAGACTTGCCTTAAGTAGTAAAATGCATGGAACTAAAGTGTGTCTGTTCCTAGCCTAGACCTCAAGCATTGCACACTTTCAGTTTCTTTTAGAATCTTCTCTTCTACCATGTGACTTTGATTAGGCTAATCTGTGAAGGATAAGAACATATGCACCAGAGTTGAGGCATCCTAACAGTCCCAGCTGACGTGTCTATGTGAGACATTCCATCCAAGATCTGCAAAAGCCAACATCTTGCCCCATATCTGACCCACAGATGCCACAGAAGACCAGCTGAGACAATGTACATATACACACACAGCATATATGCGTATATGCATACCTGTATATAAGTACAGATATACACACATACAAACACACACTCATATATACAGTGAAACCTTGTGAAATAATTGGCAAATATAGAAATTTATCATTCAAATAGCAAGTACACATTAAAGCAGCTAGTTAACAAAAAAATTCTGTTCTAGACCATTTTCCAAACATCTACCATTTCTCTATCTGTTGCCTTTGAGGTCTATAGGTTTTTCATTCTCTTATTGAATAATGCACTTTCTTTAAAAATCAATGTGTTCCCTTTGAACTTAATTAAGCACTATCCACTGGGAATCAGGACCAAAATAGTACAACCACAGGAAATATGGATTGCATGGTTATTGGTTCTCTTCCATGTATTTTAAATGTATTAATTTAAATCATTTAATCCTCACATGTGTATAATTATTATATCAATTTTACATATAAGGGAAAAGAAGCACACAGAGAGTAACTGTTCACAGTCTACACAATTGGGGCCGAACCTAAATCCAGGTAATTTCATTCCCAAATCCTACTCTTTTATTACTATGCTATACTGTCTCTTGCCCCTCTTTATATATGTGCCTCTTTAAATGTCATGCCTATGTATTTTACGCATGGCTGGCTCTAAGGAAGCTTTTCTCCTAAAATTCAGCAAAGAGGAGGTATTTTATATTTGTGTCCCTTCACAGTATATTTTTTTAAAGTTCTCTCAATCATTTTATTTAAATTTAAAATATTGTTTCACATAGAACCACATAATGGCCAGTGTTGAATAGCTCATTGACAAATCTTTTATAATCAACCTAGAAAACAATTCAGTAAGCAGTTGCTTTGTGAATACTGGAATTAGATAGCTACAGGAAGAAAAAAAACACACCTTCTCCAAATTTAAGTGAATAAAAATCTGTAGCCTCAGCTAAAGTCTTCATTAACATATCACACTTTTTTTTTTAATATCTCAGATACCCTGAGCAAAAGTGAAGGTGAATTGCTCAGGATAGGTGTGTTATATAACTCAAAAACTGTACTGTTTATTTTGATATAGAGCCTAAAGAGAAAGATATAAAATTTAGAGACTCTTTTTCATAAAAAATGGAAAGTAGAAAATATACAATTGATTTAGTACATTTCCTTAAAACTTGTAGTTTAGTGTTGCACTGACTAAATAATAAATGTGTAAACTAAATTAATAGATATTAAATAAACATTTGACAATTGCATCTGTAATACTACAAGTAATCAGCCATATGCACCATTTTGGCACATGTGGTGTTAATAGCCAATTTATATTTTGATTATTTGGTGTGTGTACAATATCCTTTGGCTTTTTGACTTTCTAACTTGTTTGCTTATTTTCTTCCTTGCTTGTTTATTTGATTTGGACCTTCTTTTTGGAGAAACAAAAAAGGGGATAACTCTGCCTTAAAAGTTGTCTTGTATGTAGATACATCTAAAAGGGCAAAATAAATAAATAAATAGACACACATTATTTTTATTACTTTTTTTTTTTTGCGGTACGTGGGCCTCCCACCGCTGTGGACCCTCCCGCCGCGGAGCACAGGCCCTGGACGCGCAGGCCCAGAGGCCACGGCCCACGGGCCCAGCCGCTCCGCAGCATCCTCCCGGACCGGGGCACGAACCCGCGTCCCCCGCATCAGCAGGCGGACCCTCAACCACTGTGCCACCAGGGAAGCCCCCGACACACATTATTTAAAAAAAATTTTTGTCTTTCAAGTAGGCATTTACATATCAGTAAATATGGATATGTGCAACATCAATTGAAAGCCTATAATAGTACACTAACAAATATCTATACTACAATTTATTAAGCCAATCTACTATTATAGAAATTTTAAATTATTTTTATGTATTTATGTGTATAAACTATGATATTATATTCATATTTTCACATATATGTTTATTTATTACTTTCTGTAAAAGACTTAGCTGAGGACACAAAGAAAGATGGTGTGCTTTGGTGAATTTGTTTAGTTCTGATAACGACGGAGCAACCAAATGAAGATGTCTAGTGTACACTTGGGTAATGGAGTATGGAGCCCATGAAAAGAATTTTTGAAGTTTATTTTACTGGCTCATTTTATGGATGAAAATACAAAGGACTAGGGACTTAAGACAATTGTCCAAGTTAACGGGTAGTGAATGTCAGAGACAATAGTTAAGTGTCTAACTCATCTGATTTCAAAATCTACATAATCAACCACTACCTATTGATAAAACCAAGCAGAAGTTTTCAATATTTATTTATTGTACAAAAAAAAAAAACTTTTGATTTACCTACATATCCCTCAAATTATCTTTTGTTTCCTTTTTATAGTGCAAAACAGAAATTATGTGGAATCCAAGACACAAAGTATCATAAAATGCATTTATCTTATTAATCTACAATATTACATTGCATAGCACTTACAAATTTATTTTAAAATAAACTCTTTTTTACTTTTTGACATCATGTCTTTGCAAATTTTACCCCATTCATCTCTTTTTTTATTTCACTATTAAATTTCATTTTGTTAAAAATCAAATGCATTGGGACACTTTGACTATGAGTAGGATTGACAAATAATATCAAAGACACAATCTCAGCAGAATATATTTGATTTGGTTTAGTGTATAACAAGCACTCACCAAATATTCAAAATTCCTAGGAGCTGAAAATCAGCATTTTCAAATAGTTGAATCTATTCCTGACATTTGGAACTTTAAAATTGTGAAAAAGAAGTCATATACTCACAGAACAGTAATTAACATCATAATAAAATTTCATACTTAATAAAATATTTCAATTAAGTAATGTTGAGAGCCTTAGGTTCTCATTTCAGCTCATATGCATTTATTTCTCTTTTCTTCCATTTTGTTCAATATTGTATTCTATCTTCTTGATGTGGACTTATGTTCAAGTCACCTATGTATTTTGTTATTTTAATAGTCAGGTGAAGGAACATGATCATCTAACTTAGGAAAGGACTATCTGGTATACCTGAAAACTAAATAGCTAATTGAATTTTCCAGATAGAAATAAATAGTGTCATAATAGTTTCATATTCAACTTCTCTAGCCATATGTTTGTTGATCAGGATCCATATCACTTGATTTTGATTCAAAAAAAGGGAAAATGAGTATGTACTTCCTGTCATGGTAAATATCTCAAGGAGAGTAAATGAATAGTAAATTACTTACAAAAATAATTCAGGACTATCCTTTAACAATACCACATGTTAACCTAAGGGTTAAGCTGATGCCTGTAAAAAATTAAAGCAAAGTAAGAAAGGCATATTTAAATACTTAACATGTCAAATTTAGCATGGGACTTTATTTCATTTGAAGCATATTGCTTCTATTTCTTCTTTCCATATGCACTTTGGATATATACAGTACTATGTGAACATTGATTTAATTAAGCAGATTATTTTGAGCAGCTGAGTCATAAACTGAGATATTTGGGAAGAAAAATGAGCAATAGACAGTTTGGTATGTCAGGCAATTTAAATCAACTTGAAAAGTTTCCCTTTGAAAGTTCTCCCAATTTCTTGTTCAAAGCAAAGCTATAAGGGAAATTGATATAATTAATGTCCAGGAAAACATATCACTCTTTATACCTACCAACTAAATAGACCACATCCCCTAGTAAGTTTGCAAGAACTTACTGCAAAACAAGGTAAACATAGATATTGATAAAAGTACAAAATCTGAAAAAACTATTGTCCTTAGACCATGCAAAATCAAAGGAAAATTGTGGCTATGATAATGTTTATGTGTTATTCTGAAAAAATTACATTTAAGAGGATAATTGGAGAATCCACAACTTTTTTTAGGCTGAACCAATGCTAATTCTTATATCAGAGGTAGAAGCACAGATAAAAGAAGATAAATGTCAAACAATAACTAGACTCTTGTTAAGTGATTCTTATTCCACCTATACCAAGCCTCAATGAAAACAAAACAAAACAAAACAAAAATAAACAAAAACAGCAAAAGTAGGATGCTATGTGAGAATTCATTTTTTGTAAAATAATGTATTAAAATATATTTTGTCACTTATTTGCAGTAGTTTGCTGATGCATTTTTATTTGTATATGCTTTAGAGAGATTCACTCAAATTGTTTCCTGTCAGAGATTTACTTTTAGTTTAAATTACTTATGGAATTGTTTCATTATTTACAGAAACATAAGCCAGGTAAATATTGGGTTGGCCAAAAATTTGTTTGGGTTTTGGGTTCGTTTTGGGTTCGTTTTTCTGTAATATCTTACGGAAAAACCCAAACAACTTTTTTGGCCAAGCCAATACTTTTCTATAGGACACATTTTGTAGGAGACTCCATTTACCAAAACACTGGTCAGGTTTGCCTGTCTACTATCACTATCACACATGTTCATTTTTAAAAAATTAGACGAAAATGACTAAATGTTCATAATTATGTAATATTTTATAAAATATTATTTTCCATTTTGTCTTGTTCACTATTGTAATTCATAAGTTGGCATGTAGTGTCAACTTAAAGTATGTGTTAAATAAATGGAAGTATAAGGCATATCACCTCCATTTGCTGTACAAACCTAAGTTCTGTTAAATAGGACAAAAAAATTAGATAGTCCTTCAGTTACCGTTCTTCAAGGTAGTTTATTCTGTGCCTTTTATTCACATTAAGCCTATATAACAGAAGACACACACACACACACACACACACACACACAATTAATCTTGGTCAAAAAGGAAACAATAAATTTTAAACTTTTACTATAATACAAAATCAACTAAATTAAAGATACATTGCATGATGTATCTAAAGATATGAAATCTTAGGGTTCATAAAAATGAAAAGAGAAAACAAAATAGTTCATATAAGTGATAAAAGCAAGACATTTGATGAGATCACTGCTGTTGTAGGGTCAAATAAAAAAGTACCTAAAACTAAAATAACATTATTTTTGGAGAGGAAAAAAAAAAAATAGATAACAAAAATATACTCTTTCCAGAAGAAGCAAAATAAAAACTAAATACAGAAGGTGTCTAAAAACAAGGAGTCTTTACAAGAAAACAATTAATATCTACATGCATTTGAGTAATTTTAGATGGACTAAAAATAAGGTAGGTTGAAACAGCACCCTTTAAGGGAGAAAAAGAAGTATGCAGGGTGTAAGTAAAATTTCCAATTCCTTTAATCATGGCATAGCCCTAAAATGACTACCTGTATGATTCTAATTATGACAGTAAAGAGGTGTATTAATTTAAACTTTTGAAAAGTAATTTTTTTTGTTTAAAAACAAAATCAGGGCTTCCCTGGTGGCGCAGTGGTTGAGAGTCCGCCTGCCGATGCAGGGGACACGGGTTCGTGCCCCGGTCTGGGAAGATCCCACATGCCGTGGAGCGGCTGGGCCCATGAGTCATGGCCGCTGAGCCTGCGCATCCGGAGCCTGTGCTCCGCAACCGGAGAGGCCACAACAGTGAGAGGCCCGCCTACCACAAAAAAAAAAAAAACAAAAAAAAAAAAATCAAACCTATGAAGCTATCAAATGAAGATTACAAAGAAGAATAAACACAATTGTTTTCAAATGTCAAGTATCTATTATTGTAACTTACTGGAACTTAGAGAGTTTAAGAGAAATAATTCTCCAAAATAAATTGGTGAATAATTAAAACATTTTGACAGGAACACTTTGATGTGGAATATTTTTTTTTAAAGTCTTTGTTGAATTTGTTACAAATTGCTTCTGTTTTACGTTTTTTGGTTTTTTGGCCACAAGGCATGTGGGATCTTAGCTCTCTGACCAGGGATCGAACCTGTACCCCCTGCATTGGAAGGCGAAGTCTTAACCACTGGACCGCCAGGGAAGTCCCGACAGGAACACTTTGAATTGTCACCTTCCTGCACACAGTTTTATAAATCAGTATCTTAAAGAGTACTGTGTTTATTTCATACGAGAATAATCATTAAATGACAAGTAAGTTACAAAATATATTCATAATTAAAAAGTAGAATAAAGTTATGATGTAAAAATGTAAATAACAAGTAACCTTGTCATAATCTAGATATGGAAGTAACTTAGTGATGTTATACCATTAGAATAGAAGTCATTTAAACTACTCTATGAAGAAACAAAGCAAGGTTTTGTATATAGTAACAATGAAGCATTATTTCACAACAAAAAACATAATATGGTTACCATACTATGTATAAATGGTGATAGATACTGTCTCTTTCATTAAATACATCTGTTGGACAGAAGATTGAAAAAATAAGAAATGCACTCACCAGAGACCTTAAATTCAAGCTGGAAGAGGAGTAAATTTGCAGTCTATAGGTAAAAATATAGTATCTTAATTCAGGAAGATATGAGTATGAATCTTACTTTACCACTTACTTGGTTGACAAATGATAATAAGAGTCTTTCTTAGGTTCTTATAAATAACAAATGAGATAATGAATTGTAAAAGGACTTGGGATACTTCTTGTTCCATCTATTTATTAATAAATGTTAGCCTTCATTCAGATATTCTACTAGTTTTAGAGAGGCCTAGAGATTATACATTTTTGTGAATAATTTATAGGAAACTAGTATGAAATTTAGTACAAAATGGATATTAACTTAGAAGGAGAATGAATCACAAGAAATTACATATTTTAAAAGCAAACAATACTGTCAGCATCACAAACTCAGAGAAATAGCATAATACTTCTAATATAAACTTCCCGGTGTACCATACATATAATCTATCTTTTCCTCAATTTGTTTCTTTATACTTTTAGATTGGCTTTTCATATGTGAATGGTTACATATTATCATTATCTATGCAGAGAACAGAAATGTAGTTTAGTCATTTTCTTGCATAATTAATCAAAATTTAAATTTAATCTTCGACTTGTATCAATAATTTTTAGTTTCAATAATTATCTGCTTGTCATTTTTCATCTTGTATTTATTCACTATTTCTGCACTTTATCCTTGATTAGATTAGTGTTTGGTCTATTTTGTTTATTTTGCTCAAAGAAAAAAAGTTTGATGTATATTATTATTTATACTTTCTTCTAGTTTCCTATCTCATTAATTTTTCTTTTTCTTTAAATTATATGTCCATCTATTTACTCTTTTGTTAGTCATATTCTAGTGTGTGTGTGTGTGTGTGTGTGTGTGTGTGTGTGTATGTGCACGTTAGGAATTAACTAAAAGAATCCTGAGAATGTGTAGCAGTATGTTCCTCCTATTATTATTCATGTTCTTTAGTATGATATTGTTTTTGAATTATTCTGTTTGTAGACAGTCGATTTTTAAAAAGTCAAGTTTAAAAAGAAAATTCATGTATTCAGTCACTAACTTTACGGTATTTTATAGAAATGTACATTTACAAAAAAAAATCTTCATATTAACCATGCTACGATCTTTAATGAATATTCTTAGCAACAAAAATATGCCTGAAAAGATGGTTAAATGAAGATATAGATTAACTTTTGTGTATTCTTGAAATTTTACTAAAATACTAATAAAGCGACATATAAAAGCCATAAAAATACAAATTCAGGGACAAAAGAGAAATGAGTAGCAACAAAATTTTGAATCCAGAAAAGAAATTGGATAGATGTTAAATGATTTAGCAGACCTAGAGTATTTAATTCTGATCTGGCAATGAATTAAAGTAAAAATAAATTTAAATTATACAGCAAAAATCCCCCAAAGGCTCAAGAATTGGTGACACCAAGGACCGTTGGATCCAGAAATGAATTTAAGGTGGGTTAAAGCTCAAATAGAGAAGACTGGTGGAAATTCTGTTGTAAAAATAGTTATCAGAGTTATAACAATAGTACTTAAACATTAATAATGAAAACCCTAATGACAAAATAGTGAAATGGCCATAAAGTAAAAACAATGAAACATTTTTAACATCTCTACACAGGCATTTTGGCTGCACCTTCTGGCATATTTCACTTTTTCTATATCTCTTTAAAATCCAAACTTATCTTTCTAATACCTCATATGTCAAATCACTCCAGTCTTGTTTCTGATCCCATTAAAATTCTGAAACATCTCTGACTTGAACCACGGAGAGAATTTCCATGTCACTAAAATCAATGGACATTTCCATTGTTATTTCACTTGACTACCCTTGGGAACTTCATCTTCATCACCAGTTTTAAAAACCATTTCAAAGCAGATAAATTATACAATTTTACTGACAGGTGTTAATCTCAAATTAATACCTTCAAATAATTTTTAGCATTATCATGAACACATAATATTCAATATGTCAAAAACTAACATATAGCTTCCTACAAATCTAGTCTTTTGTTTTGAATCGACTTTTAGTAAATGGCTTTACTGCCTATTATATTTTGTAAGGTATCCATGAATAACTCATGTTACAACTCTCTACATAATTCTTCTTAGTTAACCCATCATGAAATCCATCAAGTTTATATCCAAAATAGTTCTCACAGTTACTATTATATCTCACTACTGCTACTTCCCAACTTACTAACAAAATCAAACTGAAAAAACTAAATTTTCTACCTAAAACATTTCTCCATTTTAAAGCTCTAGTTACTTTTTCAGACTTGTAGTTTGGGAGAAAAATGGTAGCTGCTTTACTGTGAAAATCTCCCACATTTTTGCTCAAAAAAATAAAAAAGAAGATAAGACAAAATCACACATGGCCCAGGAATTCAGCATTAGTAGGAGACAGAAAATACTGCAATATTCCAAATACTCATGAATACAGAAAATAGATTCCGAAAGAACTCCCATTTTCAGCTCACTCCTACAACACTATGGTAACTGAGAGAAGGAAAAAAGGAGGCTTAGGAGATGCAAAAATAGTACAGTGGAAATGAAAATGTAGATGAAGCAACCTAGAAAGAGAAAGTCCGATATAAATGTCACAATACCTTCCTAGTAATCCTCAGCACTGGTTACAGGGAAAGGGCTTGAAAATGAGTGAGACCAGAACTAGAAGTCCCAAAGAAGCATTGTATCTGTAGGAAAATCAGTTATAGAGACAGATTCTATAAAATTTGAATACTGTTTTGATGGCACATGAAGAGGACAAGACACTAAAGAAATAGGGTAAGAACTACAGAATTAGATCTATCTTAACACAGAAAAACTAGTAAATTATAAGCTATCTCAAATCCTTGTGGCAAAGATGGCATTTTAAACAAAAGATTTTTAGACAACTAGATAACCATTCAGAAAAAAAAAAAAAAGATAAAATTTGATCAATTCCTCACCACCATACACAGGAATGAAACTTCAAACTGTTCTAAGATTTAATCGTCAAAAAATTAAAATATACAAGTACTGGAAGAAACACTGAGTAATTCATCAATATCACAGCTACACAGAAATATATGATTATTACTATATATGATTTTTTTAAAAAACACCTACCAAATGTGACTATATAAAACAACAAAACAACCACAGCTTTGAGGTAGAGGACATTATGACTAAAGTTAACAGATGAAGGAGAAACTGAGAAAATATTTGCACGCATATCACAGAAAAAGGTCTAATACCTGTAGTATAAAAGGAAAAGTTAAAAACTGAGGACAAAAAGCAAAAATCCTATAGAAAAATGGGCAGAAGACATTAACATACAAATTTGTCAAAACTGTATACAATTTGGTGAAATTTATATTTCATAAACATATAAAAAGTTTTTCAACTTTACTTAAAATAATTACACTGATGAATAATTTTTCATCCATAAAAGAATCCAAGAGAAGTCCAATATGAAATGCCAAATATTCTGAAAATACAGTGATTTAGCAAGGATATAAAAGACTTGGAAAAGCACTATTAATTCAACCTGACACATATGAAACACTTCACCAAATGACTGCAGAAGACACATTTCTTTTCAAGCACACATGGAAAACTTCTAGGATAGACATACGCTAAAAAATAAAACAAATTTTAATAAATATAAAATGACTGTTATAATAAAAGTGTGTTTTCCAAAAACAATGAAATCCAATTTGATAACAACAGAAGGAAATTTGGGAAATCTTTAAATATTTTGAAATTTTAAAAAATGTTAAATAACTTGTCAAAGAAGAAATTACAATGGACATTAGAAAATGTTTTTAATGGAATGAAAAACAAAACTCCACATCAAAATGTGTGGGATACAGCTATAACAGTACTAAAAGGGAAATGTCTATCTTTAAAAATCAGTATCAGGAGCTTCCCTGGTGGTGCAGTGGGCAGGGGACACGGGTTTGTGCCCCGGTCCGGGAAGATCCCACATGCCGCGGAGCGGCTGGGCCCGTGAGCCATGGCCGCTGAGCCTGTGCGTCCAGAGCCTATGCTCCGCAACGGGAGAGGCCACAACAGTGAGAGGCCCTCGTACCGCAAAAAAAAAAAAAAAAAAAAAAAAATCAGTATCAGGAAAGAAGCACCTCTAATCAATAACTAGTTTCTAACTTAATATACTAGAAAAAAAAACATATATACATACATTGCATGATGTTATGTGATATGGAAAAAAACATAGAAGGATGCTTAGATTTTACAATATACAATTTATTGACATTGTAAAGGTGGTTTCAGCAGCCATGAGATGAAGAATAAATGAAAGATAAGGAATATAACCTAGTCTTTTTGTTTTGTTGTTGCTTTTTTACTACTTTTGGTTTACTTACTGGAATTGCATACACGCTCCGTACATAAGGAAGCTCATATCACTGAAAAATTAAAAACTCTTAGATGTCAAAGATCTGAAATTTCTTTAGTGTTATTTTTGTGTCATTAAAGTATTACTTATTAAGCAACTTCTGTGTGATAGGCAACTTCAAGTCATGGGGATATACTGATGAACCAAACACATCACACAACTCTATAGGATGCCTTATGGGAAAGCCTTTCAAGTCATGTCATTGAAAAATCTTAAATATATGAGAAAAAAAACTGATATAGAATGTAATGGCATTCTCATCCTTATGTGCCACCTACTCACCACACAAAACTCCACACAATCTTTAAATTAAGGTAGACTTGTGGATGATTTTATACTATTTTATATATTTTTCTGCTCTTTTTTCCTAATTTTGTTATTAATGTGTCTTTATAATCAGGAAAGGACTATGTATGCATACACACATATCTGTTCACATACGAAAATATGTATATATGTTTCCAGCATATTATAAAGTGTCTCAAGAGTTCAAAGTAATATTCTCACTAGTGCAGAAGTTTGTAGCAATAAAATGTAAATATATGTAATTAGAAATTGGTTTTTCTGAAACACTCAAGCTTAATCACAGTTTATAGCTGAACCATAGCCATGAATTTATGCATACAATGTCACTTTCTGATTGTGTTATGAAATATTTTATTTTCATGCATAAAACTGATAAATATGTATAACAAAATAAGCCTCTGTACTGTCAGTTTTGAAAGCTTGGTTTTAAGGGTTTTATATTTTCTAGAAGTATGCAATTATCTCCCTACAAACATATAAGTATGTCTGTATTTCTGAAAATATATTAGTATGTACAAAATCAATGTATCTATAGATCTATTTTAAAGCATATTTTCAAGAAAAAGGTAGCAATACATGACAATATCCATGAATTTTCTATAATTAATCTTTATATTGTGACAAAATTCTTTTGAAGTTTTGTTTTTAGAATCAAAATGAATGACTCAATTAAAAAGAAAATCAAAAATCAGAGAGTAATATTAATAGTGAAATATTATTATTATTTTTTTTTTGCGGTACGCGGGCCTCTCGCTGTTGTGGCCTCTCCCATTACGGAGCACAGGCTCTGGACGCGCAGGCTCAGGGGCCATGGCTCACGGGCCCAGCCGCTCCGCGGCATGTGGGATCTTCCCGGACCGGGGCACGAACCCGTGCCCCCTGCATCGGCAGGCGGGCTCTCAACCACTGCACCACTAGGGAAGCCCGTGAAATATTATTTTAAATGATCATGTATTCCATTTTCATGCTGAACAACACTATATTAAACCTCATATTGGTTAATTCAATCACATAAAAACTTAAATAAATTTATAAAGAACTGAGGAATTACATTGAGAAAACATATTTTGATTATTTTGTCCTTGAATTCAGTCTCCCTGTAATATCTGACAGTAGAAGCAAATAAATGGAAATTGTGCAAAGATAATGGGAAAGAGAAAGTTTTAGGCTAAGTGGCAAAATACGCAGATAACTGCTTTCTCCTTCCTTCTTCAAGTTTTAAGTGAAGCTATTTACCGACAGTGACAGGGTAAGCAGAAAGGTCAGAAACTTCAGGAGAGAAACAGTTTAAAACTCCCTTGGGCAGAGATAGCTAACAAAGAAAATGTAGAAAAGAAGAGAAAGATCATTATAGAGCTTGACAATGTAAATACATTTCCTTCCAAGATAAACTGGAAAAGTTTTTGTAAGTGGGTAACAGTAAGAGTTATGGGTCAGGGATAGGAGTCATCACTGATAGCTTTCACAGCAGTAAAACAAAAAACAAAACAACTAAATAGAACTCACAACTTGTTTACAACTTGCACAGCAATAAGAAAGTGTTTTTGACAACACAGGGAACCAGAGGTGAGGGTGGGAGGAGCAAGTTTGATGTTGAGGGAAATTTCTGTATATCCATTTACATTTTTTTCCTTACATTTATAAGTCCTTTATGTGCAGTCTAAACGCTTGCTGTGTTAAAGAAAAACCTTTTGAAAACTTGTTTAGAAGGGGCAATCAATCTCTTAAGAATGATTACTCTTTCCTCTGAGCCCTGGTTCATCCTTTATTTGCATCTCCACTTATCATATATTGCAAGAATCATTGATACACATTCACTGGCTTTACTTTCCACTTCTAAATGATATTCTCCTTATGGATAATAACCACATCCTCTACACAATAATAATCATAAAACAATGACAATGTTAATGAAACATCATTGTGGAATAGCAGTTGCCACTTACTGAGCATCTGCCATGTCAATTTACTTTTACTTGTCCTCCAAACTTACAGCACCATCTCTTGTTTAGAGTTTAGGGAAGTGCTCCTTTAAAGTCTAGGGAGAACTCTGTAAATTAAAAAGACAAGGAAAAGAGGGACAAATCTATTTATTGTTTCTCTATTTTAAAGTCATACTTTTTAAAAATAAAATAGTGTCAAATTTATGTTTCATTGATTTCAACCATATTTCTCTTAGCTCCTGTATAAAACAGGGTTAACTTATAATTGAACTAGTTTAGCACTATGCTTTATCTCCAGGGAAGGCTGAAAGTCTGACGTTGATCCTTGGCCAAGAACAGGATAAAATATGCAGCTTAAAGTTCAGAGCTCATTTGCAAAGAGAGCCAAGGCTAGCTTGCCTACATTGCTTAGGAAAGTATTGTTTTATAGTTTATACCTGCTTTATCTGGTTATACAAACTGGCATGGTTATATGATGAAGGGGTAAAAGATACCACTGTAAATTTTTGCCTGGGCCCCCTTGAAAGCACAATTCCTTGCATATATCATTTTGGTTCATAAAAATGAAACATCCTTTATGGCTGAGAAAGAAGCCTGGGGGCCTGCCTCTGGAATTCTCAGACCCTCATTGATTGCCTGATCTTACTTTCTGTTGCTGTACAACAAGCCTCACGTCAGTATACATAGGAGGCTTCTGAATGTTTTTGACTATCTGACCCTTTGTAATTGCTGCTGCTCCCAAAGTCTGGTTTTTCTGGATATTGATACATGTTCAGGATAGTAACATATGTTACTAAAATTGGCTAACAGCCCTGGTTCTTGAACTTGCTCAACCCTCTGACTGAAATTTTTGATGGTATGATATACTACCTAGATCCACCTTGGTTTCTACTTCTAGATCAACAAATTCAAGCTAAAAAATCCAATGTACGTAGGCTATTCTTCACAAGATGTCTTTGAGCTCATGACAGGTGGAGACTTAGCCAATAATAAGGCTTAAATTTGTTTGCAAAAAAAATTTCACTGTTACCAACAAAGTGTTAGCCTGGAGGTGCCAATAGTTTGATGAAGACTAGCAATCCCTCCATTTTTATAGATGAGCTCATTTTGTTTTAGAACTATTTGAAATCTTTTACCTTCTTAATAATTTTTTTGATAAAGTGAATAATTGTAGTTACATTTTTAAAAGATTATTATACAATTGTACTTACATGAATAATCTTAAAATGATTGGTTAGCTATTTTATTTATCATTCTCTTTAATTTAAATACTACATGTCATAATAAACATTAGTTTAGTATGTAAACAATCAATATTTCACATGCTTACCCTAGAATGTTTGTTTTCTGAAAGTTATTTTAGATAACACTACTTTTTTCTTTTTAAGCCAAAGGTTTAGCTTTCAAAATTGATTTGAATTAGTCATACCATGAATACTTGGCCTCTGTGATAGATTTGTTTAAGGGAACTTTGGGCCACTATTCTAGTCACAGGTTGAAGCCAATTTAAATATGAATTACTTTTTGAACACATGAAAATGTCCTGGGTCAGAAGGTAATTTTTACCACATCTATCATTTCTGTCTCTACTGTTCAACATTTTTCAGTTTCACACTGTAATGATCAAACTGACTGCAAATAAGGGACACTGTCTTTAAATATCATTTTAGATCCAGCACTGTTACAAATTTTACTATTTTCTCTCATAGAGATAATTGACAAATGTAAACTTATCTCAAATTATTTGTGAAACAAAGAGAAATTGATTTTCACTGTTTATTTCAAAATTTCATTAGACTTCTGAAAGGGAATGGTTATAACATATTTAATTCACCTTACACATGCATTTGGATAGCATATTTACATAGAAGAAGAAAATAGTTTGAAAAATGAATTAGTACACTAAATATCTCTTGCTCTTCCCAAAGGTGTAAGTAATGGGGTCTATGGGTAGATTCTGGTATATGCTGGTTTTCTATACTTGGGATTTTTTGTGCCTTACTTTTTATTTAAATTATGTTTATTATTATTACTATTGTTTTTATTGTTTTTAGAAGAATGATTGTCTAAGAGTGCTTGGACTGCTGCTGTTTTCCTGTGAGTGGTAAGAAGGAAAAGTTAAGCTTGCTGGGGCTAAAACCTCATGGATGATGGCAGAGGAAGAAAGGGCAGCACCAATGTGCTGGCTTTAAAGAATGCAAATCTGGAAGAGCTGCTGCAAATAAAGAAAGAAGTGACACATGAGGAATTGCCTGATATCTACTGGCAATCACGGATACGGATTTTTTTTTTTCACTTTTACCTAGATTTATATGGTGTTTCCTGTTTTGTTCTGTATTGTGTTGGCTAGCCAACTGGTCTCCATTTCTTTGCCTAGAAGTATCAATCTACATACATGGACTATTAAGCAAAACATTCCATAAAATATGCAGCATTTCGGTAAAAATTTTACTGTTGATCTCTCTGCTGATAGAAATGTCTCTTCATGCTAGAGGCATAAAAGCTCAAATCTACTTCTTGTCCATAATCATTTTTCTTGAAGCAGATGTTTGTTGAGGATGGCGAGTTCATAATCTTGTTCTCACCTACCTGTGCAACCTCTGACTACAGCATCCTCGACTCAACCAACAGAGAATAATATCAAGTAAATTAGAATGGTCAAAAGTGAGATAAGCTCCTTGAACCAAAATACAACACAAAGGAATGCTACACTTACATTATTCAATACGATGTCCTGGCAAACAGCTTCTACTATGTTCTCTGTTTACTAATGTACTACAAAATTAGTTCTTTGTATTCATCCTGGCTTTGCCTTTAGTTAATAGAAGATTCAGATTTGCTAATTGAAAGATTTTGTGCATAGTGCAGCAGTTTCACACAATAAATCCTTGATGAAGCAGTAAAAATTATTGGTTTTATTAAATCTTGACCCCTGAGTGAACGTTTTTTTAACACTCACTGTTAAAGTGTGATGAAATGTATTTTATGCAAAAAGCACTTCTGCTGCTCACTGTAGTATAGTAGTTATCTTAAGGTAAAGCATAAGATAAGTTTTATCCTAGAATACCACTTTTTCCTTGAAAGAACCACTAATAGTCGAACAATGATTATACAGATTTGAGTACCTGCATAGATTTTATTAAAAATAAAGTTAACCTGTAATTTCCATGATAGCAACTATTTATTTTGCTAATAATGAATTTTAATTTTCAAGTGAAAATTATAAGTTCAAAAACTTGTACATGCCATTGTAAGCTTCACAGTACTTACTTTTCCTGATGAGATTAGTGATGATATTAACCGTTAATTTTTAATACTTGTTATAAAATGTATGAAAATTTAAAGAACTGCATTATTCAGTGAATCAATATTTCCAAAATAACCAAAGCACAATTTTACAAAATTATGCATGGATAAAAGATTTAGTTAAAGTACAAGATGGACTACTAGATTTTAATGTAAGGATATTTGAAAAGTTTGTTGATATATTTTTAGGATGCCACTTGGCAAATATTTTTAGGAAACTATCACTTGCTGAGTATTCGTATAGTTTCAAAATCCATGATTATCTGAAAAGATTGTTTAAATACTCTTTCCTTTTTTGACTATATACCTTTACAAGGCAAATTTTCTTCATATATTTGAAGCAAAACAACATATTGCAATAAACTGACTGCAGAAACCAATATGAGAATCCACCTGTCTTAATACAGACATCAGACATTTGCAAAACTGTAAAACAATGCCACTTTCTCACTGATGTCCTTAATATAATTATTTTCATTAAAATATTATATTTATGTTATCCTACAATATACTAATTATGGTTATTTTAAAATGTCTAAATAAATAAGTATATTTAAAATTTATTTATTTTATGATAAATGTTGATAATATTATCAACAGAAAGAAACGACCTTTGGTATTCTCAGTAATTTTTAAAATTATAAAAGTATTACAAAGACTAAAAAGTTTGAGAACCACTGTTATAATGTCCCTTTGTAAACTGAGGCAGGATGCCTCCATCACTATAAGCATCTCATTAAGGAAAACTGGACTTTTTTTTTAAGCAGTATGGACAAAATTATTTTATTTTCCTTTAAACTTATATAGCAATACTCTTGCCGCTACTGTTGTTGAGATTAACTTTTATAATTGTTCAGGTTAGTAATTTCTTTAGCTAGATACAAGGCAGTGGTTTATGGTTTGGGGAAGATGGATCTACTGTCTCCACAATCTGCTAACAAAAGCTGTCTGGCTTCACGAATATACAGAGACCAAAGTTAACACTGCGGATGAAGAGATCAATTAAATTCATTCTTTATTCCATTTCTTTAACATGGGGGGAGAATCTCCAGAGAACTTAATGAAACTGTTTCCATGTCTTAGCAAGGGAGGACTTGTTGAAAGTATTGGTTTCTCCCCTGTGAACACCTTAGCAATTTGTACAAACATTGATCCTATCCCCCAACTGGGAATTTGACAAGCTTCGCGTCTTTGTCCCTTCCTACTTCACTTCAATCTAGTAAATCCTTTGAGGCTTTGTAATAGACTTCCAAGAGGTTGTATTGTTTGGGGATTTTCTACATTGTGTTAGCTATAGATTTTCTTCCAGCTAACTAAAAATATTTAAATATTAGTATGTGCAAACCTGAAGTTAAAAGTGATATTAGTTACCTAGCCTCTGAGACTAACCAAAACAACAAAGGTTTTTTTTCCTGTCAGTAAAGTTTCCTTTCAATAAAAAAAGTAAAGATCTTCACCTACTGATTTTTTTAAATAAAGTTTTGTGGGTTTTTTTTTTTTTTTTTTTTTTTTTGGCGGTACGCGGGCCTCTCACTGTTGTGGCCTCTCCCGTTCCGGAGCACAGGCTCCGGACGCGCAAGCTCAGCGGCCATGGCTCACGGGCCCAGCCGCTCCGCGGCATTGTGGGATCCTCCCCGACCAGGGCACGAACCCGCGTCCCCTGCATCGGCAGGCGGACTCTCAACCACTGCACCACCAGGGAAGCCCCCAACTTATTTCTTGAGCTAACAATTTAGACAATATATTTTGTCTCTAAATATAAAACAGGATGGTACATTATCTTCCTAAGTATTATTTTTATGAAACATTTTATACTTAAACATTATTCATTTTCGTATTAATTTTAGATTGTTTAGATATTTTATGATAGAAAAGCAAAATATTAAATTTACATTTCTCTCAAACACGAGATTTATTGCTATTTTTATGTTGCCAATATTTTAAAACACTTTTCTCGTTTTGTTATTAGTCTATAAGTTACTTCTAAATGTTTTAAAACAGTATATAGATGTAAATATATATATATTTATATATAACATATAAAAATATATCTAATATATAGATAAATATATCTTAGATATAAATATAGATTAGATATATAGATTAGATATATTATTAGATATTGTATATATTAGAAAGTTCTGTAATTATAGAAACATTCTATAACCACTGGTTAATATGGTAATATAAAAAATTTTCAAGATGAGATATTTGAAAGAATCCCACAGAGCATAAGCATTTTATTTAAAGACAAAGAACGTGGTCCATATGGCAAGAGAAACCACGCAAGCAAGCATCAGTGTTCTGAAAGAATTTCATTTTCCAGCTCCTCTGGGTTTTTACTTGTACATGGAGTATGCTCTGTCACTGGATTCAACTACCATGGTCTGTGTAAGAAATCTTGGCTCCCTGTGTGCTCAAATCATAAATTCCAAGCAGGGTTTTATATTCCTCTGGCATTTAATCGGCCTAGGTTGATAAATAGGTTAGGCAAGTTGAAAACTCTTAGTAAAAAAAACTGTGTCTGGGGGTTGCCAGGGGAGTTTAAGTTTTTAAACAACAAATAATAAATCCACTGACCTTATCTTGGCCAAGAGTCAACAGACATCTAAGTATCCCCAGAGATAAATATAGAGTTTTTTCAGTCCATCTGTAAATCAACTCTATCTACTACATGTAGATAGCCACTAGCCACATGTGGTTATTGAGTACTTGACATGTAGCTTTTGGAGTGTAGAATTAAATACGATTTACTACATATTTATTTTAATTAATATAAAATTACACAGCCACATGTGGCTAATGGCTACAGTATTGGATAGCACAGACCTGATTATTTATAATATAATGGCTATATAAATATAAATAAACAGAACGAGTAAGCTTGTAGAACCCAAAATATTTGACTATATCATTAAAACTTGAGTATGAAGGAGAAGGTCCAAATATCAATTCCAAATGGTCCCAGTTTAAGTTGTGTGTGTTTATATCATCTGCTGGTACATAATTGTTTCTCCTATCTAAAGGGAATTATATTGTATTTTTTTAATCTTGGAGATTCCATCTGAAAACCTTGAATTTTTTTTCATATTTGGAATGGGTCATAAATTTTGTTATTCCTTACTTGTTTAAAGATAGCCTTATTTGACAATGTTAACAAATACTCCAAGCATAGATTCTAAGATGTAAATCCATTTTATTCTGCATAGCTTATTCTCTGACTCTTGGCTCAGGTTTTTTAATTATAAATCACTTGTGATCTTTTTTGTACCATTTATAGAACAGAAAAAGTAAAAGAATAACAGCCAAAATATCAATAATCTGTATTGTCACATGAGGTGTTGCTTTAAAGAATTTGAGTTTACCAAACATTCTTGCACAAATTTGTTTGTAATCCTGTTTAAGTTTGTGAAGTCCTTTACTTCCTTCTACTATTGAAATCTGAACTTTATTAAAGGTATCAGCAGACCAAGTAAACATAACAATTAATTTATTGTTAAGTAAATCTTTTAAATAACTTTGGGCAATTAGTTCTTATGGAAGACTATTTTATGGTGGTTTTAATTAAATCAAACTATTTAGTCATCAGTATCAGTATTATCAAGGTTTTGTTGAAATCAAATTAATATTATAAATTATACCAGCATTAGGCCAAATTGCAGTTACATTCTGGATATATTTGCATCATTTTTAAAAGTCAGTTGGTATTAACAATAATATTTTACCAGCCTTCCTTAACAAAAGTAACTTTCATATACCAAATGCTGTTATGATTAAGTTGTAAATCAAAGGGGAAAAAACTCAGTTCCAGATTCCAATCCTATTTGGACATAGTTGTATGCTTTTTCTCATAGTTCCCTAGGATCATGCTATATGGGTAGTAGTCAACCCCAAATAAACTTTAGTTAATTCTTCCCATAGGCACTGTTGGTGGATACTGGAGCTATTTCTAGTAGAAATCGACCCCAAAACTGACACTAGTTTATGTATACCAGTTATTCTTTATCTTGATTATTCCTCTGTCTACACATACACACACACACACACACACACACACACACACACACACACACACACAGAACTTGCTTTTGCATGCAAATTGCCTTCTAGAATCAAATGAATCTTTGGTAGGTCATCATTTACAGGCAGCTGAGTATTGATGATAGGGTTGATAATTTTGCATTCTATAATTGTGATTAAATGCAGCTCTGGATTTCAAAAATTTTAATAATGCTTTTAGCACTGTTATTTACATGGCTAAGTGCTTTTGAAATTGTTTTCATCGATCAGGTTTCAGAACACATTGCAGGAATAATAAGGGACAAATTTGAAAAGTGCATTAAACATCAGTGACTGCTGTCATCACCTTATCAATGCTAAATAATAAAACTATTTCTAACCATATAATATGTAATAAAAATCAAAGAAAATTACTTTAAAAGCTAAAATAATGAGTTTTAAAATGATAGCGTAGTGAAATGACAGTAATCAAGCAGTAGATAAACACAAATGAAAATAAAAATAAAAGTATCAAGTAGCAGAGATGGTTGGCTTATTCAGCCAATTCAGTAAAAATATGTTCCTTATTAATGTTTTATAATATTTAAATCAATCCATTCCCATCTCTTTCATTAGTATAGATTTTAGAGGAGTAAAAAAATAGATTTTACATTTGTTTTTGCCAAGACTAAATTGTTTCATTTAAAACACTCTTTAACCTAATTACATTAATTAATAAATCAAGTTACTAAGGTTGGGTCTTATATTAAAGTTCTAAATTTATCTCAAAAATTTCTTCTCCATAAAAATATGATTTTTGAATAGTTTATTTTTTAAATTAGAAAACATATATGATTTACATTTAATAATTTATTTTGGGGCTTCCCTGGTGGCACAGTGGTTGAGAATCTGCCTGCCAATGCAGGGGACACGGGTTTGAGCCCTGGTCTGGGAAGATCCCACATGCCATGGAGCAACTAAGCCCATGCACCACAACTACTGAGCCTGCACTCTAGAGCCCGTGAGCCACAAATATTGAAGCCCGCATACCTAGAGCCCGCGCTCCACAAGAGAAGCCACTGTAATGAGAAGCCTGCACACTGCAACAAAGAGTAGCCCCTGCTCGCCACAACTTGAGAAAAGCCCACACACAGCAACAAAGACCCAACACAGCCAAAAATAAACAAATAAATAATTTTATTAAAAAAATAATAATTTCTTTTCTTTCTTTTTGTAATTGGAGTATAGTTGTCTTACAATGTTGTGTTAGTTTCTGCTGAATCAGCTATATGTATACATATGTCCCCTCTTTTTTAGATTTCCTTCCCATTTAGGTCACCACAGAGCATTGAGTAGAGTTCCCTGTGCTACACAGCAGGTTCTCATTAGTTAACTATTTTATACATAGTAGTGGGTATATGCCAATCCCAATCTCCCAATTGATCTCACCCCCCCTTCCCTCCTTGGTGTCCATATGTTTGTTTATTATGTGTCTATTTCTGCTTTGCAAATAGGTTCATCTGTACCATTTTTCTAGATTCCACATATATATGTTAATATATGATATTTGTTTTTCTCTTTCTGACTTACTTCACTCTGTATGACAGTCTCTAGGTCCATCCGTGTCTCTATAAATTTATGTTCTCTTTATGACTATGGTTTTGATGCTCATTGTCATTATCTGAATAACTGGAGTCTGATTAACAAGGTCAGTAGAGAACAAACACAGTGATCGTGCTGGTTAATTTTATGTGTCAATTTGGCTAGGCTATGATACCCAGGTATTTGATCAAATCCTATTCTAGATGTTTCTATGAAAGTAATTCTTATATGACATTAACATTTAAATCACTAGACTGAGTAAAGCAGATTGCCCTCCATAATATGGGTGGGCCTCATCCAATCAGTTGAAGGCCTTAATTTAAAAAAAGTTGACCTCCCTGGATAAAGAGGGAATTCTGCCAGAGGACCACCTTTGGACTCAAACTGCAGCTCTTACCTCGGTACTAGTGTACTGGCCAATCCTGCAGATTTTAGACTTGGCAAGCTTCCATATCATGTGAGCCGATTCTGTAAAATGGATCTCTTTCTCAATATATATATGAAGTGAAAGTGGCTTTGGAACTGGGTTACAGATAGAGCCTAGAAGTTTTCAGATGCATGTTAGAAAAAACCCTAGATTTCCTTAAAGAGACTCTAGGTAGAAATATGGATGCTCAAGGTGGATCTGGTGAGGCTTCAGATGGAAAGAGGAACATATTTTTGGACATTGGGGGAAATGTAATTCTTATTATGAAACAGCAAAGAATTTGTGTTCTGGTGTTTTGTGGATGGTAGAACTTGTAAGTGATTATATTTAGCTGAGAAAATTTCTCTTCTGAATGCACTACCTAGTTTTTTTTTTTCCCTATTGCTTATAATAAAATATAAGAGAAGAAAAAATAAGAAGGAACTGTCAAGCACAAATTGTTAATCAGAACTTGAAGATTTGGAACATTCTTGGCCAATCTATATTGCAAAAAACAGAAAGTGCGTTCTGCAGAGAATATCAAGGGTGTGGCTAGACAAACATTTGTTATAAAGAGATTATGGGTGTAAGCCATGGAGCCAGTCAATTATCTCAGGAGAACTGCTACCAGCTCTGACTAAAGGGGATGGAGGACAAAATGAAGTGGGCTGTTGGATCTCTGAGATTCTAATGGATAAGCTAATAGAGCTGTTTATAAACATGTCATCCTTCAAGAAAAGGGAACAATGACTCCACAGGCAGAGATCCCACTGCCATCGTGGGCCTGGAGGGATCAGATCTAGGGGACAAGGCTATCTCCTGCTTGGTTCCATAGGGCAGAGCTTCCGCTCAGGGTGTTAGGGGCAGGGCTACTGCCTAGGGTTTCTGTGGTGAAGCCACAGCCCAGGGACAAGGAAATAGGACTACCACCCTTGTTGGTGCAGAAGGCAATGCTGCCACCCTGGTGGGCCTGGAGGACAGAGCACTCAACCAAAGAGGATTATTCCCAAGCCTTAAAATCTAATGGAATTTGCCTTGTTAGGATTCTGACTTGCTTAGGACTTGTGACCCTTTCTTCTTTCTGATTTCTACCTTTTTGGAATGGGAATGTATATCTCATGTCTGTTTACCATTTTGTTTTTCAATTCTATGCTATTTTGATTTCACAGATTCAGAGGTGGAGAGGAATTTTGTCCCAGGATGAATCATATCTCAGCTAAACCTGATTTAGATGACAGATGAGATTTTGAACTGAGTTGATGCTGGAATGGGTTAAGACTTTGGGGGCTTTTGATATGCGGTGAATGTATGCAGTAATGCATACAAGAAGGTCATGAATTTTGTGGGACCAAAGAGTGGAATGTATTGGACTGAACTGTGTCTCCCTGACCCCGAAATTCATGTGTTGAAATTCTAATCCTTAGTACCTTAGAATACTTGGAGATAGGACCTTTAAAGATATAGTTAAGGTACAGTAAGTTCACTTGGGTGCATCCTAATCCAATACAACTCATGCCTTTATGCCAATGTGGACACAGAGAGGAAAGACCATGTGAGGCCATAGCAAGTAGACGGCAATCTGCTAGCAAACAGAGAGGCCTCAGAAGTCAAACCTACTGACATCTTGATCTTGCACTTCTAGGCTCCAGACTGTAAGAGAATAAAATTCTGTTGTTTATGTCACCTAGTCCATGGTGTTTTCTTATGGCGGCACTAGAAAATTAATATAGTGACTAAATTTAAACTGCTTAAGTAGTGGAAAGTGGCAAAAAGTCAAAAAGCATGTAAAAATTATTCACGTGTTTTGCCCTATTCAAGGTAGAGGTTTCTCAGCAAATTAATAAATTAACAACTATTTTCTTCTAAGTCTGAAACAAAATGCAAATTTGCTTTCCCCTATGTTCAACTGTATGTCATACCAACAAAAAGTTAAAATATGGATTGTAAATAATATGTAAATTAACTCAAAGTACAGAACAATTTATATGTACTTATAGAATAATGATATTATTGTAAATATTCCTATGTGAAAATATATCTTATCTTCATTTACTTGTATACTGCACACTTGAAATGATTATTTGGTAAAACATTTCTTCATGTTTACATTTATATTTACCTACGTTGTGGAGAAGGAAAACTTTCCTCTACCATTCTAGGTTCTTCTGGCTGGTCTAAAAATTAAATTGACATGAAATAGATTACCAGTGGAAAAACAAATTTAATTCCGTACATACAGGAACCCCACATACATGAAAGGGTCAGAAACAGAAAGGTAAAATGAAGAATATATATGCCATCCTTTGCTAAGGAATGGGATAGGGGCCTGGAGCTTCCAAGGACAGCAGGGTCATTCACAGAGGTATAAGAAAAAGAGTAGATGTTTGGTAATTAGATGTTTGCCCTGCCATATAGATGGGGCCACTTAGATAAAATTTATCTCCAGTAATAACTCTTTTCTTGAGAGAAATCCCCAATTTAAATCTTCTACGTAGTTAAGGGAAGGGAGGTAGTTTCTCTTGAACGCACAGGGTCTTCCTTGTCTTTAGCTCAAAATAATCTTCATGCAAAAGTAACACATTTTGGGGAGGCTAGTTCTGAAACCCTACGCCTAATTAAGAGACAAAATAAATACAGGATTTTAAAAGCTAATTATAATAGTTAAAATAGCTGTGTATTTTTAAATTAACATTTCATAGCCAAGATAAATTGTTTAAATTTTATTAAAAGATTAAAAATAATGGAAGTTATTAGCTTTGCTTTTGAGAATTTTTATTTACAATGACTTCAGATGCAGATGGGCTTAACTTAAAGTTTCAGGGCTGTCATATATGAGCAAAATGCTCTTAACCTTTATGCCAGCAAACTGGAATTTAAGGATGAAACATCCTATATTATTGTGAGGATGAATATATACATGGAGAGAGATGGTTCATTATATATTATAGTAACTGATATGTGATTTATGTAATTGTCAAAGCATGATTTCCAAAGCTCTACATACATAGCCAATATCACCTTTATCTTAACTAGTAGTAAATCACTTAAATTTTTTTTTTTTTACTCATAATGCAAAACCCTTCAGTCTGGTCAATTCCTCATTATTATTTAGTTGGTCCCTTATTACTCCCTAGTCAAATAGCATCCCCACACGCAACAAAGTGCAAAAATTTTGTTTCTTTACGCTCCTCCTCTAATTGGTGCGTGATAAGCCCTTCTCATTAACTTACAAAGGGTAACAGAATATGCCACCGCAAAATGTGCCTTTTGGCATAAAAATTATTTTGAGAAACTGCAGACATAGATCCCTAAAAGTAGAATAGAAGTTACTCTTATGTAAGGAAAATTTACATTAGTAATTAATCTGAAGAGAGCTAGTACCAGAGATCACTTTTTCACCAAAGAGACTTATGGGTAGGGCAGGGCAACCTTTGTTTACTAAACATTTCCTTTTCTCACTTTCCTGTAAGTTGCTTTCCCCTACTTTTAAGGCCCAGACCCCTATTTCTTTCCTAAGTCTCAACTGTCTGGCTGCCTTTTGAGTTTCTTATCTTTGTGGGGCTCCTGTACATACAAATGTATGTACATAATTAAATTTTTTCCTCCCGTTAATCTGTCTTATATTACAAGGGGATCTCGGCTAAGAACTTAGAAAGATAGAAGGAAAGTTATTTTTTCTATACTACATTTAATTCATAATTCTTTCACAAATAAATTTCTACTTCCTCTGTGATAGTGCTTTGAAATTCTGTGGAAAATGTGCCATTAATATGTAACGCATAATACATTTTTGTATTTGTATTGTACATTTTTATCTCTTTCTCTCTTCCTTCTTATATCAGGTTTATAAATCCGTAAGGGACAGAAAGTCTACCTTTACCTCTGTAGACCTAGTGTCAAACCGTCTATTGGAATTCATCTTTTAAGACCTTTCATTTTACAATACATTACTAACTCCTCAGCATTCAATAAAGTCATAGCAAATTCTTTATCTTTCAAAGGCTCATAAACTTGCCCTGTAAACAATTTACATTCACATAAGCTTTCCTAAAGTTCTATCCTACAAACAAAAACATAAGGAGATCATGGAGCCCTTCTTAGATGAGGAATAATTTGATCTAAGGCTTGAAGGATGAATAGTTGAAGAAGAAAAGTGATTCTAGCCAAAGAGAAATCCAGGTAGGGGTGAAAATGGTTATTGCCATGTTCATACAACTTGACATACTTTAGCATGAATGGAACAGAGTGGCAAGGGTTTCGTGGGGGTGAGTATGTCAAGTGATGAAAAGAAATGATAAACAAGGGTGATATTAACAGTCTTTCATACTTTGCTAATATGGGTTTTTTTTAAGATTTTTTTTTTTGATGTGGACCATTTTTAAAGTCTTCGTTGAATTTGTTACAATATTGCTTCTGCTTTATGTTTTGGTTTTTGGGCCCAGAGGCATGTGGGATCTTAGCTCCCTGACCAGGGAATGAACCTGCACCCCCTGCATTGGAAGGCGAAGTCTCAACCAATGGACTGCCAGGGAAGTCCCAACACTTTGGTAATATGTTTGAACTTTATGCCTAGGATAATGAAAAAATACAGAAATAGTTTAAGGAAAAGAATTGCTATCACCCAATTTGCATAATGTCATGATTTCAGTAACCTCTCGACACATAAAGAAGATGAAAAATGAATTAGTTAACTTTCTGGTTGACTTTGCAATAGTTTTCTCTTTTAAAATGCTCACCTATTTTCAGAAAAAGAAAATTTTATGGAAAGATCTTGAATACTTTCTTTCAGACATACACAGACATATTAGCCAAAGAGATTTGGTGAAGATAATTTGATATTAACATGAATAGCTTGCTTTATTCTCATCCTTGAAAGATTGTATGATAACAATGCTCCTCATTCATTGAAACGTTTCCCTTGGTGGGTATTTTGTGTAACAAGTCCTAATTGGAATATTAGAAAAGTTACAATGTTTTTCATATAGAGTAAACATTTATAAGTAAAAATATATTTGTAGGCCTAAGATATTTATGTATATGTTTAGCTATGTATGCATATATTTATTTATTTACTAATTATTAAGATTTCTATGTCAAGTTCCTAGCAGAGGCTCCAAGAGGATGCCCAAAACTTATTGTGAAGTATGTCTAATACCTGAGAGTATCAATAATAAAAATTTCTCTTCAAAGCAATTTTACTAAGCAGATTTTATTGCTGTTGAAATACTTTCTAGGCCCTAGATGGAGCTGATCTTAACCACAGTGCCACATCAGCAAACTGAAAGCTACATAAGTTTCATGCCCCTGCAAATGCTTTGATTGACCAGAAACAGTATATACAGTCAGGCAATCCCCCAACACCATGTCAACTCTGGGTCTTCTCTCTCCAAAGGTTAACTATGTGGCCCCAGCCAACCAGATATTAGCTATTTGCCTCTTCCTTGTTTTTGACTCTTTATACTGTAAAAGCTTCCTGCCTTCTACCCTATTGTTGCAGTTCTCCACTGTCCACTTCATGAAGTGTTGGATAAAGTTTTTTGAATCACCTAAATTGTCTTCTTTAATCTTTTTACAATTTGTTACATGCTGCTTGTCATATGTGTTGAGCTTCCTTCATTTAACCAATGATTTTGAGCACCTTCCATTTCCAGGGTACTGTTCTGGGCTTAAAAGCAGTGAATAAGCAAATAAGAGGTCCTAGTTCTCACAGAGCTTGCACACAGTCTTGAAGATGTATAATACACAAATTAACAAAATATTTCAGATGGCTATATGTGAATAGAATATAATAAAGTAATATGATACAATGTTCAGCGGTAAAAGTTAGGCAGCCTTCTGAGAAAGAGCCAGACTTGTGAATTAGAAGTCAAGGATTCCAGGCAGAGAGAAGAGCAATGCAAAGGCCTGAAGCAAAATGATCTTGACATGCTCAAGGAAGAGTCAGAAAGCAACGATGCCTTCCATATTTAAATCAAGTGCCACTCAAGTATAATTGTAGACTTTATGGTTTCTTTACTAAAGAGGCTTACAATAACAATGGGACATGATGTTGGATATTAGAGTGTAATCACATGCATCTGCCTTTGACAGACTTAGGATGTACTTGTCAGAGTTTGAGAAGACTGGTTTTCTGCACAGCCTCTTGAATCAAAGAGGTTGCAACTGAAATGAAGAGTCAGCACAAGACCAAATTTGACCTTCTCAAGGCAGGATTCTTGCTAGGACTACATCCAAGAAATTATAAATATACTTCACCAAGTAAATATATATATATAGATTTTTTTTCTGTTACATTTACTCATTTGTCCTTGTTTGCCCTCTATATCTACATGAACACTCTTTTATATGAGTGGAATTTCTAATCGGTATTTTCCTATATTTTAAAATTATCCAATGAGAAATAGGTAATAATTCTATAACTTTCATGATTTGGCAGTTTATGGATATATCAAAATTCTTGTTGAAATCTTTTAGACATACTCTAGTGTGTCACTGTACTTCCTAAAATTGTTACATTGGGAACTAAAGAGAATACCTGTGTAGTCTGAACTAAACAGAGGACCAAGAGACTAACTTCTGTGTTCTTGAAATTATAATTCAACCTATATAGCCTAAAATGTCACTAGGTTTTATTTTTTAGCTGAATCACCTAAGTTCTTAGTAAGTTAAGATTATATGATTTGGGGAAAATCTCTCTCTCTCTCTCTCTCTCTTTCTCTGTCATATAACCATATCACTTAAAATCATAGAACAAATGATAAATTTACTGTAGCAAAAATATTCAGACATTTCTCTGATGTCGACTGAAAAAACTGCATAACATGAGAGCTATTAGTTAAGTTTTTGGGGGGACTAAATGAGGACTATAGCCCAGGAAACAGCATATCAGGCAGCTCTGAGGAACAGCTCCAAAGAGTTGGGTGGGAGGTCAGTATACATATGATATTGGTGAAGAAGGATACATGCAATCCAGCACACGTTTTGGCAGAAGGTTGCTGCGAGTCACAAGGAAGAGATATCTCCATTAATGATTTTAGTGATTTTCTAGTTATGAGATGATACAAGATATGGGGTTCATAAACTTTTTTCCTGAAAATACTTATCTGATGGCCTGTTCTGCCAGTTTTTTCCCAGAGCATAGAGTGCCTCATTCCTGATCTCCACCCTAAACTCTTTTCAAGTGGTGCTGAAGGTTAGTGACTACAGTGGCTAGTGATTTCACTCTTGTGAAACCATCTGGTGAGCGACATTCTTTATTTGGCACTAATGACATCTTCATGGTGTGACTTCTTAACCTCACTTTCCAAATATATTTTATGAACACCTAATATACAGTTTCTCACCTTCCTCAACTGACTAGAAGCCTGGGATTTCTCATACCCGGCAAAGAACAGCTCAGTCCATGGCACAAAAAGCCTCTCAACCAAGTGGCCATCAGTAAGGGAAGCATTCAGTCCTCCCCACATGAAGCAGAAAAACGGAAGCCCCTAGCAACTCCTAAGTGTAATTTATGTGATCAGAGGATATACTGAATATAATCCTTGAAATGGAGGTGCTAGATATGTTGGGTCTTGAAAAGTAGACAAAAAGAAAGATGGGTTTTCTCTGATAATCTTTCAGTTCAACAAGAGTGAGAACTCTGTTCACTGAAAATTAGTTTTAAAAAGTTTGTTTAATAAAGCATACAGCTTATATTCTATTATGAGAAAATTATCAGTAGAAATTCTGAATTCAAATAACTTCTCTCATTTCATTAAAACCTATTCTGGGGCTTCCCTGGTGGCGCAGTGGTTGAGAGTCCGCCTGCCGATGCAGGGGACACGGGTTCGTGCCCCGGTCCGGGGGGATCCCACATGCCGCAGAGCGGCTGGGCCCATGAGCCATGGCCGCTGAGCCTGAGCGTCTGGAGCCTGTGCTCTGTAACGGGAGAGGCCACAACAGTGAGAGAGGTCCGCGTACCGGAAAAAAAAAAAAACAAAAAAAACCTATTCTGTGTTTTGACAATAGAGTTTTTAATAGTACAAGGCCTGCATGATTATTAATTCAGTTTAATTTTGCTAAGCAGTTGACATTTCATAATCATACTTATAAATTATAGTAAATATGAAAACTCTTGACTTTCCACTTGTAAATTTTACTGTTGGCGATTCAACACTGGATGATTAACCAAAAAAACTGTGGAGATGACTTTACAGTATAAATTGTTTTGCCACATTTAGTATTCCACAGTTCTACCAATTCTGTAATATTAGGGGCGGTTTTGAAAAGTTTAACTACTATGCACTGCAAAGGTTTGCCAACCCAAACTCACATGCCAAGTAGGATGCCGTTTTCTAATTAATATGCTCAATGAAAATGCTGCGTTTTTCTCTTATTTCATACATTCAGAAGGTGTTACTTTTGCTAATTCATACAGAGAAATCCATATACTAAAATAATAATGTTTAACAAAATTTTTAAAACATATATAGCATCTATCCTATTTGGTTAATCTGTGATATTCATGTATTGTCTTTCTCTTTCAGTGCTTTTTTTTGACTGTTGCATGGATGTTGACTGATCCTGACACACATTAGTCAATATATCGTAATGGTGTTTTACACACTGTGGAGGCTTGAGAAATAATAGTGACCAAAGAAGCAAGACATCACTGTGGGGAATATAATTCGTATTAATATATTTCAAGCCTGATTTGTCCAGAGTCATATCAATATGTCAAGAGTGTTAAACCAATTGCTTCTGGATCCTACAACATATACGGTTTCTAAGTTTAGATGAGGCATGGTAGCATAAAGTGATGAAATTTTATGCCCACGTTCAATAAGGCTGTTAATGTATTAACAAGGTCCCATTACTACTAGGTGCCTTGTAGAACCTCATTGAGCATTTATTTTTAAAAAATCATTTTAAAAAACTGATAATAACCATAAGAAAATTTATGAGAAACTCCAGAAATTTTACTTTTAGGTAAAAATGCAGTATTGGTTACACGGCAAGCAAAGAAACTAGAAAACTAACGTATTTTAAGTTCTATTGTGTGTTTCTGATCCAGGTAGAAAAATTTATTCTCCTCATCCATATAAATATGCATTTTCTTAAGCTCTTTTTTAAAAAATAAATTTATTTATTTTTATTTTTGGCTGTGTGGGTCATCTTTGTTGTTGTGCACGGGCTTTCTCTAGTTGCGGCGAGTGGGGGTTACTCTTTGTTTCTGTTTGCGGGCTTCTCATTGTGGTGGCTTCTCTTGTTGCAGAGCACAGGCTCTAGGTGTGCAGGCTTCAGTAAGTTGTGGTACGCGGGCTCAGGAGTTGTGGCTCGCATGCTCTAGAGCGCAGGCTCAGTAGATGTGGCGCACAGGCTTAGTTGCTCTGCGGCATGTGGGATCTTCCTGGACCAGGGCTTGAACCTGTGTCCCCTGCATTGGCAGGTGGATTCTCAACCACTGGGCCACCAGGGAAGTCCTCTTAAGCTCTTTATTATCAACTCTTGGACAGCTATAAAGTCACAGAAAATACTACTTGATGGAACAAGTATTCTTTCAGGACTAAAGTAATTATACTTTGAGCTGATTCTTACTTTCTGTGGGAGGAGAGCAAGGTTTCCTTCCTATCACTTTCTAGATCCTTCTTTGATGAGAAACAGCAGAGACCAAGATAAAGACAGCAATACAGCCAAGTTTCTAACTGATGATTTAATTAAATTGGTATATGACAAAGGTGTATTTGGGGCAATTGTACTCTTTTCTTTGAGGTCTCATTCATTTAATCTATCTTTGGCTCTTTTCTCTTTCTAATGTTAAATTATAGAGGAAAGTTTGTGCTTGGAGCAGAAAAGAGTCCAAAGAAGTCATCCAGCCAGCTTTTCTTACAAAAAGATAGAACAGAGATGCTAAAGGAATCCTTGAGCCTCACCTATAGCCAAGCATATCTATTAGGACTAAGTACCCTGTAGAAGAGTTTTGGGCTAAAGGACTCTTAAAACATAAAGAACTCTATGACACAATAAAGTAATAGACAGCTAAAATTTAAAATGTGCAAGAGTTCTGAAGAGACATCCTACCTAACAAGATAAACCATAGGCAAATAAGCATAGGAAAAGGTACTCAGCTTCATTTGTGATTAGGAAATTGCCAATTAAAACAACGAGATACAACTACACTAAATGGCTAAAATTATTTTAAAGCAAAAACCAAAACACACAAATAGACCCTGAAAATATAATTACAGGAGACTGTGAAGCAACAGGAGCTCTCATTTATTGCTAGTGGGAATACGAAGAGTTCAAACACTTTGGAAGACAGTTTGGCAGTTTCTTACAAAAGCTAAACATAGTCTTATCGTATGATCTAACAATCACACTTCTAGGTATTTCCTCATGTGAATTTAAAACATATGTCCACACAACAACCTGCACATGAATTTCTGTAGTAACTTACCACATTATATAGCCCCAAATTGGAAGGAACAAAAGGTATACCCCTACAATAGAAAATTATTTGGTGATAAAAAGAAATAAGCTATCAACTAGTAAAAAGATATAAGTGAATCTTAAATTCATATCACTATGTGTAAGAAGCTAGTCTGAAGTGGATACACGTTATTATTCCAACCAATTGATGTTCTAGAAAAGGCAAAGCTATAATAATGGTAAAAATCAGTAGATGTCATTGATTTGTGGGACAGGGAGGAAGGTTGAATAGCTGAAACACAGGGTTTTTTTAGGGCAGTGAAAGTACTTGGCAAGTTACTGTAATGGTGGATACATGATACTATGATTTGTCAAAATCCAAAGAATTTTAAAACACATAGAATTAAATTGAGTGCCTGAACAGTTTTAAAGATTCATTTAGGAAAGGGGGATACCAGGATGAAACGCAGAGTGTAACAGACTTATCTCTGTGTATGAGAAATGTATGAGAGAACCTCACTGAAGAAGGTACAGTAAATGGAGACCCAAGTAACCAGAAATGAGGGGATTCATCTGGCAATAAGACTAAGAGGAGATTACCAGCTGTTTAACATTTTCACAAACTTTCAACTATCCACTAATATTCAACCTCTGCTTGCACCTCACTTGTTGCCTTAAATTTCTGATAATTTCCAATGTTCTGTACCATGAATTGACTTATTTTATGTTGTCCAAAGTCTCAGCAGGCATTTTACTGTCAGTAAGTTTGGTTAGTAAGTCAACTTTTGCTTGTCCCCAAAGTATCTATCAGCCACAATTTTTTGACATATCCATTAGTTGTCATCTCGTTTCTTGTCCTTGTGACTTTATGCATTTTTTTCCATTTCATTCCTTTATTCTCATTTTGAACAGCTTGGACATGAACAGAGAAAAAATGTTTTTAATTGTTCAAGTGACCAGGAAATTTAGTTTGATTTTTGGCCTAATTGGAATATAATTTTCTATACATGGTAAAGTAGATATTCAATATTTATCCTTTTTTTCCTAAATATTTAGGTGCTCTATCATTATCACCTTTTGAATAATTGTAAGATGCTATATTGGGATTCCTAAATCACACATACCTTCAACCACATTCACTGAATTGTCAATGATAATGGCATGGCTTGTTGTTTACCGATTTTTGCATTCTATAAATATTTCTTTGGTTAGATTCACTATGTTGTGTGAGAGACTGAAATCATTCAATAACTAGTAAAGAGTCATGTTTTAATACATCGTTTTGTCTACTATGATGTAAATCTTAAATGTTTGGTATTTCTGAATATCTGAATTACTTTATTTACAAGTAGTAATTTATTAATATCACTAATCAACAGATTATTATACAGATAAATTTTTGAAGAATATCTTTTTCCACAAAGTCCTTTATTCACAATTCTTGACTTGGACAAATTATATAAAATCTTTCTTTTGTAGTTACTAAAAATTGGGCAGTTTATATTGTCCTTTTGGCAAGTTTTTTTGTGAAAGATTTTAAATTTACTTTATAACAAAACATAAAATGGGATATCTTCTTAAATAATTATTTCATTTGGCTTGGGTCTTAGATTTTATTTTTAAGGACAAAATGTGTTTTGGGTTGCTCACTTTCCACAACCATTTCTTTGTTTCTTCATGCTCTAAAACTATTATTATGTCTAAGTTAAAGTTGCTTTATCATGTATGTTATTACATATTATTTTATTTTTTATCTTCACAAAAGTCTGACATACAATTTAAAAATTTCATTTTATATCATCCTCAAAAATGTGAGGAATTCCAATATATTCTATCTTCTTTAAACACACATGTACTACATGTAGTCAAATAACTAATACCTAATGAGATTTTGGTAACTTGCTATAATAGTCTATACCATATACTAAGTATCCTTATATACAAGTGTTTTTCTGACTACAAAATAAAATCCAAGGCAGAGATGCTAAATCAGATGTTTTAATAGTCATTGCCAGATGGCTTTCCAAAAAGCTTGTTACTATTCTTATTTCCAGTAGGAGTCTATGAGAATACATTTCCCTCTTCATCTCCATATTCATTAACATTAGAAACTGCCAGAAAAATGGATGAGTAGCTGATAGTAGATAGATAAGTGATAGGTAGATAGATGATAAATATAGTAGATAGATAAATAGATAGATGATAGATATTTAAAATAATTTTGCCAATCTAATGGGGTAGATTGATATCTTATTTTACTGTAAACTGTTGCCTTGACTACTACTGAGAACAACTTTTCACATATATTGACAACTTGTTTTTGCAAGTTATTCATTTTTCTATTAGAGCTTTTTCCTTAATGACTATTATAAACTTTCTATAAGTTATAGAGAATATGTTATAGATACTTTAGTTAACACATGCACAAGAGTATTTCTCAAGCTTCTGTTTATAGTCTCACTTTCCAATCCATTTTAAGTCGTTATATATAAATAACCATAATAATACATGCAGTTCTATATACTTTGATGTTTTCTTCTGAAGGGGTGTTTGTTATGGCTATTTTTAGCCTGTTTTATGTTATCAATTATAAAATTCATAATACCAGAAATTGTCTATTTATTGAAAACTGAGGATAGATTAATTTTCAATACTATGAGGAGCTTTTAAGCAATCATGTAGGATCTATTCTTTTTTTAAAAGATATAATTTTGATCTTATTTTATTTTACTGATTATTTTCTCACTCTGTTCTGTATTTTTGGTCTTATATCAATTAACATTACTCCATTTGACTCTCCTTAGACAGAAAACTTTCTTTAGGGATGTATGTGACTCAGCTATTCTTCATAATTATCAAGCAGCTCCACTAACTGGATCAAGCACAGTGGAAAATTATTAAACTTTTTCTTTTTTTTTAAAGCCCTCTTTTTCACACTGAAAATATAATAAGTTAAAATGTGTGTGATTTTGGGGCTTCCCTGGTGGTGCAGTGGTTGAGAGTCCGCCTGCTGATGCAGGGGACACGGGTTCGTGTCCCGGTCTGGGAGGATCCCACATGCCGCGGAGGGGCTGGGCTCGTGAGCCATGGCCGCTGGGCCTGCGCATCCGGAGCCTGTGCTCCGCAACGGGAGAGGCCACAACAGTGAGAGGCCCACGTACCGCAAAAAAAAAAAAAAAAAAAAAATGTGTGTGATTTTGAAACAGAGTATCTACCCATCGAGTGGTTCCTCTTAGTTATAAAAGTCATTCCTTCCTAAGTCACATAATAAACTCAAAGTGAGTGAGGAAAATGGTAACATAAGGAGAAAAAGATATTCAAAGTAGATATAACAGTGCTGTAAGCCAAGGAAAGAATAAAAATATGTGCACTGATACTGCAAAAGTATTAAGTAGGCATGTTTTAAAGAAAAGGATTATTGAGGTATGATAAATCTATATAAAAAACTAACAAAATAAGCCATCCATGAAAAGCCTTGTTTTTTGAGATAAAAATTATTCATAATTTTAAAAATTGAATATTATCTTAAATAAGGCATTTTAATAAAGGAATTTATCTAATTTTGTTTCAGTGGTGTTTCAGACTATCTATGGCTATGATGCTAGTTTCAGATAAATTTTCTGGTCAGACATTTAGCAAGGAACAGGCTCTTCCCTGTCTTATTTAGTAAGTTAGCTAACTTGGGTGAAGATGGAAGAATCAAAAACTTGGAACTCCTTTAGAAAATATGCATGTATGTATGTATGTATGTATGTATATTAGATTTCCTGCTGGAGAGTCAGTCTACAGGTTGTCCATTACAATGATGGAAAATAGGATATTTACAAAGCTAGGGTAGTGATTATTTCCATGGTCTCCAATAGAAATATAAACCCATTTCCACACACTGCAAGCTATCTACCTCTCAGCCTTACCCAAAGGCATCAAATCTAGAACGGTCTCCAGAATGTCCTCATCTGTTGGCTACAGCTGTCAAACAAGAACACCAATATACATCATACTGAAAGCATAATGCATTCGTAGATGTAAGTGACCAGGATACTGGAACAGGAAGAGTAATGAGGAAAAAAATTTATAGTCACCATTTTTACTTAGGGAACTGTAAATTTTGTATACTATGGGTGAAGATTTCATTCTCAATCTCCACTAAAGAAAAAAAAAGAAAAAAAGTAGAAGAATTAAATTCCACAAGGTGAAAATAGTTCATGTCAGCAATCCTTCCACTACATTCAACATTAAGCATTAGTCAAGCTTTTATAAAGTATGGCTAGTGGCAGTGTATTTGTTCTTCCTATCTCAAATTCGTTCAACTTGAAAGCATTTCTCATGCAGGATGACAGGATGACAGGCTTCTTAGATAAGGGGAAAGAAAAAAATCTAACAAATCTGTATTTTACTAAGACCTTTTGGCACCATCTCACATAGTATTCTCATCAACATGCTTGATAAATTGGAGAATGTGTATGGGGGGGGGTCACAGCCAAATAGTAGTAATCAATGACCCTGTCAACCTCAAGCAGTATATTTAAAATGTATCAAAATAGTTGGACTGAGAGATATTATTTATATATCTTACCAGAAGTTTCATGGACAAAAGAAATTAATATCAGCCTGTTCATTAAATTAGCAGATAAAGTCAAGACAAGTGAAATTGCTATTACTTAAGAAACCAACAACATATTTTTAATGATTATGATGAATTAGATAAATTCCATTATAATTTCATGGAAATATGTCTTACTACTTAGTAAATAGTACAATCAAATGATTGAACCCATAATGACAGAAATTATTTGGTTTAGTTACTTCAAACAAATAGAAAACAACTGGTAATTTATACATGCCCTTACTTTCTTCTCCAGCATACAATCGGCCTATCTAAAATAGAATTTGGCTAGCCATCACTGAAGTTACTCAACTTACTTCTCTACAAAATAGCAATGAGGCAATTGTGAGGCTTGACAATGTCAAAATCTTTGATGAATTTCTATATCCTATGTTTTCTATGTTTTGGTATGGAGAAATAATTAGTAGCTTACTTTTAATTGGATAACAGAAAAAGAATAAATTTGTTTTATATAAATAACGGCTAGAAGAATATTGTTTCTCTTTTGCTGACTCCTGATGTAGAGAAAGAGTATTTGTACAATTAGAAATTCCTTTTTGTCATGGGCAGCTTCTAAATCAATCCCCAGTGATTTCTATCTACCGGTACTCACAGCTTTATGTAATCCTGTCCCCTTAAGTATAGACTGAATTTAGTGACTTGCTTCTAATGAACATGATATAATGTATGAAGTAATGGATGTTACTACCAAGATTAGGTTACATCAGGCCACAGTTTTGTCTTAATTTTGCCCACTCTCTCGGTGTCTCACCGAGAAGGATACCAGCTCCTGTGCTGTAAAGTAGCACTGTGGAGAGGACCCATGGTAAAGGACCAAGGCCTGCCAAAGACTGTGAGTGAGCTTGGATGTCTACCCTCTCGAATCTAACCTTCAGATAACCCTGCAGCTGCAGCTGACAGCTTGACTTCTGCTACTTGGTAGTTCTTGAGTCAGTGATACCCAACCAAGTCACTTCTGTATCCCTGACCCACAGAAATTGTGAGATAATAAATATTTATTTTAAAAAGTCTCTGTGCATCAACAGATAACAAATACAAGTTTTATTACCATGAAACAGGTTGCTGCCTAAAATATGGGAGTGACTTTCGCAACACAGCAGTGAGTGAGGGCTGGAAAAACTTTAAGAGGGAAAACAGTAGTTAAAGCCTATATTCTCTTGTGCAGACTTGTCAGTGGAATGTGGACTTTAGGGCGATGCAGTTGAGAGCCTACATAAGAGTGAGGAAAATCTTATTGTAAATGGGATTATGAGAAATGTTTATTATGTAGTGGTATAAAGTTTAGCAATGCTACTATCTGCATTATACACACACATGTAAACACACAAATTTATGTGTACACATGTACATTTATATACATGTGTATCTATGTATACATATGTAAATTCACACACATAGGTTATATAAATATAAATGCACAAGTACAGATAAATACAAATATACATGTATATTACTAGTGTCTAATATACTTGATATCAGAGAATGATGAAAATAAGTTGAATTTCTCACCTTCTTCTCCTTGCTTCAATTTTGCTTATTCTTTTATCTCTGAAACTACTTTTCATAAGGTAATCAATGCCCTCCATGCTGTTAAATTCAAGTGACATATTTAATTCTTACCTTTTGACATTTATAGCAAAACTTGTATTTGGTGACTGCTCCAACGTTCCTTAAAACACTCTCTGTTCTCAGCTGCTAGGCCATCAAAATATAATCTATTTTTTTAATTAACTGGATACTTTTCTCTTTACAAATGGATTCCTAAATATTCAAAAGTCTTTTCTCCTCATCTCTCTCTAAACTTTAATTAGGCAATATCTTCTATTCTCATGGCATTAAATACCTTCTACATGTTGATGATTTTCTAATTTATTTCCAACTCACAATTCCACTCTGACATTTGTACTCAGTCATCCAACTGCAAGATAAATATCCATATCTCAAACTTAAAATGTCCAAATCTGAACTACTGACTTTTTCCCATGACAAGTCAGTGTAGATTAGGTTATGCTATTACAGGGGAAAACATCATAAAATCTCAGTAGCTTAAAATGACAAAACTTTGATTTCTTTCTCACGCTACTTGTGCTTTGAGGGTCAGTAGATAGTACTGTAAATCATAGTCACTTCAGAACCTAGGTTCACAGAGTAGCCACAATCTTAAGCTTGCCTAATAGCTATTCCAGTGATAAGAGAGAGCTCCAAAGTGTTTCTAGTCAGCAGTTAAATACCTGTTCTGAAAGTAACACCCCTGCTGGCTTCAAGCAACCACAAGAGAATTAGAAAAATACAATTTTATCTTCTTTGTGGAAGCGAAAGACCCAAAAATATTTGGTAAAAGAGCTAATTATATCCTGCATTCCCAAAGTTAATTCTCCAGACTTACCATCTTAACAAATACTACCAATTTAGTCCACCACTTGAGCAGAAGGATTCTTATGAAAGCCACAATGCTGAAACCCAGGTTTCAATATATGCCTTGGTGAGAAGCTGAAGAAGAAAATCAGAGAACTTTCCCTTCTACTACTCCTCTTTAATGATACTAACAAGCCTTGAGTGAAAACAGCAGGGACTACAGTAGGGAGTGCTCAAGAGACTGATTCTCATTGGGAAGGAGCACAAAGGGAAGACACAGAGCCAAGTCAGAGGTAAAAGGTTTCACTATAGGAACTAATTTCTCTGGTATCCATTTCAACAATAAACCTCACTTCTGATAACCATAACAACAATAAAATTTAAACACATCCAACCTCCTGAATAGATTAGCAAAAATCTCAACAATAAAAGCCAGGAAGGCAAAAACTCATGTTTTTCTCTTTGCATTGAATATATTGACCTCTTACCTCCTGTCTTATAAAACATTCCCAGCTTTCAAAAAAATAATAAAGTAAAATATGAGGCTCATTATGAAGCAAAGTGAAAAATGGAGCCTGAAGGTAGAACATAATAATCAGCACCATAATACAAAATTACTCATATTAGAATTATCAAAAAAGGAAGTTAAAATAAAAATGAATAATATATTAAAGGCTCTAATAGAAAAATAATATGACATATAAGATCAGATGAATATCAGTAGATAACTGAAACTTTAAGAAAGAATCTCGGGGGGGGACCTTGAAGATGGCGGAAGAGTAAGACGCGGAGATCGCCTTCCTCCCCTCGGATACACCAGAAATACATCCACACGTGGAACAACTCCTACAGAACTCCTACTGAAGGCTGGCAGAAGACCTCAGACCTCCCAAAAGGCAAGAAACTCCCCACGTAACTGGGTAGGGCAAAAGAAAAAACAGAGACAAAAGAATAAGGACGGCACCTGCACCAGTGGGAGGGAGCTGTGAAGGAGGAAAAGTTTCCACACACTAGGAAGCCCCTCCGCGGGCGGAGACTGCGGGAGGCAGAGGGGGGAGTTTCGGGACCGCGGAGTAGTGCACAGCGACGGGTGCGGAGGGCAAAGCGGGGAGATTCCTGCACAGACGATCGGTGCCGACCAGCACTCACCAACCTGAGAGGCTTGTCTGCTCACCCGCCGGGGCGGGCGGGGCTGCGAGCTGAGGCTCGGGTTTTGGTTTTGGACGGAGCTCAGGGAGAGGACTGGGGTTGGCGGCTTGAACATAGCCTGAAGGGGTTAGTGCACCACGACTAGCCGGGAGGGAGTTCGGGGAAAAGCCTGCACCGGCCGAAGAGGCAAGAGACTTTTTCTTCCCCCTTTGCTTCCTGGTGCGCGAGAGAGGGGTTTAAGAGCGCTGCTTAAAGGAACTCCAGAGACGGGCGCGAGCCGCGGCTAAAAGCGCGAACCCCAGAGACGGGCGCGAGCCGCGGCTAAAACCGCGGAGCCCAGAGACGGGCGGGAGACGCTAAGGCTGCTGCCGCCGCCACCAAGGGGCCTGTGTGCGAGCACAGGTCACTCTCCACACCCCTCTTCCGCGGAGCCTGTGCAGCCCGCCACTGCCAGGTTCCCGGGATCCAGGGACAACTTCCCCGGGACAGCGTACGGCGGGCCTCAGGCTGGTGCAACGTCACGCCGGCCTCTGCCGCAACGTCACGCTGCCTCTGCCGCCGCAGGCCGGCCCCGCACGCAGTGCCCCTCCTTCCGCCATCCCCCAACCCCCGGCCTGAGTGAGCCGGAGGCCCCGAATCAGCGGCTCCTTTAACCCCGTCCTGTCTGAGCGAAAAAACAGACGCCCTCCAGCAACCTACACGCAGAGGCAGGGCCAAATCCAAAGCTGAGCTCCTGTGAGCTGTGAGAACAAAGAAGAGAAAGGGAAATCTCTCCCAGCAGCCACAGAAACAGCGGATTAAAGCTCCACAATCAACTTGATATACCCTGCATCTGTGGAATACCTGAATAGACAAGGAATGATCCCAAATTGAAGAGGTGGAATTTAGGAGCGAGATCTATGATTTTTTTCCCTTTTCCTCTTTTGGTGAATGTGTACGTGTATGCTTCTGTGTGACATCTAGTCTGTATACTCTAGCTTCCACCATTTGTCCTAGGGCTCTATCCGTCCATGACTTTTTTTTAAAAATTCCTTTTCTTAATAATTAAGTTTAATTGTAATAACTTTATTATACTTTACCTTCGTTCTTTCTTTCTTTCCTTCCTTCCCTCCCTCCTTTAGACAACGAATCACCCCAAATTGAGGAGGTGGTCTCAGGGAGCAGGATTTATGATTTTTCCCCCTTTACCTCTTTTTGTGAAGGTGTATGTGTATGCTTCTGTGTAAGATTTTCTCTGTATAGCTTTGCTTCCAACATTTGTCCTAAGGTTCTATCCATCCCTTTTTTTTTTTCTAAATATTTTTTAATTCAATAACTATATTATACTTTATTTTATTTTTACTGTATCATCTTTCTTTCTGTCTTTTTTTTCCTTCTTTCCCTCCTTCCTTCCTTCCTCCCTCCCTCCCTCCTTTCTTTCCTTCTTTGCTTCTTTCTTCCTTCCTTCCTTTCCTCCTTTCCCTCTTTCTTTACTCATACTTCTACTAATTCTCCCTACTTTTTCTCCCTTTTATTCTGAGCTGTGTGGATGAAAGGCTCTTGGTGCTCCAGCCAGGAGTCAGGGCTCTGCCTCTGAGGTAGGAGAGCCAACTTCAGGACACTGGTCAACAAGAGACCTCCCAGCTCCACATAATATTAAACGGTGGAAATATCCCAGAGACCTCCATCTTAACACCAGCACCCAGCTTCACTCAACGACCAGCAAGCCACAGTGCTGGACAACCTATGCCAAACAACTAGCAAAACAGGAACACAACCCCACCCATTAGCAGAGAGGCTGCCTAAAATCATAATAAGGCCACAGACACCCCAAAACACACCACCAGACGTGAACCTGCCCACTAGAGAGACAAGATCCAGCCTCATCCAGCACAACACAGGCACTAGTCCCCTCCACCAGGAAGCCTACACAACCCACTGAAACAACCTTAGCCACTGGAGACAGACATCAAAAACAACGGGAACTACGAACCTGCAGCCTGCAAAAAGGAGACCCCAAACACAGTAAGCAAAATGAGAAGACAGAAAAACACACAGCAGATGAAGGAGCAAGATAAAAACCCACCAGACCTAACAAATGAAGAGGAAATAGGCAATCTACCTGAAAAAGAATTCAGAATAATGATAGTAAGGATGATCCGAAATCTTGGAAGTAGAATGGACAAAATGCAAGAAACAGTTAACAAGGACCTACAAGAACTAAAGATGAAACAAGCAACGATGAACAATGCAATAAATGAAATTAAAATCACTCTAGATAGGATCAATAGCAGAATAACTGAGGCAGAAGAACGGATAAGTGACCTGGAAGATAAAGTAGTGGAAATAACTACTGCAGAGCAGAATAAAGAAAAAAGAATGAAAAGAACTGAGGACAGTCTCAGAGACCTCTGGGACAACATGAAACGCACCAACATTCGAATTATAGGGGTTCCAGAAGAAGAAGAAAGAAAGAAAGGGACTGAGAAAATATTTGAAGAGATTATAGTTGAAAACTTCCCTAATATGGGAAAGGAAATAGTTAATCAAGTCCAGGAAGCACAGAGAGTCCCATACAGAATAAATCCAAGGAGAAATACGCCAAGACACATATTAATCAAACTGTCAAAAATTAAATACAAAGAAAGCATATTAAAAGCAGCAAGGGAAAAACAACAAATAACACACAAGGGAATCCCCATAAGGTTAACAGCTGATCTCTCAGCAGAAACCCTACAAGCCAGAAGGGAGTGGCAGGACATACTGAAAGTGATGAAGGAGAATAGCCTGAAACCAAGACTACTCTACCCAGCAAGGATCTCATTCACATTTGATGGAGAAAATAAAACCTTTACAGACAAGCAAAAGCTGAGAGAGTTCAGCACCACCAAACCAGCTTTACAACAAATGCTAAAGGAACTTCTCTAGACACGAAACACAAGAGAAGGAAATGACCTATAGTAGCGAACCCAAAACAATATATAAAATGGAAATAGGAACATACATATCGATAATTACCTTAAATGTAAATGGACTAAATGCTCCCACCAAAAGACACAGATTGGCTGAATGGATACAAAAACAAGACCCTTATATATGCTGTCTACAAGAGACCCACTTCAGAACTAGAGACACATACAGACTGAAAGTAAGGGGATGGAAAAAGATATTCCATGCAAATGGAAACCAAAAGAAAGCTGGAGTAGCAATTCTCATATCAGACAAAATAGACTTTAAAATAAGGACTATTAAAAGGGACAAAGAAGGACACTACATAATGATCAAGGGATCGATCCAAGAAGAAGATATAACAATTGTAAATATTTATGCACCCAACATAGGAGCACCTCAATACATAAGGCAAATACTAACAACCATAAAAGGGGAGATCAACAGTAACACATTCATAGTAGGGGACTTTAACACCCCACTTTCACCCATGGACAGATCATCCAAAATGAAAATAAATAAGGAAACACAAGCTTTAAATGATACATTAAACAAGATGGACTTAATTGATATTTATAGGACACTCCATCCAAAAACAACAGAATACACATTTTTCTCAAGTGCTCATGGAACATTCTCCAGGATAGATCATATCTTGGGTCACAAATCAAGCCTTGGTAAATTTAAGAAAACTGAAATTGTATCAAGTATCTTTTCCGACCACAACGCCATGAGACTAGATATCAATTACAGGAAAAGATCTGTAAAAAATACAAACACATGGAGGCTAAACAATACACTACTTAATAATGAAGTGATCACTGAAGAAATCAAAGAGGAAATAAAAAAATACCTAGAAACAAATGACAATGGAGACACAACGACCCAAAACCTATGGGATGCAGCAAAAGCAGTCCTAAGGGGGAAGTTTATAGCAATACAAGCCCACCTTAAGAAGCAGGAAACATCTCGAATAAACAACCTAACCTTGCACCTCAAGCAATTAGAGAAAGAAGAACAAAAAAACCCCAAAGCTAGCAGAAGGAAAGAAATCATAAAAATCAGATCAGAAATAAATGAAAAAGAAATGAAGGAAACAATAGCAAAGATCAATAAAACTAAAAGCTGGTTCTTTGAGAAGATAAACAAAATAGATAAACCACTAGCCAGACTCATCAAGAAAAAAAGGGAGAAGACTCAAATCAATAGAATTAGAAATGAAAAAGGAGAAGTAACAACTGACACTGCAGAAATAAAAAAAATCATGAGAGATTACTACAAGCAACTCTATGCCAATAAAATGGACAATCTGGAAGAAATGGACAAATTCTTAGAAATGCACAACCTGCCAAGACTGAATCAGGAAGAAATAGAAAATATGAACAGACCAATCACAAGCACTGAACTTGAAACTGTGATTAAAAACCTTCCAACAAACAAAAGCCCAGGACCAGATGGCTTCACAGGTGAATTCTATCAAACGTTTAGAGAAGAGCTAACACCTATCCTTCTCAAACTCTTCCAAAATATAGCAGAGGGAGGAACACTCCCAAATTCCTTCTACGAAGCCACCATCACCTTGATACCAAAACCAGACAAGGATGTCACAAAGAAAGAAAACTACAGGCCAATATCACTGATGAACATAGATGCAAAAATCCTCAACAAAATACTAGCAAACAGAATCCAACAGCACATTAAAAGGATCATACACCATGATCAAGTGGGGTTTATTCCAGGAATGCAAGGATTCTTCAATATACGCAAATCTATCAATGTGATAAACCATATTAACAAATTGAAGGAGAAAAACCATATGATCATCTCAATAGATGCAGAGAAAGCTTTCGACAAAATTCAACACCCATTTATGATAAAAACCCTCCAGAAAGTAGGCATAGAGGGAACTTTCCTAAACATAATAAAAGCCATATATGACAAGCCCACAGCAAACATCATCCTCAATGGTGAAAAACTGAAAGCATTTCCACTAAGATCAGGAACAAGACAAGGTTGCCCACTCTCACCACTCTTATTCAACATAGTTTTGGAAGTTTTAGCCACAGCAATCAGAGAAGAAAAGGAAATAAAAGGAATCCAAATCGGAAAAGAAGAAGTAAAGCTGTCACTGTTTGCAGATGACATGATACTATACATAGAGAATCCTAAAGATGCTACCAGAAAACTACTAGAGCTAATCAATGAATTTGGTAAAGTAGCAGGATACAAAATTAATGCACAGAAATCTCTGGCATTCCTATATACTAATGATGAAAAATCTGAAAGTGAAATCAAGAAAACACTCCCATTTACCATTGCAACAAAAAGAATAAAATATCTAGGAATAAACCTACCTAAGGATACGAAAGACCTGTATGCAGAAAATTATAAGACACTGATGAAAGAAATTAAAGATGATACAAATAGATGGAGAGATATACCATGTTCTCGGATGGGAAGAATCAACATTGTGAAAATGACTCTACTACCCAAAGCAATCTACAGATTCAATGCAATCCCTATCAAACTACCACTGGCATTTTTCACAGAACTAGAACAAAAAATTTCGCAATTTGTATGGAAACACAAAAGACCCCGAATAGCCAAAGCAATCTTTAGAACGAAAAAAGGAGCTGGAGGAATAAGGCTCCCTGACTTCAGACTATATTACAAAGCAACAGTAATCAAGACAGTATGGTACTGGCACAAAAACAGAAAGATAGATCAGTGGAACAGGATAGAAAGCCCAGAGATAAACCCACGCACATATGGACACCTCATCTTTGATAAAGGAGGCAGGAATGTACAGTGGAGAAAGGACAGCCTCTTCAATAAATGGTGCTGGGAAAACTGGACAGGTACATGTAAAAGTATGAGATTAGATCACTCCCTAACACCATACACAAAAATAAGCTCAAAATGGATTAAAGACCTAAATATAAGGCCAGAAACTATCAAACTCTTAGAAGAAAACATAGGAAGAACACTCTATGACATAAATCACAGCAAGATCCTTTCTGACCCACCTCCTAGAGTAATGGAAATAAAAACAAAAATAAACAAATGGGACCTAATGAAACTTCAGAGCTTTTGCACAGCAAAGGAAACGATAACCAAGACCAAAAGACAACCCTCAGAATGGGAGAAAACATTTGCAAATGAAGCAACTGACAAAGGATTAATCTCCAAAATTTACAAGCAGCTCATGCAGCTCAATAACAAAAAAACAAACAACACCATCCAAAAATGGGCAGAAGACCTAAATAGACATTTCTCCAAAGAAGATATACAGAATGCCAACAAACACATGAAAGAATGCTCAACATCATTAATCATTAGAGAAATGCAAATCAAAACTACAATGAGATATCATCTCACACCAGTCAGAATGGCCATCATCAAAAAATCTAGAAACAATAAATGCTGGAGAGGGTGTGGAGAAAAGGGGACACTCTTGCACTGCTGGTGGGAATGTGAATTGGTTCAGCCACTGTGGAGAACAGTATGGAGGTTCCTTAAAAAACTACAAATAGAATTACCATATGACCCAGCAATCCCACTACTGGGCATATACCCTGAGAAAACCAAAATTCAAAGAGAGTCATGTACCAAAATGTTCATTGCAGCTCTATTTACAATAGCCAGGACATGGAAACAACCTAGGCGCCCATCATCGGATGAATGGATAAAGAAGATGTGGCACATATACACAATGGAATATTACTCAGCCTTAAAAAGAAATGAAATTGAGCTATTTGTAATGAGATGGATAGACCTAGAATCTGTCATACAGAGTGAAGTAAGTCAGAAAGAAAAAGACAAATACCGTATGCTAACACATATATATGGAATTTAAGGGAAAAAAATGTCATGAAGAACCTAGGGGTAAGATAGGAATAAAGACGCAGACCTACTGGAGAACGGACTTAAGGATATGGGGAGGGGGAAGGGTGAGTTTTGACAGGGCGAGAGAGAGTCATGGACATATACACACTAACAAACGTAGTAAGGTAGATAGCTGGGGGGAAGCAGCCGCAAGGCACAGGGATATTAGCTCCGTGCTTTGGAACAGCCTGGAAGGGTGGGATGGGGAGAGTGGGAGGGAGGGAGACGCAAGAGGGAAGACATATGGGAACATATGTATATGTATAGCTGATTCACTTTGTTGTAAAGCAGAAACTAACACACCATTGTAAAGCAATTATACCCCAATAAAGATGTTAAAAAAAAAAAAAAAAAAAAAAAGAAAGAATCTCAGATACAAATCAAAACCAAACTAACATAAATGAAAAATGTGTTTTATGAGCCCGTTAGCAGACTTGACATAGCTGAGGAAAAATCAGTGAACTTGATGACACATCAAAAGAAGTTATCCAATCTAAAGCATGAAGAGAAAAAAGTGAAAAAGAGCCAAAAACATAAAAACAGAGTAACACATTCAAATAATGTAGGGAAATATCAAACATTGTAGCATATGTAGTTACACATATTCAAGAAAGGCAAGATACAGAGAAGTGTGCAGAAGACATATATGAGTTGATAACTTCCAGTATTCATGGTAGAGAAAAAGCCACAAATCTAAGAAAGCCAGAAAACACAAAGTAGGATAAAGTCCAACACACACACACACACACACACACACACACACACACACAGGCATATACTATCTAAACTGTTGAAATCACAGGTAAAGGGAAAATCTTGAAGACAACAACAGGAAAAAAAAAACACCTTACCTATGGAAAAACAAAGATTAGAATTAAGTCAACTCCTCATCATAAATCACATAAGTCAGAACATAAGTGACATCTTTAAAGTACTAAAAGAAGAAGTTATACTAACTTAGAATTCAATTTCCAGTGGAAAAAATCCCTCAAAGTAAAGGAAAAATGAAGACTTTCTCAGATGAACAAATATTTAGGGAATGAAATGCCAGAATACCTGCTCTGCAAATGTTGAAAAGTTCTTTAGGCAAAAGGAATATGTTAAGAGGTCAGAAGCTGGAATCTAAAGAGAGAAATAAACAATATTAGAAGTGGAATAAGTGAAGGGTAGGTTTTTCTTAATTTTTTTGCTCTAAAAGTAAACTATATATTTAAAGCAACAATAGTAAATATGTATTGGGTGTTTACAGTTTATGTGAAAGCAAGAATGGATTAGAGATTAGAAGAGGAATACAGAATGTACTATTATAAGGACCTTATATGTGAAGCAGGAAAACAACTTGAATTTATACTAGATTATTTTATACTCAGTATTGTAAAATATAGTTTTTTTCTAAAAAAGCTTTAAAAGGTTGTTATGATAACTAAATAGAAAAAAAACTGTGGAATTCTAAAAGTTTCACTTAAAAAGAGAAAAATTAGAACAAGAAGAAAAATTTAACAAAATACAAATGAGAGGAATGGAAAATAGCTATCAAGATGACAGATTATAATCTAACCATGCCTATAATCACTTTTAAAGTGAACAACCTAAACATACTACTAAAAGACAACAATTGTTCCATTGGATAAAAATTCAGAACCTGTCTAAAAGAAACCTACTTAAATAGCAAGACCTAAGATGAGTTTACAGTAAAGATATGAAAAAAGATATACCATCCAAACTCTAAGCAAAAAAAAGCTGGGATGGCTATAATTAATATGAGACAAGATAGACTTCAGAATAAGGAAGATTATCAGGACTAAAGAGGAATATTACATTATGATAAAGTAGTCAGTCTCTAAGAAGACATAGTAATCCCAAAGGAATATGAATTTAGCAACAGAGCTTCAAAATGCATGAGGCAAAAACTGATACCTGAAAGGGAAAATAAACAAATCCACAATTACACTTGGAAATTTTAGTACTCCCTCTCAATAATTTATGGAAAATGTCAGAAGAAAAATCACTGAGGCTGACAAGCACTATCAACCAACCTGACCTAATTGACGTTGATGAAACACTCTACCTAATGAGAGCAGAAAACATTCCTCCCAAATGTACAAAGAACATTCACCAAGATAAACCACACTCTGGGCCAAAAACCCAACCTTAACATCTAAACAAATTTAAGAGACTACAAATCATACTAAGTATGTCTCAGACCATAATGGAATTAAACTAGATATCAATTACTGTATGATATCTGGAAAATATCCAAATATTTAGAGGTTAAACAGTTCACTACTAAATAATTCATATGCCAAAGAGTAAGTTGTAAAAATATTTGAAAAATATGCTGTACTGAAAGAAGATGAAAATAAAACATCAATATTTGAACAATGCTATTAAAGCATGACACATAGAGACATTTAGAGAATTAAACACATATGTTAAAAGAAAGATTTACAGTTAATAGCTTAAGCTTCACATTCTTCTAACTAGAATAATTAGAAAAAATAGATATAAAGCCAGAAGAATAAAACAAAGAATAACAGAGCAGAAACAAATTAAGTCAAAAATAGGAAAATGTTTAAATATATATTTACATACACATATGTATATATGCCTATTCAGAACTCCAATTCCATATATATAGATCTATATATATTTTTAATATATCTTTTCATATATATTTCATATTTCACATATATATAAATACAATTGATGAAAACAAAAATCGAAAGATGGTTCTTTGAAAACTTTACCACTATAAAGAATGATAGAATAAACATCATTACTGATCTCACAAAATTAAAAGTATAATAAATAAGTATAACAAAGGTCTATGTGCATAATTTTGATAACTTAGAAGAAATTGATGAATTCCTTGAAGGACACAAACTAACGAAACTGACTCAAGGAGAAATAGATAACCTGAATAGCTCTATATTTATCAAATAAATTGAATTTGCAATTTAAATTTTTCCAATTAAAAAACTTCCAACATGCAAGACTAATTCAACATTCCAAAAATCAGTCAATACGATTCACCATTTTAACATATTAATAATAAGAAAATATATGATTGTATTAATCTATGAGGAAAAAAAGACAAATATCAAATTTTATTCATTATAAAAACCTCAACAGGGCCTTCCCTGGTGGCGCAGTAGTTAAGAATCCGCCTGCCAATGTAGGGGACAAGGGTTCGAGCCCTGGTCCGGGAAGATCCCACATGCCCGCAGAGCAACTAAGCCCGTGCACCACAACTAATGAGCCTGCGCTCTAGAGCCCATGAGCCACAACTACTGAGCCCGCATGCCACAACTACTGAAGCCCATGTGCCTAGAGCCCATGCTCCACAAGAGAAGCCACCACAATGAGAAGCCCACGCACCACAACAAAGAGTAGCCCCCACTCACCAAAACTAGAGAAAGCCTGTGCGCAGCAACGAAGAACCAACACAGCCAAAAATAAATAAATTTTTAAAAAATACAGCAAACTAGGAATAAAAGAGAACTTCTTTAATTCTAATAAAATTTATTTATAGAAAATCTGCACCTAATACACTTTAATGGTAAGAGACTCACTCAGGAACAAGACCAGGAAGTCATCTCATATCATTTCTATTCAACATCACACTGGAAGTACCAGGCAATGTCAAAGGCAAGAAAAATAAACAAAGACATTCATATACAGTGGAAGGGAAGAAATAAAACTGTCTTTATTTGAAGAAACATTGTCTATGGAGAAAATTCCAGACAATCTACAAAAAAGAAAAAAAAAACCCTAGAGCTAATATGTGAGCTTACTATGTTACAGTGTACAAGGTCAATTTTTAAAAGTCAATTGCATTTCTATATAAAAATAATAAATAATTAGAATCTGAATATTAAACAGTAAATGTATAATCCCTCCCTGGAATATTTAAACTATTACATATAACTCTAATAAAATAGGTGCAGAATCTACATGTGGAAAACTACGTAAAAGTTATAAAAGAAATAGGAGTAAAGTTAATGGGCACATAAATCATGTTCATCTATATTAGAAGACTAATATTACAAGCTGTCAGTTCATATAAATTTCATTCATAGATTTACCTATCAAAATTCCCATAGTCTTTCTTTTAGTTATCTACTACCTGATTATAAAACTTATATGGAAAAAAAATAGAATTTAAAAAAAATTTTGATAAACAAAGAACAAATAACAAAGTTAGAGGACTCAATTTAAAATGACCCAATTACCAAAGTGCTAAAGAAATCTAGGCAGTGTGGTATTTGTGAAAGTATAAGTACACAGAGTAAAGTAAGAAAATAAAGAATCCAGATATAGACCCACACATATATAGACAAATGATATTTGATAAAGGTGCAAAGGCAATTCAATAGAGAAAGGATAGTCGTTTCAAAAAGTGGTGCTGGAAAAAATTGGACATTCAGATGTCTAAAAATAACTGAATCTCCAAGCATACCTGACATACTATAAAAAATTAAAATTGTATAAGACAACTTTATATAAAATTATATAAAAGATAAAATTTAAGATAGGCCATAAACTGAAATTTAAAATGCAAAACTATAAAATTTCTAGAAGAAAGTGTAGGAAAAAATAATGTGAACTTTGGTTTGGCACTAGTTTTTTAGACATAAAACCAAAAGCATGAGTTGAGAAAGAAAAAATTATAAACTGAACTTTATCCAAATTAACAACTTTTGGAGACTTCCCTCGTGACGCAATGGTTAAGAACCCGCCTGCCAATGCAAAGGACACAGGTTCGAGCCCTGGTCCGGGAAGATCCCACATGCTGCGGAGCAACTAAGCCTGCGAGCCACAACCACTGAAGTCTGCATGCCTAGAGCCGTTGCTCCGCAACAAGAGAAGGCACCACAATAAGAAACCCGCTCACTGCAACGTGGAGTAGCCCCTGCTCACCACAGCTAGAGAAAGCCCGTGCACAGCAATGAAGACCCAACTCAGCCAAAAATTAATTTTAAAACATTAGCAACTTTTTGTCTTTGAAAGATACTGTTAAGAGAATGAAAAGACAAGACAAAACTGGGACAAAATATTTGCAAATTATATATCTGATAAAAGAATTGTTTCCAAATATACAAATAACATTAAAACTCAACAATCATTTAACCCACAGTCCAATTAAGAAATAAGTAAAGGAACTGAACAGACACTCCAACAAAAAAAAAAGCATATGGATTGCAAATAAATGAAATAATCCTCAACATTACTCTTCATCATTGTAAAATCACATACGATACATTGTACATCTACTAGACGTTTAAAACTCAAAAACTGACAGTACCAAATGCTGGTGAAGATGCAGAGTGATAGGGAATTTCACTCATTGCCATAGGAATTGCAAAATGATAAAGCCCCTTTGGTAAAAACTGTGGCAATTTCTCATCAAGCTAAATATGGACCGAGCTAAAACCTCTAACTTTTACAATGAAATGTATGGAAAAAATATTTCTAACACTGAACCCAGCAAACATTTCTTTTCTTTTTTTTTCTGTACGTGGGCTTCTCACTGTTGTGGCCTCTCCCGTTGCGGAGTACAGGCTCCAGACGCGCAGGCTCAGAGGCCATGGCTCACGGGCCCAGCCGCTCAGCGGCATGTGGGATCTTCACGGACCGGGGCACGAACCCGTGTCCCCTGCATCGGCAGGCGGACTCTCAGCCACTGCACCACCAGGGAAGCCCTGTAGTCAGTTTTTGTTTTTTTGGGGTTTTTTTTTGTAGTCAGTTTTTATCTTGTTTTTCTATGAAGAATTCTACTAAAGGGCAACTAAATAGCCCCAGATGATGAATAAAAGGTATTTTTTTGCAGAGGAATGACAGCTATAAATGTAGAAAAAATTACAAGATTTAAGCATAGTTTAACCATAATAAGTTTTGTGAAAGAGAAAGCAGAGTTAAAAACAAGGAAATAAATAAAGAACTATGTTGATATATTATTTATGAAAACCCTAAATTTTCAAATTTCTTTTTCATCTACCTCAAGTTGTAATACAGAAATGATTTGTTAAATATGTGCAGTGTTTATTTTTTAATCATTCATCTGTGGCTCTCAAATGGATTTAGTTTGGCATGAGGATGTAAGCCCAAACAAGCAAAGCACCACTTGACTCACAGAGATAAACAAACAAATCTGAGGTTATCAGAATATGCATGTGGTTTAATAAACACATAGAGAATGAAAGTTTAAAATTTAATATGGTTGTGTTTATCATAATGAAAGAGCTGAACATAGAGCTGAACCAGAATGTTACACCAAAATAGGAAGAATATATATTGACTACTCATTTTTATTTAAACAAAATTATGCTGACTAGTTATGAGCATGCCCCATGCTAAAATAAACGATTGTTAATCCAGTAGTTTATTTAACCCTCATCTAATTTATAAAATTTGAAACATATAAACTAAAAACCTGTAAATATCAAGCAAGTCAAAAGTCATATTTTGTCATACTTGGGAAAATATTCTTTCTGCCTTAGGAAGCAGGTAAAGGTAAAAGAGTTATCAGAGTAGAATGAATGCCATAAAAGATAAATGTGGTTACATGCCTTTTCCTACGTGAGAAACTATGGCTAAAGAGAGTGGAAATCATTTTATCCTAAGAGCAAATTGGTTTAAATACCAAGTATGTTTTGGGACATTCTTCTTTGTTAGAATACGTAGTCTACGTGATCATATAGTAAAAATCTTACTATATTTAATAGGCCTATGTTAACTTTTACATTAGTATTACCTAATTATATTTGCAATTCACAATGAAATGCCCTTCCATTTTCATTAATCCATATGTAACACCAACTCTATTATCTTTTCAGAAATGATTAATGATTTTAAAAGTCTTACTAAATATTCATTTAACCAAAAAGTTGATGGAATTTCCTACGAACTTTCATGAGGGATTTGATGTCAGTAACTAAGTAACGTCTGAAAAGCACTGTGTTGCCAAAAAAGATGGTAGTAGAAACAGAGTAAAAGATATGGTAAATAAAAGAGACTGTAATCAAATGATTTAATTTTTAAAAATGAAAGATTTTAAGCTCCTTTGTCTAATTAAGACAGTTATACACTGATACTAAATACATTTAGTGAAAATTCATATTTCTTAAATAAAAATTTAAAAAGAAAAATTTTTTTTAAAAAAGCTTTATTTATCAATCTGGTACAGAAAAAGTGAAAAAGCCGCACATGAAATTTCATAATGAAACTAAGTTGCCAAAGGCATCTGGTACAAAATTTTCCCCACAACTTCACCAGCTGCCTAACACATGAAATATCATCATTTTAAGGGATTCAATACATCTGCCATTTCATGTTACTACAACTGAAGATGGCAATACATAGCCCGAGAAGAGCAGATGCTTTTCATAAGAATTGTACAATGGCAAAGGGAAGCAACTTTATATGCAAGGTTTGCCCAGCATGTTTTTGTTAAGGTAAAAGAGTGCAATTGTGTCTTAAAGTAAAATGACTAGTTTATCTAGAATGAGGAAGAAGAAAACAGAGGACAGCATCTAAATGAATATGGTAAGTTGTAGATGGTTCATGGAATAAGATTTTATTTCTTTTGATCAAAACTGGTAGTTTCATATATATACATTTATTTATAAGATTAAAAAATGTTTGTTTTAGAAACATTTAACAGCTTTAGAAACAATAGCATACCAATACAAAACTATAACATGGTTTTACCTCCGTTAAAATGACAAATATTTCTTGGATTAATTGTGTGCTCTTAATAAGAGGTTGTAAAAGGCTTTTCTTTACCTTATAAGTGATCTTCCCAGAAGCAAAGATTCTGTGTCTTAGAATAAATTTCTGTGTTTTACAATGAATTTATAATGCTCTTGATTACTTATGAGAACCAAGTTTTCCTTTTAAAAGAGCTAAGGTTTACTTCCTATATTTATTTTTAAAATATATAGTCATTTTGGTTAAATGCATAGGCAAGTATGTTTCTCAACCATCCATAATCCTATTTAGCCAAATGTTCAAACCTCCTTACAACTTCAGACATTTTGCCTTCTCCAAATACTAATTGGCCTTACCGAAAGGAAATATGAACTTCATTGTATCTTCAACACAGGAGGTAGTTTTACAACTTGAAAAGCAAGGTTCCTACCTAAATTAGACTCCTACCCTCCCACGGAGACAGGGAGATAAATTATCTATCTACCTTGATGGTTACATTTCAGAGGACTGGCTCCCAAATCTCCCTTAGTCAATCTTTAATAATAAATATTCTCTTTATTATATTCCTGGGTATTCCTCTCATTAAATGCCTGATCTCTAAGACCTTACAACAGCTATCAATCCAACAACAGGCTCAGTAGATGTTATAGGAGTCTTTCAGAGCTGATGAGAGTGAAGAGTAATCCAGCCCTGAAAAATACTTTACCAACTTCAATCTTGCAATGACTTCTTCCATCTCTAGTAACATTTAAAGCCAATTTTGTCTGTCTTGAACAACTAGGGGAACTAACCAAGTGTTCTCAGTTGCCTGTTTCTTCCTCTGCTTTATCTTGACCAAAGTTTAATCAAACATCTTTACTTTCTATGACTCTAATTGCCTCCAAGCCTGAATAAGAACTAAAAAGTGGGATGCATCCTTTACCAGCTTCTCTTGAGAACTGGCAGATCACAGTGAGAGAATTTTCCTATCAGACCCCACTGATTATTTCCCCTCACTTACCCAACTTCCTCTTAGTGGTTTCTGCTAAACTTTTGCTCACTTCTCCCTAACTATAAAAGGAAAGCTTTATTCCTTTGAGGAATTCTTGCAGGTTTCTGAGATTGAATCATTCTCCTTAATACAGTTATCTTTGTAATTAAAATCTCTCATTATCTAAGTTCTTGAGGCAGGAGATAGATGGGCTCCAGGTTAGACATTTACAACTGGCCTTCTGTTTACATTTCATGGGGCAGGAAAAAGTGGGCTTCAGGCTTGACACTTACAACTAGCCTCCTGTTTTCATTTCCTGAGACAGGAGATAGGTGGGCTTCAAGTTAGGCATTTAAAATCAGCCTCCTGTTTGCTCTCTGAAATGGAAGCAATGACAGAGACAGGGTAAATAGCCAAGCTTTGTCTCCTGCGGACGTCTTAAGGTAACAGTCATTGCAAGAACAAAGAGGGGCAAAACCTTGTTTGAATAAAGGATCAAGGGATCTCTGATCCCCGCCACCCCCCACCCCTCCCCGCCGTACCCTTGGGGCAAGGGAGACACTATGCATGTGCAGAAAGGCTCCTTGGGGGTCAAAAGTCAGAGGACAGCTCCAGGCCATAATGAGTCTTGTCTCTCCCAGACGCCTTTACGGTGGGATCCAACTTGACTGAGAGGTGCGTATGCACCTATGAGGAGGGTCCTGAGACTAATTAGCCAGGAGGGACAAAGCAAGATGATTGGCCAGAAGGGAAACAAAGACCCGGAAAACTGCCCCCTTATAAAGGATTTAAACTTCCCAAAGGTGCAACTCTCTCTCTTGAGTTCGCCCATGCGTCTTTCCACATGTACTTTGCTTTTCCAATAAACTTTTTACTCTTTTACCTTCTGCCTCCTCGCCTGAATTCGTTCCTGACAAGGCAGGCAAGAACTAGGGACCTAGGCCCTAGTCGCTGGCCTCTGTGGTCTAGCAGTTAGGACTCCTGGCCTGGGAACTAAGATTTTGCTTCCAGCTACTTCTCACTGCTGCTTGCTGCAAGCTGCCACTTAACTGCTGCGTGTGTCCAAAATCATTCTGATTTTTTTTTTAAATGTTTAACAGCTTTGCTGAGGTATAACTTGATGCACAGGGAATTGCACATATTTAATGTGTACAATTTGATGAATTTGGACATATAAAAACACTCATGATGCCATCATTGCCATTAAGGTAATACATATATTCAACACCACTCAAAGTTTCTTTGTGTCTCTTTGTTTACTTTCTCTTTCTTCTTTTTTTTTCATGATAAGAACACTTAACATGAGATCTATCCTCAAGAAATTTTGAAATGCACAATACCATATTGTTAGCTGTAGGCACTATGTCATACAGCAGATCTCTAGAAATTATCGTTGCCATATGCAATAGCATGTGTGAACCTGAAGGACATTATGATAAGTGAAATAAGCCCATCACAGAAGAACAAACGCTACATGATTCCACTTCTATGCTGTATCTAAAAAGTCAAACTCGTAGAAGCAAAGACTACAGTAGAGGCTGCTGATTGTTTTTTGACAAAAGTTGTAGACTGCTTTTGTTTTTCAGTATAGATAATTAATAAGGGATATAACCACTCTAATAAGGATTTGAAAAAAAAATTCACCCTCTTTTCATAATCATTTTGCTGAAATAAACTCGAAAAGCTGTTTAAATAAAAAACTTATCTGGAATGACTTTCAGTGACTATCATATTGTTGGACTGTCTATGCCCAGCAATTTAAAAATACTCTGCAGATGTAAATTTCCCTCATTATGTGTCCCAATACCCCAAATTAGAACCCAGACCTCATTTTACCTCTTAGTGCTAAGGCACAGGCATGTGACTAGGCTCCCACAAGCACAGCACTCAAAAGATAATTAAATTGTGATGAAAGGACACTAAAAAGTAGTTGCTCAGGGCATTCTTTCTTAGTAAGTGTTGTTTCTCTTTGAAGGTGTGAGTGGTGTAGAGTCCTAAGAGTCAGCAGAGCTCACAGACTCTTCATGCTACAGCGTTGCCTCTGGGTAGTGGTTACAGACGCACTTTGGATGGAGGAACTCCTTCCTTGGTTTGGTCATACAGTATTCTGAGCATCTAAACCTGGAGCTATTTTCCCAGAAATTTTGTGAACTAATATCTTTTAATAGATTTATTTTCTGTTAAAACCAATTAAAGGATATTCTGATAATTGCAACTAGGAACCCTGAATTGCAACTAGGGTTGAAGCTCTGTATCCCACGGCTGGGAAAAGTGAGATGATCTTCAAAAATGTAGCTAAACAAACTTCATAAAGAAGTAGTAGAATTTTAATTGTTGGGACAGAATAAAAGTTTAAATTGAAAAAATAGAACACTCTAGGAAGGGGAAGACAAAAGACAGATTCCTATGCCAGTGGGTGAAGGAGGTGAACACTGATGAACAAAATGACTGACTGAGTACTTTGAAGTGAAATAAGAGACAGGAAAACAGTCCTTGTTAGAAGAGGTGCACAAAAGAAAAATGGGAGTGAATGGAAGGTTTGTTGCCGGTAAGTTGTTGCTTTCTGATTTCATTTAAATCTGCTTCGCTTATTGTATTAGTGGTGTGATGTGGATAATTACAAATGTTTAAAATTGGTGTGATCATTATCACAAAGGAAGAAATTTTCCTCTACCCTTCTAGGTTCTTCTGGTTGGCCTAAGAATTAAATTGGCATGAGCCAGATTAACAGGAGAAAATCAAACAAAAATTTCATAACGTGTATGCAGGGGATATACTCAGAAATACTGAGTAACTCACCAAAACAGCCAAAGCCCTCATCTTAAGCACATTCCTCAGCTAAAGACAAAAGAGGATGTTGAGTGTGGTGAGAGTCAGTTATGGGAGGTTGTCAGGGAAAGAACAGTAAACAAGGGTGATTTTGATGCAGATTTACATCTTTGCCTTCTCAATGGATAAGAATTTCTAGAGATTTGGTCATTCTCCTCAGTTACAGAAAAACACCCTTACAAATGGGGATTTCCCTTACAAATGTAAATGTTTCTTACTAAAGGGCAACTCCTACTTGATTTGCAGAGCCCTTCCATGTCAACTGTTTCTCAGACAATAACTAGACACATACAATTAATATGCCAAAGAGACATATTTTAGGGTGGCAAATTTTGCTCCCCTACACAATTTTTCATTGAAAAATAACCATGAATTATTGGTTCAGAAAGTATGATGTGAGTGAATGAAACCTCATTAAAATGTGCTATGTGGGATAAGGACAAGTTGTGCCAGAAAAAAAAAAAGGAAGGGGATCAGTTCTATGTTTTCACAAATAGAAAAATAGAAAAAGGATTCTAAACTACTATGCATTAGCCTAAAATGTTATTTTCTTCTTTTCTCTCTTTAACCTCTTTCTTGACTTATTTTATGTATGAATGCTCCCTTAGGCTATTTATGCTAATCTTAAGAGCACTAATTATTCAGAATTCTTATCTGACAAATGCACACTCACATAGCATTTGTCTCTAGGATTAGCAGCATTTTAATGGTGATAAACAGAAATACTTCCAAGAGTAATTGCCTGCCATTTTCTAATTATGTTTTATTCTATTACTTTGCTGAAAAGATTTTTACTGATGCCTGAAAAATATTCCAAAAGCAGGAGGCATGTTTTTAATTATTTTATTGTCTTCTGTCAATGGTTTGGGTCTTGCTTTAAATCTAGACACTTGGATATTCTTGTGTCTAAGCATAACCTTTGCTGTACATTTGATTATTACAACTCAGTAGTTGTACAGTTGATTATTACATATTTTTAAATTACTCACAGAGAATGATTCTGATAGTGAATTTATCTAAAGTGGCTATTTAAAAACCCTACTCTATTGTGTACACAGATGTTTTATGATGCTCATTCTTCATGGCAAGTATAAAGAATCTAAGGAAACATCTAAGTAATACAAAGTGGATTTCAAGTGTTTGAAAACATGCCTTTTTACGATAATACCCAAAATACATGAAGGATGAAATATTATTTAATATACTGGTGTTTGGGGACATTTCAATTAAAATGAAGTTTTTATTTGTTTTTTCATGAGAACACAACTAAGCTTAGTTGAAGAAACTTCCCCTATTAATGTCTACTTTAATTTGAAGCAAGTTTAGGGTAAATGAATGGATTATATAGATATTTATTTAACTGAATTTTGGCTACACATGATAATTTCTCTCTTCAAGTACATATTCCACTCTAAGTAAAAATAATATCATTAAAACTCTAATAATCAGTGACATAAATATATAGCATATTGAATTATACAAAAAAAATAGGCTTGTTCCCATACCGTAACCTAGCAGGACCCTATGGGACCTTCCTGAGAAAGACCCCCCACCCCCATGTCTTCTGCCTCCCTCTTATTTATAGAAAAACTGTAATCTCCCAGGCTCTCCTGGGTCACAAAAGCCTGGCTCAGGAATTAATGACTGAAAGGATGTAGTGACAAAAATAGCAGTTAGGTCAGGAGAACTAGTAACAATTCAAACAGTAAATCAGCCATACGGTAGTCACAGAATCTTTAGCTCCTCTCTAAAGTATCTAGATAACAGTCTGACGCACATTTCTTGAACTGTTTTACAGATACTAAAACCCAAACCAAATGGAAAAAGTTAACAATTGATGACCATGAGCACTTAGCCCCTAGACCTACTGGAGCCTGAGGATTGATAATGTTAATCCCTTTGACTCTGCCCTGTTACTTCACCATCAACCAATCAGAAGATTGTGCGTGAGCTGATCACACATCCTGCAACTACCCCCGCTGCCAGCCCCCACCTTGCCTCTAAAAATGCTTCCTTGAACTCCATCAGGAAGTTCAGGTTTTTTGAGCATTAGCTATGCTGGACTCCTTGTCTGGTGCCTTACAATAAACCCTCCAACCCAAACAGACCTACCCCAAGGCATATCATAAGTAAAACTGAAAAAATTAAAGAGAGAATTACAAAGGCAGCAAGAGAAAAACAGAGTCATGTACAAGGGAATCCCCATAAGTCTATCAGCTGATTTCTCTGAATAAACTTTGTAAGCCAGAAGGGAGTGGCATGATATATTCAAAGTGCTAAAAGGAAAGAACGTGCCACCTAGGATACTATACCAGCAAGATTATCATTTAGAATAGAAAGAGAGACAAAGAACTTGTCAGACAACCAAAAACTAAAATAGTTCATCAGTACTAAACCTATCCTAAAAGAAATGTTAAAGGACCTTCTCTAAGTGGAGAAGAAGAATCTATAGGAAAGGGGAAATCCCACTAGGAAAGGCAAATATATAGTAAGGACTGAGAATCAACAACTAAAATAAGCCAGTACATAGATTAAAAGACAAAAATTGTAAAAGCAACTATAACTACAATAAACAGTGAAGGGATAAGCATGAAGATGTACAGTATGACATCAAAAACACAAAATGTCGGGGAGGGGAGTAAAAAATGTAGCTCTTTTAGAATGTGTTTGAACTTAAATTACTACCAGCTAAAAACAAGTAGATATAATTAGAGGTCAACATATATGAACCCCATGGTAACCACAAATCAAAAACCTACAACAGATACACAATAATTAAGAAGAAGGGAACACAAGCATAGTACTAAAGAAAATAATCAAACCACGAGGGAAGAAACAAAAAGAAGAAAAAATGAACAGAGAACTATAAGAACAACCAGAAAACAAGTAATAAAATGTCAGTAAGTACATACTTCTCAAGAATTTAAATATGAATGGACTAAATGCCTTGATCAAATGATATGGGGTGGCAGATTGGACGAAAAAACAAGACTCTCCAAGAGACTCACTTCAGGACTAAGGACACACACACACAAAAAGCGTGGGGATGGAGAAAGATATTTCATACAAATGGAAATGACAAGAAAGCTGGGGTAGTAATACTGATATCAGACAAAATGGGCTTTAAAACAAAGGCTATAACAAAAGACAAAGAAGGGAATTATATAATGATAAAGGGATCCATACAGGAAGAGGATACTGTACTTGTTAAAACATACACATCCAACACAGGAGCATCTAAATATATAAAGCAAAATACTAACAGACATAAAGGCAGAAATTGACAATAATGCAATAATAATAGGGGACTTTAACACCCCATTTACATCAATGAACAGACCATCCAGACAGAAAATCGATAAGGCAGCAATGGTCTTAAATTACATAACAGACCAGTTGGACTTAATAGATACCTACAGGACATTACCTCCCAAAACAGCAGAATACACATTCTTTTCAACTACACATGGAACATTCTCCATGATAAATCACATGCTAGGCCACAAAATAAGTCTCAACAAATTTAAGAGGATAGAAATATATCAAGCATTTTTTCCAGCCACAGTGGTATGAAACTAGATGTCAATCAAAGAAAGTAAAATGGAAAAAGAACAAACATGTGGAGACTAAGCAACATGCTACTAAAAAACATCAATGGGTCAATGAAGAAACTAAAGAGGAAATCAGAAAATACCTGGAAACAAATAAAAATGGAAACACAGCCCTCCCAAAGCTACGGTACACAGACCATGGAGACAGCAACAGATTGTCCTGTTATTAATGTGGGAAAAAAACGGACTTTAAAATAACTCTTAGTAATACATGCAGTAGGCATGTATTTCTCTCTTTATATTTAATTTAAATTGAGAATTTTATTCTAATTTTATATAGAGTTTTCTTCACAGAGGTAATTTGGGAATAAAACTAGTTAAAATTTAAATGGAAATTCAAGAAATAAAAAAATACATTAAAAGTAATTGTGTATTGCTCAGAGGGGCCAAGAGAACCCAAATGCTGGGAAAAAAGAAAGGAAAGATAGAGAATGATATAGACTATAGATATCAAGATACTTTTGAAGTATTTGTAGTTAAAACAGTGTGTATTGTTATAAGGATATTGTACACAAAAACAAATGGAAGAGAAATTTCGAGCAGAAACAAACCCACACAAATTACATCTGCTTACATATGATAAAGGAGACCTTGAATACAACAGTGCACATTCAATTGAATATCTATATGGGGGGAAAATGAACCTAAAACCCTATCTCACACCATCTTCTGAAAGCCCATTTCAAATACACCATGGACGAAACCTCATAAAGTAAAGCAATGCATTTTCTAAAATATACAATAGGAGACTATCTTCAGGATGTTGGAATTTGAAACAATTATTTTAAACAGGATACAAAATAACTTCAACAAAGAAGAATGCTTAATCTGAAATTTCATTAAAATTAACCATTTAATTCATACACCAAACAAAACAAACGCTATTAAAAAGAGTGAAAATGTAAACCTCAGAGTTACATAATAAATATGTATGTTACACAGAAAACGTATGTGGGCTTCCCTGGTGGCGTAGTGGTTGGGCGTCCACCTGCCATTGCAGGGGACATGGGTTAGAGCCCTGGTCTGGGAAGATCCCACATGCTGCAGAGCAACTGGGCCTGTGCACCACAACTACTGAGCCTGCACTCTGGAGCCTGCAAGCCACAGCTGCTGGGCCCGTGTGCCACAACTGCTGAGGCCCACATGCCTGGAGCCCGTGCTCTGCAGCAACAGAAGCCACCGCAGTGGGAAGCCCGTGCACTGCAGTAAGGAGTGGCCCCCACTCTCCACAACTAGGGAGGGCCCGCACACAGCAGCAGGGACCCAACACAGCCAAAAATAAATAAATTAATTAATTAAAAAAAAAAAGTTTGTGTAACATGTTACACATAAAAACATATACAGAATAAATATATCAAGTAAAATGTTTATAATCAAAATGTGTAAGGTATTGTTATGATTACTATTCACTTAAAAAAAGTAAAGACAGGGCTTCCCTCGTGGCGCAGTGGTTGGGCGTCCGCCTGCCATTGCAGGGGACATGGGTTAGAGCCCTGGTCTGGGAAGATCCCACATGCTGCAGAGCAACTGGGCCTGTGCACCACAACTACTGAGCCTGCACTCTGGAGCCTGCAAGCCACAGCTGCTGGGCCCGTGTGCCACAACTGCTGAGGCCCACATGCCTGGAGCCCGTGCTCTGCAGCAACAGAAGCCACCGCAGTGGGAAGCCTGTGCACTGCAGTAAGGAGTGGCCCCCACTCTCCACAACTAGGGAGGGCCCGCACACAGCAGCAGGGACCCAACACAGCCAAAAATAAATAAATAAATTAATTAAAAAAAAAAAGTTTGTGTAACATATGTTACACATAAAAACGTATACAGAATAAATATATCAAGTAAAATGTTTATAATCAAAATGTGTAAGGTATTGTTATGATTACTATTCACTTAAAAAAAAGTAAAGACAGGGCTTCCCTGGTGGCGCAGTGGTTGAGAGTCCGCCTGCCGATGCAGGGGACATGGGTTCGTGCCCGGGTCTGGGAAGATCCCACATGCCGCGGAGCGGCTGGGCCCGTAAGCCATGGCCGCTGAGCCTGCGCGTCCGGAGCCTGTGCTCCGCAACGGGAGAGGCCACAACAGTGAGAGGCCCGCGTACCACAAAAAAAAAAAAAAAAAAAGTAAAGACAACCTAGATTAAAAATGGGAACCCACCCTTGAATAGGCAATACACACAAAAAATAACTACATGGCAAATAAGCAAAAGTACCTGACAGAGAAACTAAAAATTTAACTGGGATGAGAAGGACTTCTTGTTTCAGGCTGGAGATATAAAGAGCTGCAAAAAGTGTTGGTCCTGCATTTACAACAAGCTGGAAAACTTGATTGACTTTTCTTGAACCCATCAGAGAACTGAGATGAGAGGATCAAGAACCTGTTCTTCAGGGCTGCAGATATAAGGAAGTTTGCACCCTTATGGAGACTTTTCCTTCATGACATCGACTGGGTGCTGACAGGGAGGCCCAGGGAGAATTTCAGGTAAACTTTCGTCGTGGTCCTAACTAGGGTCAAGGAGCAGTAGCCACTGCTGAAATTCCACCCAGACTCACCTCTAACTCCTTGATAGAACAAAAGCTTTATTCTATAAACAGAAGAGGGTAAAAAAATACTGCTTCTTTAGGATACTGGTAGAAACCCATTTCAACCAGGGGAAGAAAAGAGATGACAGAAGTTCTACCTCTGGCAGAGAAGCAGGAATATATGCTAGTCTTAGCATTATAGCAAGTTGAGAGGCAAGAATGCTTGGGAAGTCATATAATTCAAGACCCAGTTTCTCTGTGCCTGATACAGACAGAGGCTTAGTCAGAACAGTGGAGAACCACCGCCACCCACCCACCCCGGCCGCCATGCTAAACCACCACCATAGGACTGGGAGAGTGGAAAAAGACAGATTCTCTCAGGTGAAAAAAACATGGGAAAAAACCTTCTACTAAACTAGCCTACGAGCTGAACACTAGGTATCCCTGGAGGAATTTAGATTGTGGCACACTGAGAGTAAACCTGACAGCAACCTTCAAATTCAGCCCAAATTCTTATTAGATTAACACAAATCCACACAACAGATGCTCAGCGAAAGAAACGATCTTCAAGCTTTCAAAATATCTGCTTCATTATCTATTGCCCAATTAACACATCTGGCTTTCAACAAAATATTATGAGGTGTACAGAAAGATAAAACACAGTCTAAGGAGGAAAAAATCAGAATGAGATTTCAATAAAATATTGATTTGGAAGTATCAGACAGGGACTTTAAAATAACTATGATTAGTATGTTAAAGGCCTAATGGAACAAACAGATGGAGGATGTTCTATATATTTCTGTGAGACAACAGAGGAAGCCTGTCCCTAATGCCTCAAATAAGAAAAAAAGTATAAGTGGATGCTGTCACTGTAATGATTTTGATTATTCAAGATGGAGGAGATTCAACTGTAATGAGAAGCAATGACCAGATAACAACGATTTATACCCTTCTCTTTTAAGATAGAAGGAATCAAATTGTGAGAGGGATTTAATAAAGTTCGTGGAGGTTAAAGCTTCACCAGGAAAGGAAATAAAAACATAAGAATAATACCTTCTCAAAGCATGAATAGCACCATCTTAGTATTAAATTCAAGAGATGACAGAGACAAAAAAAACCCTGAATTTTGGTGAGGTCAAATTCTTATCATTGACTCCACAAAGAGCCTTTGTCTCTGAGACTAGGGCCATATTTTTACAACAGCACCTTGGAGAGAGCTAGTAAGGAGACTGACTAAGCTCTACTGGGTTGATATCCTTTGTGATAATTAAGCACCTCTTCTATGGTGTGGGCATTTTAATGAGCATTCACAGAATAGGGGGTGAATAATACACGTTATATCCCTTTCTGGAGTTGCCAGTTGAAATATAAAATGCCCAAGTACAGTACTCAATATTTGTATCCCCTCAAAATTCATTTGTTGAATCCCTAGTGTGGTAGTATTTGGAAGTAATTCGGTCACGAGGGTACAGCTCTCATGAATGGGAATAGCGTCCTTATAAAAGAGACCTCAGAGAACTAACTCTCGTGCCCATTCTACCATGTGAGAATGGTAGAATGCTGTCTGGGAACCAGGAAGTGGGACCTCAACTGACAGAGAATCTGCCAGCACATTGATCTTGGACTTCCCACCTTCCAGAATTGATAGGCAAATGTATATTGTTCAAGCTGCTCAGTCTATGGTATTTTGTTATAGCAGCCTGAATAGACTAAGATACCAGGTAAATTTGAATTTCAGTTAAATAGTGAAAAGTGTATAGGGCATATTTTACTAAAAAAGTATTTGTCGTTTACCTGTGATTCAAATTTAATTGAGCGAATGCATTTGTATTTGTTAAATCTAGCAACCCTACAGAGACTTAACCACATATCAGCGAATTATGGCACCCAAATATCTAATGTTGTCTGTTACATTTCCCCAGATATATGGAAAAATTTTGACCCTATATTCATTTTGATGATTTTAATATTTTATTTTCTGGTCATTTTTTTCTGATATATTTTATTCACCAATTTATGTTCAACCTTTCAGTATTATTTTATTTCCAGTGATGCTTTACAGAATCAAAACATTGCATTTCTTCACTTATCAAATAAGGTTGCATTTGACTTGTGACTTTGCCTCCTTGATCTGGCTCCTATTATTCATCTGCTGTTTTAGGCTGCCCACATGAATGAGATGGTGAATTTCCTCAAATTGAATACTTGAGGAAAGCTGGGTAATTGTAATAGCACCTATTTCAAAGACATGGGTAGGATATGAGGAAACGGCAAGTAGTATTGTATTTTCCTGGAACTAGTAACAGTGGAGTGTTCAACTGAAGGAAGTATGTGAGGGGGAGGGCCACCTGACAGGAGAGAAACTGCCTGATGGCAATACTGCAGGGATTTAGCCAGGGTAATAATTATACTAACCCCAGTCCTTCCCCTTCCTCTCCTTCCTACAGATGTGTCTCCTCCAGTTTTCCTCACTGGCCTACACATTTGGAAGCCAGAGTGCAAGAGAGCTGGGGATAAAGGTCAGGTTCCTTTTGCTTAGAGACAAGGTAAAGGATGGAGAAAGTTAGAGAATGGATATAGAGAAACAAACTGAAGATACCCAAACACTCTGTGACCTTATTTTAAATTTTTATTGGCTATGTTTTTCTGTCATTTTCTTATTTTATTCCTTTCCTGGATCTTTCTGCATTAATCAATTTTAGTTGGTGGTTCCATGTTTTCTCCATAGTAATTTATTCTAATTTGCATTCCTATTTGAATAGTAGTTACCTTTAAATGTTTTAAAAACCTATATACATTTTATTTTTAATTATCAATTACTCATACTTCCCTTCCAGTAAATTAAGCAATGATGAAAAGCAGATAAATTAGCACTCATCCAATACACCTCCACGGGTCTCAGATTATGAATGTTTATGTGAAACATCTGGCAACAAAGTTTCTTTGAGAAACATTTTAAGAAAAATAATTAAGTAGCTTGGTCTGGTGGAAATTGAAATGATGAAGGCAAGCGTTACCAGAGAAGAAATAATGAAATAAATTACTGGCATACTTTGAGGGTGGCAGAGGCTAAAAATAGCTGGTAAAGCTGAGAATAGAGAACAGTATATAAAGACATAAATTATAAAATGCCAGGCCAAAATTAATTTTATAAAAAGATATGTCAAATCTTTATATTGAACTTTTATTTAGACAGCTTTTTGATCTCCTTAGTGCATTCACCAATGTTCTGAATGACATTAAGATGCTCAATCCAAAAGCACATATAACTGTATAATTTCAAACATTTACTAATTTGATATTTGCAACATAATCCTGGAAGTCAGGCAGAGGTACAGACATTATATCCACTTTGAAGAGAAATAAACTTACTCTTGGAGATCGCTTTTGTCTGCTCAGGCGATTATAACAAAATGACATAGATTGAGTGGCTTTAAACCACAGAAATCTATTTCATGCTTCTAGAGAACAGAAGTCTGAGATCAGAGTGCTAGCAAGGTCATGTTCTGGTGAGAGCTTTCTTCCTGGCTTGCAGACGGCCGCCTTCTCTCTGTGTCCTCAGATAGCAGAGAGAAAACTCCAGTCTCTCCTCCTCTTCTTATAAGGACACTAATCTTACTATGGGGGCCCCATGTTCATGATCTCATCTATGGACACTAATCTTACTATGGGGGCCCCATGTTCATGATCTCATCTCTCATTTGGGAGGACTTAATTACCTCCCAAAGGCCCCAAATAGTCACTTATGCTAAACTCCATAACACCGAATTGAGACAACTTAATTACAGTATTGGCTTTCCCAGAAATGGAATATTAAACCAGTCAATCGGAATCTCCTAATTAGCACTAGTTAGATAATCTGTCTGATGACCTCTGCCATCCCTTAAAGGAAATTAACCTTGCAATAACTAATCCAAGTTTTTGCCTAGGTAACTTCCTTGTTCCTGCTCCCTCCTGGCTATAAAAGTCTTCCATTTTGTTCAGCTCCTGGGAACTCCTTTCTATCTGCTAAATTGGATACTACCCAGTTCGAATTGATTTGTGCTCAAATATACTCAATATTTTTAATATGCCTCAGTGTATCTTTTAACAAGGATTAGGGCTTCATCATATGAATTTTTGAAGGACGCAAAATTTTAGTCCATGATGGCAATGTTTAATAATGTTATTTAATTATTAGTCTTGCTTGCTGGATTGAAGAAAGCATAGTTTTACATTCCTTGGACACAGTTATACTATACATTGATCTTTAATGAAGTGTTCATGTTATCAATGTAATACCCTAGAAAATTAAGTCTGTCAAATGTAATTCACTACCAGTATTTATTTCTACACATTCTCAATACAGATACCTTATAGTAATAATGATGATTCTTTAACATTTCCGATTTTCAGCAGAATTTCTTTGTTCATTTCAATATATTTGTGAGTTTTTAGAAATTAATAATTGATATGGTCCAGAATGATTTATCAAATGGAATATTTTATTGAACATAACCATATACCTCACTAGCAATTTATTGTGGCCTAATCTGATTTTTACTTGAAAGAAAAATAGATGGCTAAGATGATAAATAGATGATAGGTAGAGATAGATAGATGATTGATAGATAGATAGATAGATAGATAGATAGGATAAACCCAAGAACTTGGGAAAATGTGGTGAAAATTGTGTCCAAATATTCATTCTTCAACAATGAAGCATTAGATTCTAAAAGGAATGCCATCTAGGACAATAAAGTGAAATGGCGTTGTTGAGTCAGCTCTGTAAACATTTGAATAAATGCATCAAGTTAAATTTTATAGAATTCTAAAGGCATTAAATGCAGAAATAAAGGATTCTGCTAGCTGTCTTCACATTGTTTTAAATATATTTGCCTGTTGCAGTGAAAATATATACACCAGAATTAAAGCCATACATATTTTTTTTTCCTGTAGAATGCTGATAAAATCTAACGAAATAAGTAAAAATGTAGGTAAGTTATTATGGATAACAGTTTATCATTACTTTTGTTTTGTAAAATGATGGTACCACTGAAATCACGTATGGTAAAGTAAGTTATATCTTTTAAGATGCTTAAAGTATTCTTTGTGTGCCTGAATGAAGTTTGGAATAAAAATCATGGTGATTATAGTGAAAGCTGTTTTATACTGAGTGACTCTCGCATGCTATTCCATTGTGGTCTGAATGTAGTAATAAATGCAGGACTAATTATGATTATGATTACATGTAATTGATTTTGTACATAATGCATCATCCTCTGTTTCTCAGCTAACTTAACTGAATTTTATTTTCATGACATTTTAGAATCAAAGCAACCACTACAATCCAGTTATTGATGAATGGAAGCAATAGGGACTATTCTGTAAGAAAAAAATCACATATTGGCGAGTAAAAAATTCTGGACTCCGGAGAGTTGAGAAGACAAGAGGCAAGACATTGTTTAAGTTTCCTTTTATAATTGAAGAATTGCTCTATTAAATAGAACCTACTACGTACACTGAATAATCAATTCTTCTTAAAGTTAAATTGGGCCTGACAGCAGTACAAGTATCATTATACATGAATTGTTTTCTTTCAAAAGAGGATCTTAGGGAGAAAAAAAAATCAATTTCTATGGTATTCTTGGGAATTTTAAAATTATTAACCTTAAAATAATGACCCATTCAGAGAAGTGAGAAAATAATGTTCACATAGAATTAGGCTAATTTTACATCATAGATCATTGAATTTTTTCTTTTTATATTTGATAGCTCAGAAGTATTGCCTGTTTCAGAAAAACCTGTATATTTTACTCAATCCCAAGGCTTTTATTCTTTATCACAACACTGCTTGGAAATTCAGTCTTAAGATATTGCTCAATTCTAATGGAGAGAAATTAGAAAAAAAGACAGAAAAGGCAAGTGAAAATTATTTAAACCAGTTATTTTAAGTTTGGTCTTTAAGCTGAAATTGCTAATATTCATTAATATATCACCTTGTTAAATCAAAGAATCATAAATTACAAATTCATCAAAAATATCCATCAAGTTTTAGCCTAAAGAATTTTTTCCAAAGGTGCAATAAGCCCTGAAAATTGGGTCTTTAATAGAGATTCTTATATTACATTTAACTAGACAATTTTAAATTGAATTGTTGTAATAAACTTTATTTATTTTTTTCCTAACCAATGGAACCAGATGATTCAGATTCAATTACTCAGGCTGTTTCACTGCAACTCATTCACTCCTCAAAAACATGTTATTTAAAGCCTTTAAATGTTAGCTGATGGTGGTGTTAAGTTGCAATACATGTCTTGATTTTAAAATAGGATAAGGTCAGCAGAGGTAATTTCTACCTCTAAATCCAAAAGTATATCCGTATCTAAGCATGCTGCATTTAATGTAGGTCTTAAACCTGAGAGTAAATGTGGGATAATTTTGATACATATTCAAGAGATAACATATGATAATTTAACTTATTTTAAAAGATGGAACTTCACATTTTCACAAAACAGTTGGAAGTTTGGGCTTTATTCATATTACATATTGATACTAATGACGACTGTGACCTGAGTCATTTGTGTCCCTTTGCTCTATTAGGCAGAACAATTAAGCAAAAAGGAGTAAAAAAAATATGCCAACTCAATTTGATACATTTTTAAACAGTCTCCAGTTAACATTACCTTATAAAGTATAATTATAGCAGACTGATTTATCTTTTACTGCTCAATTTGAGGTGGGATAATTTTACAGAGATCGTCTGGTTTCTCACACAAGTTGATATTAGTTTCTTAAGGAAAGATTGGACAGGAGTCAATCTAACATCTATGTAATTTCATATGTTTCTGCCTGAAACACCCTTTTCTCTCTCTATTAGTATATTTTTAAACAGATTAAAATTATAGCATTGTCTGATATTAAGAAAAAAGTTATAAGCATGCTAAGAAACTATTTTCTCCTCATGACAAATTAATTGAGTTGCTAAATGCAAAGAGGAACCGAAATACCATTCAAGATAAATTTCAGGTATAATAAATGGTACAAACTTTCAATGAGTATAATATATAGCAATACATGTTGATGAGACTATTCTTTTAGTGTTCAGGCCAATGAAAAAAAAGAAAGCAGAAAATAATGATATTATGATCGCAATTTACAAACTGTGTTTTCCCAGCATTGTAATTGCTATATTTTGGTCTGCCTAGAAAGCGTGTTTCATTAACTCTGAAATAGCACATTATCCAAAAGTAGTTTCTAAGGTTCTGATTTTACTGTTGATTTCCTTACAAAATTGTTGAGACTCATTTCAAAGAGAGTGTTTTCGTTCATAAAACCTGGAATGTTAATATAAGATGTTGATAAGTGTGGCAATGTCTTGATGAATGTGATAACATCAACCTAAATTTTTCATTAGTTACATACCTGAAAATATATTTATCAAAAAAAAAAAACTTGTTATCTTAGAATAAAAATAGAAAGATTAAGATATTTAGACAATTCTAAATCATTGCCATTGGTGTTGCCTTTGCTTATAGGAAGATACTACACTGGTATTGTTTTTCTAAAAGAAAAGGTTACGGTTTATTTTTGTTAATTTGTAGATAAGAAAATATTGGGGTATGTTTTAAGAGAAAATGTGGTTTTATTCACAATGTAGATCACATATTAGAATGTAACAATATCATTAGGTTTATCATAAAACAATAACTTTGAAGTACATCTTAGGACACTATTTTTAAAAAATTACTAAAATGCTAACAGATAAAATTATTTGGATATATCGACTGTAGAGAATGTACAGAAAGTAAAAAGACTTGAAATAATCGAAATGAATAAGGGCTGTTAGGTGCTTTTTTCTTTTTTTACATGAAAGAGAATAATTTATATAGCTCTGTGCTCATAAATTTGCAAAAAAGTTTTGATCATGGAATTTTTGAAAATATAAATGATCAAGACTGATAGAAAAGAGGAAATAATACATAGGAGTAATACAATAATGCTTAAGAGTAATAATATAAAAGTTGATCTAAATTATTTCTAAAACATTGCCAAGTTAATTCAATTTTAAAAGAATATACTGGGGGCTTCCCTGGTGGCACAGTGGTTGAGAGTCCGCCTGCCGATGCAGGGGACACGGGTTCGTGCCCTGGTCCAGGAAAATCCCACATGCCGCGGAGCGGCTGGGCCCGTGAGCCATGGCCGCTGAGCCTGCGCGTCCAGAGCCTGTGCTCCGCATCGGGAGAGGCCACAACAGTGAGAGGCCCGTGTACCGCAAAAAAAAAAAAAAAAAAAAAAAATTAAATAAATAAAGGAGGCAAAAAAAAAAGAATATACTTTCTTCTCTTTCAGATTGTTAAAAATATTCCAATGCTATATGTGGTCTAACATTCTTTGTGTTTATTTGTCATTAATATTTCTTCTTTAGTAACATTTGTTCATTTTTTGTTCTATTTTTATGGATATTTTCAATTGGGTTTTAAAAATATTTTATTATTGATTTTTTTAGACTATTTTTACATATCCTGGATAAAAATACTTTATCAGGTATGTAATTTGAAAATATTTTCTCCCAATCTGTGGATTGTCTTTATACTGTCTTAACAATGTCTTTCAAAGAGCAGTAGGTCTTAATTTGGTGAAGTCCAATTTACCAGTTTTCCTTTTATGGTTCATCTTTTTTTGGTTTTGTGTATAGCAAATCCCAGTTTAACTCAATGTCACAAATATTGTCTCCTATGCTTTCCTTTAGAAGTTTTATAGTTTAAGAGTTTTACAGTAAGGCCTCTGCTATAATTGAATTAATATTTATGTATGTTGCAAGGGATGGATAGAGATACTTTTTTGGCATATGGATATTTAATTTTCTGGTGGCATTTGTAGAAAAGATTATTTATTTCTCCATTGAAGTACTTTTGTACTTTCTCAAAACTCAATTTAATATATACGCATAGGTCTATCAATAGGCTTTCCTTGCTATTCTACTGACCTATTTCTCTATTTATATGCCAATACCATATCATCTTGATTACTGCAGCTTTAAAATTGGTCTTGATATCACAGTCTGTCCTCTAACAAGAATCTTTTTCAATTTGTTTTGGCTGCTCTATGGTCTATGAATTTTATATGAATTTAAAATCAGCTTGCTAACACCTACCAAAAAACAGCACTGGAATTTTTACTGAATTGGCCTTAAAAGTATAGATTAATTTGGGGAGAATTGATATATTAACATATTGACTCTTTTGATCATGAACACAGTATATCTCTTTCTTTTAGTGTTTCTCAGCAATGTTTTATAATTTTTAGAGTAAAGTTTTTGCATATCTATTGTCAGATTTATCCTTGAATATTTCATATTTTTGATATTATTGTAAGTGGTTTTTTAAAATTCCCATTCTGATATTTCACTGACAGTTTATAGTAACAAAATTGAGTTTTGTATATTGAATTTACAGACTTGCTGAACTCACTCTTTGGTTACTTTAACTGTTTTGAATATTCCATAGGATTTTCTACAAAAACAACAACCTCACCTGAATATAAAGACTTTAAATTCTTCCTTTACCTTTGAATACCTTGATTTATTTTTCTTCACTTCTTGTACTACTATATAGAATCTCCAGTAAAATGACAAGTAAAAATAATGAGAAGATATCCTTCCCATTTTCTTGATATTAGACGGAAATAATTCAGTCTTTCATCTTTAGGTATAATGGCACTGGAAGATTTTTCATAGGTGATCACTGTAAGTTTGAAGAGGATTCCTTCTATCCCTACTTTGCTGAGGATTTTTAAAATAAACAAACAGACATTAACAAGTGTTGGTGAGGATGCGTAAAATGGGAACCTTCAAACATTGCTGCTGAGAAGTAGAATAGTGCAGTTATTTAAAAAGAATACCATGATAATTTCTTAATCAGTTAAAAATATATTTCTGTAATGACCCAGAGATTCCACTCCTACTTTTCTATCCAGGTAAAATAAAACGTATGTCCACACAAATATCTGTGCAATAATGTTCATAGCATCATTATTCATAATAGCTAAAAGTGAAATGGCCTGAATATTCATGAACAAAACGTGGTGATAAACAAAATGTGGCACATCTGTACAGTGGGATCTTATTTGGCAATAGGCGGGAATGAAGGACTGATGCATGTGAACATGGATGAACCTCAAACACATTTTGCTCAGTGAAAGAAGGAAGGTACACAAAAAAAGCATATATTATAAAATTCCATTTATATAAAATATTTTAAAAAGCCAATTCTATAATAACAGAAAGTTTTTTCCTATGATGAGAGGTTGGAATGGAGAGTGATAAATTGGTACAAATTATCTTTTTAGGGTTATGGAAATCTTCTAAAATTAGATTGTGTCATGGTTGTACAATGCTGTAAATATACTAAAATTCATTGTGTTATAAACTTAAAAGAGGTAAATGATATGGTATGTGAATAATATCTCAATAAAAACATTAAAAATGTACTGAGCTACTTTACATCAGGCAATTTGCAGATGTAGAATATACACAGGCAAGAAAAATATTAGCATTTATTCTATGGATTTACAATATAGTGTATAGTGGCAGATATACACAAAGCAATATATTTAAATGCCAAAGTGACATAAGTTTATTTATGATCAAATCATTTATAAAAAAGAAAAAAGTGGTTGTTCCGGTATTTGGTGATAGATTTTATATGAATCATGTTTGAAAATGTCTCTATTTTTAATTGTATGTATTTAATTTAATCTTACTTTTTTCTAGGTATACAGGGAAGAAAATCAGAAGGTGAAGTTTGTGTAGTTGTATCAGATATTTTTAAATAGATAATTCATAAAGAAATAAATAGTACAAGTTGCTTGTCCATATTGCTTAATTTTAGTAGTGGGTGAGAACTGAGGACAGTTCAGACTCATGACCTAATAAAGTTTTTCAAATAGCACATCAGTTCATCCAGATGCGTTAAAGGAGAAACTCATAAACAATACCTTGTGAGTGAATTCCTTATTAAGCATGTGATAGACTTTCTTGGCTTAAAATGTGACTTAATTTGTGTTCTGCAGTAAATAATGACTGAAAACAAATTCAGCATGCTAATTGTTTTGTGTTAGTACTTAGACTCTCCTAAACTCAAAGTACAAATGTATGTAAATTAGGCAAGTTATTCTTCCAAACCAATTGCCCAGCAATACTTAACTAAGCCCTCACATAAAGTATCATGTGTTCATCTGTAACACAAAATATTTATATTATAAAAGCATACTCTCCAAATCATTCATCAATTAATCTATTTATTCATTACTCATTTGTTCATTCATTCATTCATTTGCTTAATTCATTTAGTTGATGTAACTAGTGCTTATTCTAAACACTTGCATTGCCATAACATTCAGAATATTCACCTTAAAAATATGAGCCACCAAATCTTATATATTTTTTATTTTATATATGCTTTATATATAATATTATATATATAGGTTTCATACTATATATCTGTCTCTCTCTACATACATACATACTGTACTATATATACTATATAACTATATATATATGTAGAGAGAGAGACAAATATAGAGACAGAGACAGAGTGAGATGGAGAGAAAGGCAGAGAGAGAGACAGAGAGGAGAAAATTTTCTCACAGTGCATCCAGAATAGGTTTTTTTTTTTTTAAACACATCATATCATTAATTCTGCTCATAAAGACTCCCATTGCAGCAGAGTAAAATCCAAAGTACTAGTTATGTGACAGGAGATCTACCACTCTCCACTCTCCCCTTTGTTCACTTCTCTTTAGACTTGGTGACCTACTTTTAGTGCACACTTAATACCTTTCAACACGATACCCAGACGTCCACAGTCATGGCCTTTGCACTTGTTGATTTCTGACAGAAACTCCACCACAGATATCTATGTGGCCCACTACCGAACTTCCTGGGGATTCTTCACTAACTGTATTAAAAAACAGACCCAATTTATCTCTCCTTGCCTCTTAACGGGTTCTGTTTTCTTTTCCTTCTTTTTTTTTGTACCTCAGTATGTAATAGTACCAGTTCACACTGGTAGGTGGCGTGCGGCAGAAGCTTTAATGCTGAATTATTACAGAAGCCTGATAACTGACTAATAAAGAAATCAGGCTTTCAGCCTTTGGGCTGGGAAACACTGAGTCAAAGAAGCAAATGCAGGTGTCTCAGTGTCATATGTCACATGAATAGTGAAATGTTATGACTATTCCGTTAAGACAATTTTCTGGCTAAACTCAACTACTTTCTGGAGGAACTATTTTCTTGGAAATTTTTTGTTGTTGTTAGATACCTACCTATGATAAGCACAATGGTTTGCATGTTTTTCCACAAAGAGTGATTATCAATTAAAAGGGAATTGCCCATTTACCTTTGGATATGCATTATCTGAAAATTACCCTGCTCAGTTTATTCAGACTGGTTAAAACCTAAATGTTGGAAGAGGGATTTTTCTGCTTGTCTGCATATGCATGAATGCTATACGTTATTATAAAAGAATAAAAATGAAAAGGAAGGAAAAAGAGTTAGGATACATATCATTAACTTTCCAATATCATTTAAGTAGTTGTTTTTTTTTTTTTCCTAGAGTGCTGGTAGGCCTGTGAATTAGACTGAGAACCCAGTCTGTAGAGCTTATTCGTATAGCTTCACAGCAGTCTGAATTTTGATTATATTGGTTTGATGTATTTATCTGGATTTACAGGTACAAGGTATTTGATTGATTAAAACACATAGTCTTCCTTGAGCTGCTAAAAGATAGTTAAAAGGTTATCTGATTTTTAGTGGATATTTTCTATTAGGATTTTATTTCTTTAAAAGGACTTCATAGTGTCTGTAGTGGAATGAAGGCAATTATTATACAGTTTTTCAAGTAAATTGGAGTGCTTTCTCCAATTTACTTATCTTTAAGACTGCTATCAGAATTCTCATGGGCTTCTAAACCAGAGTTTCCACTATGTCTGGTAATTTATTATATTCTAGAATAAGCTTCTTCAAAAAATATAAAAAGCCACCTGGTATGATTGTATATATTATTTCAAGACTCCTGCTGTATTTATCCAGTAAGTATGTGTTTTTCCAATTCTAAAGATACTTTTAAAGCCCTATGGCTAAACACTAATACAATCCCCACTCCTATATATAAGGTTGGGGGTAAACAAAAGTAGGAGGTTGTAATAGGCTCTCCTTTCTGGCATGATTTTGCCGGCATTGCATATTTAAGAGCAGTGTAGTAACTTTATTAATAGTATATTGTAAACAGCCACCAAAACAATTCTGGAAGGTAGAATTTGGAAGGATATTATTCCCAAACAAAATGTCCTTTCCACTTGCACTGAAATGTTTCACTATTTTATTCCAATATTCTTTCAGGGCTGCCTTTCTTGGCACACACAAAATGGAGCTTCAGCTCTAGAATTAACTGAATCACTTCTCTAAGGGCACTGAGCTTGTTCAGTGAGACTACCTTATTCCACATCAAAATGTTTGCAAAGGCTAAAAGTCATTAAGAAACCAAAATTCATAATTAATTTTATTTACACATTTGACCATATGAAAGATTTGGTAGGTGAGGCAAACAAGGTAAGTTTTTAGGTATTCTTGGAGAATTGTAATAATAAATTGATTAAATCTGGAGGAAAGAATTTAACTTTGCTGTTTTCATCAACATGAGACTTTGGGTATTAAACTGACTTTATTCATCAGAATTTATTGACTTATTTCCATTGATACTATTGTTTTTCCATTTGTTAATAAGGGGAACTCTGTGACTTATGAAAAATAAGTGACAGTGGAATGTACACTGAAATCTACTTCAGGATGACCTAAACAATCTAAATGACCTGTATGCCTAGTGTCTCCTCTTTGCTTTAGTTAGATTTTTTTTTTTTTTTCATTTGACTTTAGAGTCCAGGATCGAAACATAGCATTAGGTTTAACATGTGATGGGTTAAAATGGCTAGAAATTATTTGACATTTTTGCCATCAACTGGCAAGATATTTTTTTCCTGTTTTGTTTTAAATAAACTTTCACTTTAGAATAGATTTATGTTAACAGAAAAGTTGCAGATGATACAGAGAGTTCCTACTGTGTTACAGCACCCAGTTTCTCCTATTGCTAAAATCTACATTGGTGGGCTTCCCTGGTGGCGCAGTGGTTGAGAATCCGCCTGCCGATGCAGGGGACATGGGTTCGTGCCCTGGTCTGGGAAGATCCCACATGCCGCGGAGTGGCTGGGCCCGTGAGCCATGGCCGCTGAGCCTGCGCGTCCGGAGCCTGTGCTCCGCAACGAGAGAGGCCACAACAGTGAGAGGCCCGCATACCGCAAAAACAAACAAACAAACAAAAATCTACATTGGTGTGTTACATTTGTCACATTTTATGAACCAAGATTGATACAGTAGTATTAACCAAAGCCCATACTTATTCAAATATATGAAGATTTTACTTTTTCCCTTTTTCATTCCAGGATATCAACCATAGCACCACATTGTATTTAGTAGGCTTGCCTCCTTAGGCTCCTCTTGGTGTTCATAATTTCTCAGATTTTTTTGATGATTTTGACAGTTTGAAATGTACTGATCAAGTATTTTATAAAGTGCTCCTCAATTAGGATTTATCTAATATTTGTAGAGGTTAAGTGTCATGGTCATTACATCATATCAAGGGAATACATTATCAACATGTCATCACTGTTGGTGCTAATTCTTAATCACCTGGCTGAGGTACTACTAATACTTATTTTGTTGTTTAAATTATTCTAGCTTTGGCCATTGGAATGGCTTTCATTTGGCTCCTGTGTCCCTTGTAGATTTCTTTGAGTATTGCCTCTTTTTTAATTTTTAATTTAATTTAATTTTTAGCACTACAAGAAGTGCCAGGTTCATCTTATGTATTTCCAGCCCTAGTCCTAGAATCAGCCATTTCTCCAAGGAACGCTGATTTCCTTTATTGGGGATGAAGAAACATATGTGTGTATACTACCCTGTATATGCACATACATCTATAAATATTTTTCTGTGTAGCCATCTGTATCTATATTAAGCAAAACATGAGTTCATACTGATTCACCAACGCTAATCCATTACCATACAGATAAGTTTAGCCTCCTCCGCTTACTTATCTTTAACTCATCCTAGTCCAGCAGTGAGAATCCTGGCTAAACTATGCACTATTCATTTACTTAGTTGTTCAATTCAAGAATTCACATATAATTGTTCCAGAATTGTTAACTCATATTCATGTGGGAGACAACTTTATCAACTATACTCTAATTGTTATGTACAATTCCTTTTGTCTTTAGTCGTATAGACTCCACTCATTTCCAAATTACCACACAAATGAGTACATGATAAAGAGACATATTATTATGATTTAAAATATTACTACTACAAAAAGATGTAACAAGCCTAAATTTTATATACTTAATAAGAGCATTCCCCCTCCCCCTCCCAAAAAATGAAGATTTGACAGAACTAAATCCTGAGGCAGAAAAATCCACAATCAGAATTTAACAGACCTCTCTCAAAAATCGGTAAAACAAGCGAACAATGAAATCATTAATAACACAGAAATTTAAATAACATGGTTAAGTGTTGATGTATTTGAGATATGTGGAACATCATATCCAACCTCTGTAAAATATAATCTTTTCAAGTGCATGTTCAAATTAACATGTTCCTTTATAAACTATGTAGCAACCAATATCAAAACATTGAAATCATTTGTATATGTTCTCTTAATAGATGGAATCAAACTAAAATGCGACATTAGAAAGCTACGTGGAAAATCTCCAAATGTTTGGAAACTGAGCTACACAAATCCATACAGTCCATGGGTTAAAGAAGAAATCAAACATAAGTGAGAAAACATTTTCAGTGGAATAATTATGAAAATCAACATATTTAATTTTGTGGGATATATATAAAGCATGGCTAGGAGATTACTGCTTAGTAGCAAAGAATGGGAACCAATTCAAGCATTATTTATTCACAAAATAGATACATAAATTGTGACATTCATACAATGGGATACTCCAGCAGTAAAAATGAATGAAAAATGTGCATACACAATATCACGAATAAATGTCACAGACATAATATTGAGCGGAAAAGCCAGTTACACCATAACACTAATGCTATTATATTCCATTTATATTATATACAAAACGTGAAAAAATAATCTTTGATCGTAGAAGTCAGAATAGTGGTTACCCTTAGGGATATACTGCCTGGATGGTAGAATCAGAGACCTTTCTAGGATGCTAAGAATGCTTTATGTCTTGACAGGGGTGGTGCTCACAAGGTGGACATATGTAAAAATTCATACATACATATGTAAAAAGTCAACAAGCTGTACACTTAAGATTTATTTTACAATATGTAAATTCTACCTTAATAAAAAAGCAAACTACTCTGTCATACAATATTCCATCTGTCCACCTGACAAAATCCAATGCTTATAACACACTCTTTTTGTGAGACTAAGGAAACAATAAGTCTGATATATTACTGCTGCGTGTACATTGGCACAAACTTCCTGGAGGGGAAATTGGCAGTATATATCAAAATTACATGTGTATATGTAGTTTCTCCCAGTGATTTTATGTCTGGGGATTTATCTTATGGGTATTCTTACAGATGTGAAATGATATATGAACTAGTTTATTAATTTTAGCTTTGTTTGAAACAGCAAAATATTGTCAGCAACCCAAATAACCAGCTATGGAGAACTGGTAAAATGAATCATGGTATATCCACAAATGTAATAATGTGCACCAAGAAAGAAAAAGAATGAGGAAACACTATGGAAGAATCTGAATTTTCTCCAAGGTAAAACTGTTAGTCTAAAAACTATGAATGAAACAGAGTGTCAAGTGTCCTACCATTTACATTGAAAATCAGTGAAGATAAGGATTTATTTCTATATTTACCTTCATGAACAGTAACACAGCAAGGACACAGAAGAATTTATATCAATGAAAGGGGGCATTCAAATTCATAGGTAATTTTTTGGCCATGTGCCTATATTCCTTTTCAAATGTATTTTAAGTGAAAACACAGGAAACTGTCCAGGACATAGGTACTAGTTTTAAATACAGAGAAAAATATGTTGAAATTTACATACTATAGTATATCATTGCCACTGCACTATAGTATATGGTGGTAACAGAGTAGCAAAGGGAGACATCTCCACTTACCATGGGTGCAATCCGAATTTTCTCCTTTTCAGTCTCTGAAACAGCTTCAGAATTCCTTTCATCATAAGAATAATAATTTACACCAAATAATATAAAAATACTTAACATTACTGATGTATTTAAAAGAGAAGGGTTCTGAAGACTGGGTGTGGTATGTATCAGTTTGCTATCTTGTCTGTTATTCTTAATGTTAGGTTTTCCAAGTTACTGTACTCCTCCCAATCTTTAGATCAGGGAAGCTGCATCCATTGAGCAGTTTGTGCCCTGCCCTGGTGGGTAGCAGGGGCAGAAACCAACCCATGTTCTGCTCTCCAAGCTTTGTACCTCAGGTTTGGGGTTGGGGAAGAAAAGGAAATGCCAAGTTCTTCACACAAAGCCGCCATCTGCGAATCAAGACTTACTTTCATAAAGCTGTTTCTGCATAATTCAGCATAGTGAATATTATAACAGAAATACAAAATGCCAGATAACGATCACAAAATAGAATTACTTCTATGTTTATTTTTAAATTATTTTTAATTTACATAATTTACAAAAGTACACAAATCTTGAGTGTACTGGCAGATAGGCACATTCTATGTAATCAACATCCAAACAAGATACTGACAATTTTCATCATCCCAAAATATCTTTCATGTGCTTTACAAGTCAAGTTCTACTATGTGAGTAACCATATTCCAATTTTTATCATATCACTTAATTTATCACCCCTTTTCTTGAGAGAAGGCTCTTGTTTGAGGGTTCTATCTGTAATCATTGCAGAGAGGCAGGTAGAGATAATCAAAAGCAAAGAGAAAATGGTTTCTGCAAAGACATGAGAAAAAAAAGAAAAGAAAAGAAAAAAGTTCCCATCCTTACAAAAAAAATTAGACAAGTATCAGATGACTTTTTTGTGAAGTCCATCAGAATGATTTCATAGGACAGTCCCCCCAAAATTTGGAGAGAGACAGATACTGGCAGGCATACATTCGACCTAAGAATTTGCTCTCCTGGACAGAAGACTGTCAGACTTCATATAAATTGGTAAGTTTATTAAATTAGAAATTATGAGAAATTGCTGGAGGCTGAGAGTAGGCTAGAGTGATAGTGAGAAGCTCCTGGGAGATGCAGTAATAAAGGGACTGCCAGCCTCTCACAGTGGCAGGGCAAGTGATGGTTATAAAAACAGGCCCTTACTGGAAATGTACAAAGTTTGAGCAACTCAAGTCTGCTGAGTTAATTCACTTCTGCATATATGCTTACCAAACTCAGCTATCTTGCTGTTATGTATTGATCAAAAACATTTAAAAATTTATATCCACACAAAAACCTGCATGTGAATGCTTATAGGAGCTTTATTCCTAATCATCAAAAACTGGAAGCAACCAAGGTACCCTTATATAGATGACCTTGAATGGATAATAAAACTAGGACTTGTATTTCATAAAATGAAACACTATCCATTGATAATGGAGCAAGCTACATGGTTCATACAAAAACATGGATGAAACTTAAGTGCATTTTGTTAAGTGAAGCACACCAGACTCAAAACACTACATAGTGAATAATTCTATTTGCATGATATTATAGAAGTCAATATTGTATGGTCAGCAAACACATCCATGGATGCCAGGGGTCTGAACGTGAAGAGTTGTTGACTACAAAGAGGCCATCCAGGGTTTTTCTTAGAGTGATGAAGTATAGTAACTAGATGATGGATAACTGACTTCATTCATTTTCCAAAACCCATACAGAGTGAACTTTTCTGAACGCAGTGGAAAAAAAAATCAACCAGAATATTGGACACCCCAGAACAGAATGAAAACAGCGACAAAATAATCAAACATAACAAATTAATAACACAGCCTACTCTACAGTGTGGGCAAAAAATCGAGCTGACCTAATGCTTTGAACAGAATGTTTATGTCTCCCCCAAATTCTTATGTTGAGGCCCTAATCTTCAATGTGATGATATTTGAAGCCGGGGCCCTTAGGAGATAAGTTTAGCTGAATACTTTACCATAGAATCTATTTTGAGTACTCCTTTAAGATCTTTCACATGTTTGCAAAACTTTTTTCTCAACATAGAAATCATATAACATCTCCCCTTCTAGCTTTTAAGTAATACTAAGATGTATGACAAATTTAATAATTTAAATTTTCTAAATCAATTTTTAATTTTTATAAAGTATAAAATACAGTCCAGAAACTTCAAGAGATAGCTAAACTATATTCAAGAAACAGACGTATACAGGAAAGTATATTGTCCAAATAATTAATAAAATTTTGGTAAAACATTCATTTGCCTATATTATTTTGAATTACTGTTACAAAACTAATAATCTTTTAAATCAATTTAAAGATTGCTGCTGGAATTTCTTATTCTTAATAAAAATCCTTCTCATCAATGATTTCCCTAGAGCTTTATGTTTTTTAAACTTTACCAGTCCATTACAAAAAGAGTAACAGGAAATTGTGGAAGAATAGCTATTTACTGACAAGTAAATATATTGCAAAAGATTGAAAAATAATTCTAAGCTGTTAATGGAGTTCTAGTATAAGGAGTGCATAGAAAGACAGATATGAAGAGCTTTATAGCCTATAAATATTCAATATTCATTTATCCTTATGACTCCTATTAACCCATCAGTGTCACCACTCCTAACAGCATATGCAATGACACTTCCTAACCTGTACACATAAAAATTTTGGAACGTTTCATTTAATCTAATTCCAGAGAAATTTCCAAAATATTATGACTAACAACTTTTGCAATAAGGTAGTAACATAAGTTCTCATAATAAATGCAATTTTTGTTTTGTTTTGTTTTGTTTTGTTTTGCGGTACGCGGGCCTCTCACTGTTCTGGCCTCTCCTGTTGCGGAGCACAGGCTCCAGACGCGCAGGCCCAGTGGCCATGGCTCACGGGCCCAGCCACTCCGCGGCATGTGGGATCTTCCCGGACCGGGGTAACGAACCCATGTTCCCTGCATCGGCAGGCGGATTCTCAACCACTGTGCCACCAGGGAAGCCCAATAAATGAAATTTTAATGCAATCTTTTGTAGATTCATTTCCCCCCTGGAAGAAGGGAATGGGTATAATGATTTCTGTGAGTAACAATATCCAAGGATATATAATATCTAAGGGAAATACTATTATTTCCTGCACATTTTTAACATTAAAATAGATTTATCCCCTCATATACATGCTAGTACATGCACACACACAATACAGGCTATATCATGCATTCTTTTTAATACACATTTGTTGAGACTCTCTTACTAGCACTAGTGGAGAATTTCTTCTGGCAATAGATGGTACAAAAATGACAAAATGAATAAAATTCCTCCCCTCATGCACTTACATTTTAGTGAACAGAGAAGTAAAAACATAAAACATGTAAGTATAAGTGCTAATGAGGAAAGTAAAGCAGGAAACGAAGTTAAGTAATACATTAAAGTCAATGGGAGTTTATTTTTTTCCTAGAGCTCTTCTAGGAAAAGAAAGGGACAAATTTCATCCCATGGTTTAGATAAAAAGTTGTAATGACTGATTTTATTTTACCTTGCTTAGGTCACTTGCTTAAGCCTTGGACGAATGTAGATTTGCCATGTGCCCAGGAAACTAAGGAAAACTGAGTATTGTTAAGCACTATGCCTACCTCAAGTAGATGTGTTTTGTTTTTTTCATTTTATAATTTTCATTAATAAAAGGTATAATTATTTTGTCATCTCTAATATTTTTGTTTATTTATTTAATTTCACTGAAAAATATTTTGTAATGTCTTTTAATCATTTTCTTTTTTTTTTGGTTTTAAAAAAGATTTCTAGTTGTTCTCTTTCATTATCACATTTAATAATTGAAACATTCAAATTCAGAGACAGGCATATGGCTTTCTTAAAGTACAGTTTTATTTTTTCCTAAATTGATTATTTTTTAATTACAGAGTGACTTTTTGATTACTAGAGAAACTGATTGAATTAGTGATCTCCATTCATCACCTCTTTTTATCCTTTGCCACCTTAGTTTCACTCATCTTCTTTATGCTGGAATATTTATAACTTGTCCTTCACACTTGTTTCTTTAATCTGTAATTATCTTCTCCCAATATATTAGTTTCTGGGGGCCAGTGTAACAAAGTACCACAAAGTGGATGGCTTAATCACAACAGAAATGTATTGTCTCACAATTCTGGATGTTAAAAGTCCAAAATCACAGTGTCAGCAAGTCCAGGCTCTCCCTGAAACCTGTAAAGAAGCATCCTTCCTTGCCTTTTCCTAGCTTCTGGTGGTTTGTCAGCAATGCTTGGAGTTCCTTGGCTTGGAGCTGCAGCACTTCAATATCTGCCTTTGTTGTCACAAGGCATGACATTCTTATTTCCTGTGTCTTTGCCTTCTCTTCTCAAAAGGATACCAGTCATATTAGATTAAGGCCCATCCTAATGACTTCATCTTCATTTGGTCACATCTGCAAAGAACTTATTTCTAAATAAGGTCACATTCACAGGTACCAGGGAGTTAGAGTTTCTACATATCTTTGTGGGGGACATAATTCAACCCATAACACCCAAGTATGGCACTACTTCCTCTTTTATATCCTTTAGTCTCAACCCAAATTTTACTTCATCACACTGGTCATTCCTAATAAAATTATAATCCTCTACATTCTATGCCTTCAGTCTTGTTTATTTTTTCTAGGGTATTTATTCTTAACTACAAAAAATTTGTTTCTTATTCTGCTTATTATACTATTTTCTAAATATTCTCACTGAATAATGTGTCTCATGTGGTAAACATGTTGTCACTTTTATTGACTGTCCTGTCCCCAGCAACCAGAGTAGTGCCTGGAAAACAATAGGTGCTCAAGAAATATTTATGGAATTATGGAATGAATGAAACCAGATTAAGAGGAACTTGGTTGCTGATTTACTCAAATGCCTCATTGTAGTTTCAACTTTATCTTCATAATAAAGCTATATGAATCGAGGCTTTGATGAGCAATACTTGCTTAAAAGAATGAAAAACAATATAATTTTAGTAATTTAACTATGTTTAATATTAAAACTATTTTAGTTGTTCTCTCTGACTAGGAGAAAAGTTTAGCCATTGTTTTTCTCCAGAGTTCTTTTGTAGATGAAATAGCTCAGCATTCCAACTATTGGTTATTCTCATGGGTTTCTTTTACATAATACCAACTTTTTAATTTTTTATCCTTTCTTAACTTCAATTTATTCTTTTGAATTTTTATTTCATTTTTGACAGATTGGCTTCTTCTCTATGGGCCACTGGGTACAATTCTATTTTAATCATGTTCCCTTTTTGCAGAATGCCCAGATGTGGTGATGAAAAACAAACTTGTTAGAAAATGTAGAACAAACACACTTAGCATGCACTGCATTTTATTTGCTATAGCTAAATGGCTTTCTTTCTAAAATAAATTAAAATGTTGGACTAAATTAAAATATGTAGAAATCTGCTTTTGATGTTGTTAATTAAATATCAAGTAAGACATTTGCATTGCATTTACATAGCTATTGGTTAGGCATAATTGTAAATTGTGGACATTAAGGGAAATTAGTTCTTAGTGAGTAGTGTAATAGGTGAGTAAATGTAAGTTAGACTCACATGGTGTTTACATGTTATTTGTAACTTTTGTAAATATTTAGCTTCTTGAAAATGAGTGGCTTTTTACTACTCAGGTTTTCTTTTTTGCTATACACTATTTTTCAATGTACAGTCTTATATCAATACTTTCCTCAAAGTAGGTGCCAACTAAAAATTAGCAATTGCCATCTGCCTCTATAAGGATTAAGTCTCTAGACACTGTAACTGCTAACCTTCAACACACCCTGAAAGGAGTTCAGGGTGGAGAACAGGAATGAGCCACTCTGTGCTCTGGGAAAAACCGGCAGAACACGACTTCAGGTAGTTAGATATTTTCAGGAGAAGATTTTATGAGCCCAAATTCTTGCATCTTTTTATATCTAGAAAAGCACTAAAATCATTAATGGTGACATCTGCTCCTCATGACAAGCAGAAAGCCTCTGCTAGTCTTGACTGTACATACCCCCCTTCACCAAAATCATATTTTGTTCTGATCTCTCCCCCTACCTCTGTGGAGCCAGTATCTCAGTGCTATCAGAGATGCTGTCTCCCAGGCTACAAATAAAACTTTACTCACAGCTTTCATGTTGTGAACTTTTTTTTTTTTTTTAGTCAACATAGGGATTAATCAAGTTCATGGCACATGTTCAAACAAATTGTCCTTGTTTATCATAATCTCATACGAATCCTAAAATATGTTTCATTGCGAAAGTGATTTTATAATTTATTAGGAAATGTGCATTTTTTAATTCTTACATTGTGCAGAATTGACTTCACTAATTGTTAATCACTATATGCAAAATAAGATTTCATGAAAAATAGGAGATGTGAAAGTTCTCATGTGTGTATATATATATACATGTATATTTTTTAAAGCAACTATTTTATTCTATCTCTCAATTTGAGAGAAAACATTAAATGAAAGTGTGCAAAACGATGCTGGCATATGGCAATAGTGTTTATAACTCACACTTCTGAGGTCATCTAGAAGTCAGCAAAACAGCTTTGCTGACCTTGGCTGGTTAAGTTTACACATAGGGATTTGGCCAGCTGTCTGCTGATTTAGGATGGCACCAGTTGGGACTATTGAAGCAAGTTATTGCTAGCCCATATATCTCATCTGCTAGCAGGCTAACCTGGGAATGTTCTTATGACACTGGCAGAGCTACAAAGAGCAAGTTCAATTGTACATGTGCTTTTATAAGCCTTTATTTGTATCACATTGGTAAAAACCCCTTGGCAAAGCAAGTCACATGCTCAAAGCAATTATTAGAGTGGGAGGGGACTTCAAAGCCATATGGCAAGGGGACTGATGAAGAATTGGGGTCACTTTTGCAATCTTCTGGAACACATTTGTCCCACCTAACTTAATTACTGCTGCTAGCTGATAAGCAGTATTGACAAGGTCATGGATTTTTGGTAAAACCAAGTTTCCTAGATGATATATAAGCAAGAGTTTTTCTTTTCTTTTTACTGTTACTTTTGTTTGTCTGTTTTGTGTATTTTTCTTTCCATGATGAAGGGGAAAGTATTTGCAGAAATCTCAAAATATCATTTACACTCATTAGTATTTTATAAGTATAATAATTATTAGGCCAGCTACAAGATCTTGTTATTTAATGAATTAATAAGGATGAATTTATAATAAAATATAACAAGTTTATTTGACAAATTTATAACTATATTGCAACATAATTTGTTTCCTTTGTAATCGTATGCATTTTATATATTTTAAAATATTACTGAGAATGAATCAACAGTTTGAAAAGTGGATTTATAGACCAAGGAAAGTTAAGAAACTCTACCCTGTATAGAGTTGGAATGCAATATAATGGTGATTCTACCTTCATTTCCTTCTTGTCAAATTTAGAAAAGCACTTTATAATTTTGTGTGCTCTCAAGATACTTTATATCTAACTGATGTAATTGAATCCTAATTATGTAAATGTTTCTCTTCTTACCTTAATAATTGAGTATTGGTACTTCCCTGGTGGCACAGTGGTTAAGAATCCGCCTGACAATGAAGGGGACATGGGTTCGATCCCTGGTCTGGGAAGATCCCACATACTGCAGAGCAACTAAGCCCATGTATCACAACTACTGAGGCTGTGCTCTAGAGCCCGCGAGCCACAAATGCTGAGCCCGCATGCCACAACTACCTAAGCCTGCACGCATGCCACAACTACCTAAGCCTGCACACCTAGAGCCCATGCTCCATGACAAGAGAAGCCACTGCAATGAGAAGCCCAAGCACCACAATGAAGAGTAGCCCCTGCTCGTCACAGCTAGAGAAAGCCCGCGTGCAGCAACGAAGACCCAACGCAGCCAAAAATAAAAATAAATAAATAAATTTATAGAGCCCGCGAGCCACTACAACTGAGCCTGCACACCACAACTACTGAAGCCCACATGCCTAGAGCCTGTGCTCTGCAACAAGAGAAGCCACCGCAATGAGAAGCCCACGCACCACAACGAAGAGCAGCCTCTGCTCGTCGCAACTAGAGAAAGCCCTCGCGCAGCAATGAAGACCCAATGTAGTCAAAAGTAAATAAATTTATTAACAAAAAATTGAGTAGTATTAAATTTTAATATAGCAATTATACCAGTTAAGCATCTTAAATGTGTCAGTCTCCATTGTTAATTCTTCCACTTACTCCACAAGCATTTCTTGAGCACCTCTACTACAGCCAAGCACTAAATTATAAGTTAGAGATTAAATGAAAACTAAGATATAGAACCTGGTTTCTGGAATTTAACAATTTAGTAGTTGAAAATGACAGGGAAATGCATAATTAAAATATTGCTTTATACATGCTACAACAAACACGACCTCAGATTGCTAGAAGGTGTACTCAACTAATTACGATGCAAATGGGGAAAGGTGTAGGGTCAATCAAAATTAATACTTCTCTGACTTTGTACATGTCATTTCTTCTGTCTATGATAACATTTCTTACTACCTATTGGAGGGATACTGATGCTTTTCCTCTTTGCAATCTCATATGATTTTGTTCATTATTCTATTTATCATATCATTTATTCACTACTGTTACTTCTAACACTAGACTGTGAAGAAAGTTTGTGAGGTCAAGGACTTAGTTTTTTTTGTTTGTGTTCTTAATACTAACTCAATATTTGATAAATGCTAAGAGGTAATGAGAAGTCAAGGATTTGGAGCCAAATTGCAAGAATTCAAATAATAGATTTATCACTTGCTAACTGTGTCACACTGGATAAGACTTAGTTTCTCCTTCTGTAGAAATGACTTTTGTAATATTATCCATATTATACAGATATTCTAAGGACATATAAATTGATGAACATGTTACCAGTACAGAATAAATGGTAGTTAGCTATTATTATCACATAATCTAAGATCAGTAAGATTATCTTGTGAATATATGTGGCACTTATTTCTAAATGGCCCAAAATAGAAAAAAAGAAGAAAACTGTGATTATAAACTTCTGTATTTCCTAGAATTAAGTAAAAATATGTAATATATATAACTTAAAAGTTTAGATATTTAGAAAATAACTCAGGGTTTGAATTTCAATGACATTTCTAAAAGATATGTTACTAATATGCACTTGTTGAGTAATTGATATTGACACTAAAATCTTTACTACAGTCTTGCAGTATTCCATCCTAAATATGGATGTGTGAATCAATTGTGATGTGTGAATCATAATGACAGCACACAATACAGATGAATATGCTAAGATAATAAATCATTTTCCATATATTTAGTTGGTCAGTTACTTTGAGGAATCAAAATGTTAATTACATACATCTGAATTTTAGCATTTTCTTTTTCTCTATTGTTAATCAATATTACTACCAGTTACAAATTATATCACCCCAAATTGTTTTCCTTACTATATTCATTACTAATTTTTATAACACTTTTCTTTGTTTTTTTGGTTTGGTAAATAATTTGCATTATGTGTTCTGCAGAAAGGCTTCATATTTAAAATTGAGCATGAATTATTTAGAATTTTTGCTATTAATCACATGATCCAGAAATACATGCAGCAAATTCTGTATTATTTCAGTGGTATGACAGTTCTTAACCTGTTTTTGGTGCATCTATTTAGTAAACAATACTAAAATGAGATTATTTTATATACTTCATGTGAATATTTATCTTAGATACACAGTGTTCAGAGTTTAAATAAAAATTACAAACAGTAAAGAATCATGTGGAATAAGTCAAAGCATTAAATATTGATATTGAAACAAAGTTATCTGATTTAAAATGTTAAGAGTTAACATTTTCATTGATGCTAGAAACCAACCAAATTTTTTAATCTGCTTTTTAGTACTTTCTGCAAATCCACGTATTCTTAGTTTATTAAGACATAAAACTGATTTAAGGAAGGTCAATTTATAAACATAATATTTTAGAAAAATATATAAAGGAAAGAAAAAAGTACCTTTTAAAGTTGATTTTACACACTCTGAATTAAGCCCAGACTAAGTTATTTGGTACATTACAATATGATTAATATTCCTTAACTGGGCAAGTTAGAAGTATCACAAAACATGTATTAACAAAAAGTTGACAATTTTACTAAGATTGTGGGTGTCTCTCCCATCTCTACTCTTCAAGCAACATTGCCTGGGAATGCAAAATTGACAATCATAGGACAGCTGTCAATTTAATTAGTTGACTAGGCTAGTTTTACTTTTTGTATCATCTTATATATATTTTGACATTTTCTGTATTAGAAATTTAACTTTAAGAAGAATTTTAGCCTGTTTGGTATACGGTGGAAACATAAATTAAAAGTGAATTTAAGTTGAGGCTCTATTTAAAAAGCAATACCAAGAGATTGGTTCAAGATGGTGGAGTAGAAACAAGTGTGCTCACACCCTCTTGAGAGAGCACTGGAATTACAAGTAACTGCTGAACAATCATCACCAGGAAGACACTGGGACTCACCAAAAAAGATAGCCTACATCCAAAGACAAAGCAGGGGAGCAAACACAATAAAATCAAATCCCATAACCACTGGGTGGATGACTCACAAACTGGAGAACAATTATACCACAGAAGTCCACACACTGGAGTGAAGGTTCTGAACCCCACGTCAGGCTTCCGAACCTGGGGGTCCAGCAACAGGAGGAGGAATTCCCAGAGAATCATACTTTCAAGCCTACTGGGATTTGATTGCAGGACTTTGACAGGACTGGGGGAAACAGAGACTCCACTCTTGGATGACACACACAAGGTAGTGTGTGCATCAGGACCCAGGGGGAAGGAGCAGTGACCCCATAGAAGACTGAACCAGTCACACCTGCTAGTGTTGGAGGGTCTCCTGCAGAGGTGGGGGGTGGCTGTGGCTCATCATGGGGACAAGGACACTGGCAGCAGAAGTTCTAGGAAGTACTCCTTGGCGTAAGCCCTCCCAGAGTCTGCCATTAGCCCCACCAGAGAGCCTGTAAGCTCCAGTGCTGGGTTGCCTCAGGCCAAACAACCAACAGGGAGGGAACTCAGCCCCACCCATCAGCAAACAAGTGGATTAAAGTTTTACTGAGCTCTGCCCACCAGAGCAACACCCAGCTGTACCCACCACCAGTCCCTCCCATCAGGAAGCTTGCACAAGCCTCTTAGATAGCCTTATCCACCAGAGGGCAGAAAGCAGAAACAAGAAGAACTACAATCCTGCAGCCTGTGGAACGAAAACCACATTCACAGAAAGACAGACAAAATGAAAAGGCAGAGGACTATGTAACAGATGAAGGAACAAGATAAAACCCAGAAAAACAACTAAATGAAGTGGAGATAGGCAACCTTCCAGAAAAAGAATTCAGAATAATGATAGTGAAAATGATCCAGGACCTCGGATAAAGAATGGAGGCAAATATTAAGACGATACAAGAAATATCTAACAAAGACCAAGAAGAATTAAAGAACAAACAAACAGAGATGAACAATACAATAACTGAAATGAAAACTACACCAGAAGGAGTCAGTAGCAGAATAACTGAGGCAGAAGAACGGATAAGTTACCTGGAAGACAGAATGGTGGAATTCACTGCCACAGAACAGAATAAAGAAAAAACAATGAAAAGAAATGAAGACAGCCTAAGAGACCTCTGTTACAACATTAAACACACCAACATTCACATTATAGTGGTCCAGAAGGAAAAGAGAAAGAGAAAGGACCCGAGAAAATATCTGAAGAGATTAGAGTTGAATATTTCCCAAATATGGGAAAAGAACTAGACACCCAAGTCCTGGTGGCACAGAGAGTCCCAGGCAGGATAAACCTAAGGAGAAACACACTGAGACACACAGTAATCAAATTGACAAAAATTAAAGACAAAGAAAAATTATTATAAGCAACAAGGGAAAAATGACAAATAACATACAAGGGAACTCCCAAAAGGTTAACAGCTGATTTCTCAGCAGAAACTCTACAGCCCAGAAGGGAGTGGCATGATACATTTAAAGTGATGAAAGGGAAGAACCTACAACCAAGATTACTCTACCCGGAAAGGTTCTCATTCAGATTCAAAGGAGAAATCAAAAGCTTTACAGATAAGCAAAAGCTAAGAGAATGCAGCACCACCAAACCAGCCTGACAACAAACACTAAAGGAACTTCTCTAAGTAGGAAACACAAGAGAAGAAAGGGACCTACAAAAACAAACTCAAAACAATTAAGAAAATGGTAATAGAAATATACATTTCAATAATTCCCTTAAACGTGAATGGATTAAATGTTCCAATCAAAAGACATAGGCTTGGGCTTCCCTGGTGGCACAGTGGTTGAGAGTCTGCCTGCCAATGCAGGGCATACGGGTTCATGCCCCGGTCCGGGAAGATCCCATAGGCTGTGGAGCAGCTGGGCCCGTGAGCCATGGCTGCTGAGCCAGCGCATCCGGAGCCTGTGCTCCACAATGGGAGAGGCCACCACGGTGAGAGGCCCGTGTACCGCAAAAAAAAAAAAAAAAAAATTCACAGGCTCACTGAATGGATACAAAAACAAGACCTATATACATACTGTCTACAGAAGACCCATTTCAGACCTTGGGACACATACAGACTGAAAGTGAGGGGATGGAAAAAGATATTCAATGCAAATGGAAATCAAAAGAAATCTGGAGTAGCAATATTCACATCACATAAAATAGACTTGAAAGAATGTTACAAGAGACAAGGAAGGACACTACATAATGATCAAGAGATCAACCCAAGAACAAGATATAACAATTATAAATATATATGCACCCAACATAGGAGCACCTCAATACATAAGGCAAATGCTAACAGCTATAAAAGAGGAAATCAACAGTAACACAATAATAGTGGGAGAATTTAACACCTCACTTACACCAATGGACAGATCATCCAGACAGAAAATTAATAAGGAAACACAAGCTTTAAATGACACAATACGAAAGATAGATTTAATTGATAGTTATAGGACATTCCATCCGAAAACAGCAGATTACACTTTCTTCTTAAGTGCACACGGAACATTCTCCAGGATAGGTCACGTCTTGGGTCACATATCAAGCCTTAGTAAATTTAAGAAAATTGAAATCATATCAAGCAATTTTTCCAACCACAACACTATGAGATTAGAAATAAATTACAGAGAAGAAAGCGTAAAAAACATAAACACATGGAGGCTAAAAAATACATTACTAAATAACCAAGAGATCACTGAAGAAATCAAAGAGGAAATCAGAAAGTACCTAGAGACAAATGACAATGAAAACATGATGATCCAAAACCAACGGGATGCAGCAAAAGCAGTCCTAAGAGGGAAGTTTATAGCAATACAATCCTACCTCAAGAAACAATAAAAATCTCAAATCAACAATCTAAACTCACACCCAAAGGAACTAGAGAAAGAAGAACAAACAAATCCCAAAATTAGTAGAAGGAAAGAAATCATAAAGATCAGAGAAGAAATAAATGGAATAGAAACAAAGAAAACAAAAGCAAAGATCAATAAAATTAAAAGCTGGTTCTTTGAGAAGATAAATAAAATTGATAAACCATTAGCCAGACTCATCAAGCAAAAGAGGGAGAGGACTCAAATCAGTAAAATTAGAAATGAAAAAGGAGAAATTACAACGGACACTGCAGAAATGCAAAGCATCATAAGCGACTACTACAAGCAACTCTGTGCCAATAAATGGACAACCTGGAAGAAATGGACAAATTCTTAGAAAGGTATAACCTTCCAAGACTGTACCAGGAAGAAACAGAAAATATGAACAGATCTATCACAACTAATGAAATTGAAATTGTGATTAAAAATCTTCCAACAAACAAAAGTCCAGGACCAGATGGCTTCCCAAGTGAATTCTATCACATATTCAGAGAAGAGCTAACACCCATCCTTCTCAAATTCTTCAAAAAAAAAAGCTTTTGACAAAATTTAACACACATTTATGATAAAAACTCTCCAGAAAGTGGGCATAGAGGGAACCTACCTCAACAAAATAAAGGCCATATATGACAAACCCACAGCAAACATCATTCTCAATGGTGAAAAACTGAAAGTATTTCCTCTAATATCAGGAACAAGACAAGCATGTCCACTCTCACAACCATTATTCAACATAGTTTTGGAAGTCCTAGTTACAGCAATCAGAGAAGAAAAAGAAATAAAGAGAATGCAGATTGGAAAAGAAGAAATAAAACAGTCACTGTTTGCAGATGACATGATACTATACATAGAAAATCCTAAAGATGGCACCAGAAAACTACAAGAGCTAATTAATGAATTTGGTAAAGTTGCAGGAAACAAAATTAATGCACAGAAATTTCTTGCATTCCTATACACTAACAGTGAAAGATCAGAAAGAGAAATTAAGGAAACAATCTCATTCACCACTGCAAGGAAAAGAATAAAATACATAGGAGTAAACCTACCTAAGAAGGTAAAAGACCTGTACTCAGAAAACTATAAGACACTGATGAAAGAAATCAAAGATGACACAACCAGATGGAGAGATATACCATGTTCTTGGATTGGAAGAATCAATATTGTGAAAATGACTATACAACCCAAAGCAATCTACAGATTCAATGCAATCCCTATCAAATTACCAATGACATTTTTTACAGAACTAGAACAAGAAATCTTAACATTTGTATGGAGACACAAAAGACCCTGAATAGCCTAAGCAATCTTGAGGCAGAAAAATGGAGCTGGAGGAATCAGACTCCCTGACTTCAGACTATACTACAAAGCTACCATACTCAAGACAACATGGTACTGGCAGAAAAACAGAAATATAGATCAATGGAACAGGATAGAAAGCCCAGAGATAAATCCATACACATATGGTTAGCTTATCTTTGATAAAGGAGGCAAGAATATACAATGTAGAAAAGACAGCCTCTTCGATAAGTGGTACTGGGAAAACTGGACAGCTACATGTAAAAGAATGAAATTAGAACACTCCCTAACACCATACACAAAAATAAACTCAAAATGGATTAAAGACCTAAATGTAAGGTCAGACACTATAAAACTCTTAGAGGAAAACATAGGAAGAATACTCTTTGATATAAATCATAGCAAGAACTTTTTTGACCCATCTCCTGGAATACTGGAAATAAAAACAAAAATAAACAAATGGGACCTAATGAAACTTTTGCACAGTAAAGGAAACTATAAACAATATGAAAAGACAACCCTCAGAAGCGAAAAAAATATTTGCAAATGAATCAACGAAGGTTTAATCTCCAATATATATACACAGCTCATGCAGCTCAATAATAAAAAAAGAAACAACCCAATCAAAAAGTGGGCAGAAGACATAAATTGATATTTCTCCAAAGAAGACATACAGATGGCCAAGATGCACATGAAAAGTTGCTCAACATCACTAATTATTAGAGAAATGCAAATCAAAACTCCAATGAGGTATCACCTCACATTGGTTAGAATGGCCATCATCAGAAAATCTACAAACAGCAAATGCTGGAGAGGGTATGGAGAAAAGGGAACCATCTTGCACTGTTGGTGGGAATGTAAATTGATACAGCCACTATGGAGTACAGTATGGAGATTCCTTAAATAACTTAAAATAGAATTACCATATGACCTAGCAATCCTACTACTGGGCATATATCCAGAGAAAACCATAATTCAAAAAGACACATGCACCCCAATGTTCATTGCAGCACTATTTACAATAGGCAGGTCATAGAAGCAACCTAAATGGCCATCGACAGACAAATGGATAAAGATGTGGTACATATATACAATGGAATATTACTCAGCCATAAAAAGGAACGAAATTTCGTCATTTGTAGAGACGTGGATGGATCTAGAGACTGTCATGCAGAGTGAAGTAAGTCAGAAAGAGAAAAACAAATATCGTATATTAATGCATATATGTGGAATGTAGAAAAATGGTACAGATGAACTGGTTTGCAAGGCAGAAATAGAGACACAGATGTAGAGAACAAATGTATGCACACCAAGGTGGAAAGCGGGGTGGGGAGTGGTGTTGGGATAAACTGGGAGATTGGGATTGACGTATATACACTAATATGTATAAAATACATAACTGATAAGAACCTGCTGTATAAAAAAATAAAATTCAAACAAACAAACAAAACAAAACAAAAAAGCAATACTGTATATGCTTTTCTTTTCAATGAATTTTATTGTTAGGGGAAAACACCTCTAATCTATACATCTTAATTTTATATAGTGGAAAACTTTAAAATAAAAATTACTTTTCTTGTTTCTGAATTACCTCATTTGTTTTCAGAGTGCTGTCTTTTAGAAAACAAGTCACAATCTTGTTGACAGTTTTGTATTTTCTGAGATGGCTGTAAAAGTTTATCTACTATCTCATATGTTTTTCTGAAAACTTTCCCTTCATTTTTGAAAAAGGAGTTTAATTCTTCTCACCTTGAAACCTATGACTATGCCAGAAGTGAGCTATGAGACTTCTCAGGTTTGCTTATGAAAGTGGATGTAGCTTTGACCTTTCTTACCGGAAAGCTGCCTTACAAGACAGGGGCTGGCAGACTTGCTCCGTAAAGGGTCAGATAGTAAACATTTCAGTGTTTGTCAGATGTGGTCTCTGCTGTAACTACCCAGTTCTGTTGTTGCAGCACCAAAGCATCCATAGACAATACCTAAATGTTTCGGCTTGGCTGTGTTCCCCTTAAAATTTGTTTACATAAACAGAAGGCCATCCTGATTTAAACCATGGTTGCCAGATTTCCTAACTAATAATACAGGACACCCAGTTAAATTTGAATTTCAGTTAAACAACAAATATATTTTTCTTTAATGTGTAATTTTGTCCCAAATATTGTCCAGAACATATTTATACACAAGTTATTCATGTATATATGAATGTCAAATTTAACCGACTGTCCTATTTTATCTGGCAATTCTATTTGTGCTATAGTTTGCTGACCTTTGATGTTAAGTCATCTCACTCACAAAAAGTGGTTATGCTCTGAGGAAGTCCAAAACAGCAAAAAGGAGAGAATCCATAGAAAACAACTAAGATAACATGAAGAGAGTGAAATGCCCAGCCTGTACCCGTCTATTCCACCCAACCCCTCCCATTTCAGCCCCTGCCACCATCTGAATAACAAGAGAGTTTCTGAGCCTGAAATCTAGATGAATCCTTGATGAAATCCTGACATGCAAAACTATGAGAGATAATAAAATGATTAAAAGTCACTAATTTGTGACTATAAGTTGTGATTATGTCATTAATTTTTGTGTGCTTTGTGTATCTTCATGTAAATATAACAGAAACATAAACTACTACCCATTTATCTTATCATATTCTTCTTGTGATTATGTCACTAATTTTTGTGTGCTTTATTATGTAGTGATATTAATTGGAATAACCCTGCTACACACTGTCTTTCTTTCTTTCTTTTTTTTTTTTTAACATTTTCAGTTTTCCTATCTGCATCTGGATTTTGATAACTTCATCTGAATCCATACCCTAGACAGGTTGATTGTAACATAAATATTTTTAATCCACATCAACCATTATATCTTAATTTTCTGGTTCATTGCTAACACAAGTAAAACAGTAGCATTATATAGAAACCTATGCACTCCACATTTATATTTTGTTTTTCACAAAATTCAAATGTCAGTGATAGTCCTCCTTCTTCCCTCATTCATTAGAAATTTATTTGCAATAAAGTCATGACATATAGTGATGTTTATTCAAACTTTAGTAATGTTGAGCTAAAAATGACTCTTACTAATGGGATAAAGGCTTTGACACCCATTTTATAATTTGCTTTCAGCTGCTGACCATTAAAAAATTCCTCTCAAACAGAAATAGAAGCTTTCTATTGTCAAGAAAGAAGAGTAGTTCTCAAACTATGTTATGCAAAATTGTCACTTGGAAACTTATTAAGGATGCAGAGTTTATTATTCCTAAAGGACCTAATGGTTTGAAAATATATTTGGATTAGGAAGGTGTCTAGAATATAAATTTCTAACTTGGTCCTACTGATCAACTTTGGGAAACACTGAAGTGAAGCTAAAACACTGAGTAGTCTTAGTGTCATTTTAAAAAGTTTATCCTTATTGTTTTTGATTTATCTTTCAAATTCCTAGAATTCTTTTTTTTTTTTAATTATTGGCTTGACTTCCATGCACAGCCCCACTCCCACACACTTAAATAGGAATGCCGTGAAAGCTCTTCATTAGTTTTTGAGAATGCTGTGTGGGCAGCAGGATATGCTACTATAAAGAAGAAGAATATGATAAGTGAATAGTAATTTCTGTTTATCTCATATTTACATGACAGTACTTTATGGTCTGTAACTAGTAGAGAAAATGGAAAGAATTTACTTTGGGGATCTGATCTGCATTATTGTTAAGTTATTTCTATATTTCATTATATAGTTGCAAAATAAAGTTCCTGAAAGTTGGAAGGTCTAAATTTTGTCATATCCATGCCCATTTCTAATAATAAGTGTAACAGAATATACTGTAAACCAAATAATTGAGGGTTGGTATCAATATGGATATCTGAACAAATGTTTGTAATATTTCTACCAATAATACTAAAACAAACTAACAATTATGACATCATACAGTTAATGAATATGTGTATATCAGGTGGTAAGGTTATTTTACCACCATCACCACACCATCAAGAATGATTAATCTCTTTTTTTCACAGTGTGGTTTTTAACTTGATGTGGTACAAGTTACTGAGTTATTAACTTTCAGAGGTAAACTTAAGCCCAGGTCCAGGTAGCATCTCCATCAGTCTACATAATCATTACAATATATTTGTCAAATATTATTAATCATAAGTGAATTTTATATGGCTTACAAATCAAATTCATTTGCACCCATGGCCATTTCTCTGTTTATCTTGATGTTTGCCTATTGTATGAATAGCCTCATTATCTAGGTCAAAAGGCTATCTAGTTCAAATTTATTAATTTTTGAATATTAAACCAATGTTACATTCCTACTTAGTCATAATTTTTCTTTTGTGTGTTGCAGATCCAATCTGGTAATAATCTATTAGAAAATTTTGTATTGCTTGTGATATTTGGAATGCTAGCTTAGGTTAAGGTTTATATTTCCATTCTGTCATATCTAATATTGGTACTAAATTGTCTAATTATCTAATTTGATACACTCATATTTTTTCCCAAGACCTAGTTGCCATGCAATTCATATTATGTACTGAGAATTAATGCTTCCATGCTTCAAATACCTAAATCAAAAGGTATTTTGTGTATTTCTCATGGGCATCTATTGCTTTAAGGATATGAATAAATCCTTTATTTCTGGTTATATTTCTTATATTTCACTGCTGGTACTGATAAAAATAGCCTTATCAATGTTTTTTAAAAAATATAAATTGAAAAGTCACTGAGATCCTGTCCTGGGTCTTGGCACAAAGTTCTCAGATTTTGTAAATCTGCCCAATATGTGCCATGGACTTATACCTTCTTTTTCTCAATTTTCTTCTACTTATGTTGTTTCTCTAAAAACATAAAGAAGCAAAGCTGCTAGAGACCAATCATTATATGCTGCATTAGATAGCTATGGACTGAACCAACATTGCTTAATTTTTAATGCCATATTTAATATTCCCTTGTAATTATTTATAGTACTTGTAGTGTTCATACTGTTTTCTTTGGTCCCTTTTTATCTGATTCTTTTTTTTTTTTTTAAAACTTTTCCTGATTTTATGACATTTCTTCTCAAAACATTTGGCTTTTTATCTAATACTTTTAAAAGTTTTTTTATGGGGTACCAAGGGTTGATTTCTAAGAAACATTTTCCATCTCTTTATTAAAATAGCTATCTTTCACAGAGTTTACAAATTTATTCTTAAGTATTTCTAGCACATCCAGCAGCAGAAATAATATACAAAGCCATCATTTTATCGAGATAGGGATCAGTTTCTCACGATCCTCTCTTACGTACATCTCATTGCCAACTGAATGATTCTGAGAAACAGAAAATCAAGATCACCAAAAGCCTGAATTTGAGGTATCTGCAAGTAGGAAACAAACAGGACTTAGGTGACATGACTTAATACTTTACTTTTTTCAACAAGGGACTCATCGGTTTCTCTGCTTTGCCTTCTGCTCACTTCCTGCTGGGATGTCTAGTAATATTTGTTTGTGGATATCTTTCCAAGGGATTGGAATCACTTTATTTTTCTTTAATTTTTATTTTTTTAAACTTTTAATTTTACATTGGAGTATAGTTGATTAACAATGTTGTGTTAGTTTCAGGTGTACAGCAAAGTGATTCAGTTATATCAATACATATACATGTATCTATTCTTTTTCAAATTCTTTTCCCATTTAGCTTGTTACATAATCTTGAGCAGAGTTCCCTGTGCTATACAGTAGGTCCTTGTTGGTTATCCATTTTAAGTATAGCAGTGTGCACATGTCAATGCCAAACTTCCTAAATATCTCTCCCCGTCCACCTTTCCCCCTGGTGACCATAAGTTTGTTCTCTAAGTCTGTGAGTCTGTTTCTGTTTAAGTTCACTTGTATCAGTTTTTTGTTTTTTTTTTAGATTCCACATTAAGTGATATCATACAATATTTCTCTTTCTTTGTCTGACTTACTTCACTCAGTATGACAATCTAGGTCCATCCATGTTGCTGCAAGTGGCATTATTTCATTCTTTTTAATGGCTGAGCAATATTCGATTGTATATTGTACTACAACTTCTTTATCCATTCCTCTGTTGATGTACATTTAGGTTGCTTCCATGACTTGGCTATTGTAAACAGTGATACAATGAACATTGGGGCACATGTATCCTCTTGGACCATGGTTTTCTTTCCATATATGCCTAGGAGTGGGATTGCAGGATCATATGGTAGCTTTATTTTTAGTTTTTAAAGGAACATCCATACTCTTCTCCATAGTGGCTGTACCAATTTACATTCCCACAAACAGTGTAGGAGGGTTCCCTTCTCTCCACACTCTCTCCAGCATTTATTGTTTGTGGACTTCTTGATGATAGCCATTCTGACTAGTGTGAGGTGGTATCTCATTGTAGTTTTGATTTCCATTTCTCTAATAATTAGCAATTTTGAACATCTTTCTATGTGCCTCTTGGCCAACTGTATGTCTTCTTTGGAGAAATGTCTATTTAGGTCTTCTGCCCATTTTTGGATTGGGTTGTTTGTTTTGACGATATTAAGCCACATGAGCTGTTTGTAAATTTTAGAGACTAATCCCTTGTCGGTCACATCATTTGCAAATATTTTCTCCCATTCTGTGGGTTCTCTTTTCATTTTGTTTATGGTTTCCTTTGCTATGCAAAAGCTTTTGAGTTTAACTAGGTCCAATTTGTTTATTTTTGTTTTTATTTCCATTACCCTGGGAGATGGATCAAAAAAGATACTGCTGCGATTTAAGTCAGAGAGTGTTCTGCCTATGTTTTCCTCTAAGAGTTTTATAGTGTCTGGTCTCACATTTAGGTCTTTAATCCATTTTGAGTTTATTTTTGTGTATGGTGCTAAAGTATTTTCTAGTTCAATTTTTTTAACCTGTAGCTGTTCATTTTTCCCAGCACCATTTATTGAAGAGACAGTCCTCCTTCCATTGTATAATCATGACTCTTTTGTCATAGATTAATTGGCCATAGGTGCATGGGTTTATTTCTGGGCTTTTTATTCTGTTCCATTGACCTATATTTCTATTTTTGTGCCAGTATCATACTGTTTTGATGACTATAGCTTTGTAGTATAGTCTGAAGTCAGGGAGTTGATTCCTCCAGCTCCATTTTTCTTTCTCAAGATTGCTTTGGCTATCAGCGGTCTTTTGTGTCTCCATATTAATTTTAAGATTTTTTTGGTTCTAGTCCTGTGAAAAATGCCATTAGCAATTTGGTAGGGATTGCATTGAATCTGTAGAGTGCTTTGGGTAGTACACTCATTTTGAAAATATTGATTCTTCCATCCAAGAACATGGTATATTTTTTCATCTATTTGTGTCGTCTTCGATTTGTTTCATCATCGTCTTATTGTTATCGGAGTACAGGTCTTTTGTTTCCTTAGGTAGGTTTATTCCTAGGTATTTTATTCTTTTTGATGCGATGGTAAATGGGATTGTTTCTTGAATTTCTCTTTCTGATCTGTCATTGTTAGTGTATAGAAATGCAAGAGATTTCTGTGCATTAATGTTGTAACCTGCAACTTTACCAAATTCACTGATGATCTCTAGTAGTTTTCTGGTAGCATCTTTAGGATTTTCTACATATAGTATCATGTCATCCGCAAACAGTGACAGTTTAACTTCTTCGTTTCCAATTTGGATTCCTTTTATTTCTTTTTCTTTTTTGATTGCCGTAGCTAGGACTTCCAAAACTATGTCGAATAAAAGTTGTGACCGTGGACATCCTTGATCTTGTTCCCGATCTTAGAGGAACTGGTTTCAGCTTTTCACTGTTAAATATGATGTTAGTTATAGGTTTTTTTGTATATGGCCTTTATTATGTTGAGGTATGTTCCCTCTGTGCCTACTTTCTGGAGAGATTTTTATCATAAATGTGTGTTAAATTTTGTCGAAAGATTTTTCTGCATCTATTGAGATGATCATATGGTTTTTATTTTTCAGTTTGTTGATGTGGTGTATCACATTGATTGATTTGTGGATATTGAAAAATCCTTGCATCCCTGGGATAAATCCCACTTGATCATGGTGGATGATCCTTTTACTGTATTGTTGGATTTGGATTGCTAGAATTTTGTTGAGGATTTTTGCATCTATGTTCATCAGTGATACTGACATGTAATTTTCTTGGAATCACCTTATTATCAGTTTGTTTTGGTCCATAGTGAGCTCAGCTGACACTCCAGAGAGACAAAGGGAAGTGAGGCTCCTTATCAATTTGGTTGACTTGGCTTATATGCTAAATAAAATAGTCTTGGGAGCTTTGTGTAAACCTTACATTTTATTAGTCTGCAGTTGCATTAGCAGTGTTTTGATTGGTTTCTCCCAACGTTATATAATTTATTACATAAGTGATGTATAATTTGTTTTATGAAACTTGTTTATGTTATAAAGATTCTTATTACTCCATATTAGAATCTCCTAGTACCTTCCAAACATATTTAGTGCAATTTGTACACAATTCGGAGATGACCACTTTTATGCAAAAACCAGTAATATAACTTTTTCTGGTAGTAACGCTAGTTTGAAGCATAGAAAAAGTATCAATATTCACACATTAAAATTTAAAATGAGGTATCCTAAGTAATTCCTTGGCAGTCTAGTGGTTATGACTCTGTGCTCTCACTGCCAAGGGCCTGGGTTCAATCTCTGGTCAGGGAACTAGGATCCCGCATGATGCATGGTGCAGCCAAAAAAAAAAATAAATAACATAACATGACATACCATACCATACCATAACATAACAAAATAAATAAGGTACCCTTTACAAACTTCACTTCACACCATAGATATAGATAAATAAATACATACATAAATCCAGGTACATGCTATAAATAGCATAGTATAAATACAATGTATTGTATAAATACAATGCTCTGAATATCTAGAGTACTAGGGGTTGCAAATTGTGAAGTAAATGAATGAAGACATTCTTAACTTTATCAATAGTCAGATAAATGCAAACAGGATTAAAATAAGAAACAAAACCAATATTTAACAATTGATACCCTAACAATATCGAGTGTTAAATATCATGGTAATGGATATAACTTTTTTAATGTTAATGTGATTATAACTTGTTGCAGCTTCTTCAAAAAAGAAAATTGTCATATCCTTTAATGTTGCAAATTATGTTACAGTGAAAGTCTTGCATGTGTGAATGAGGAAAATTTCTAAAATATTGCTAACAATACATACGCTTTTGAAGTATGGCATACAAAGAGAAATGTGCGCAGTTCAGAATTGTACAGTTCAGTGGATTACCACAACATGATCACATCTTTGTAACTACAGCTGTCAAGAAATAGTAAACAAATAGCAACCCAGAAGACCCTTCCTACCCTCTCCAATCACTATCCCTTCTCTCTTCCACAAAGGCAAACCTTATCCTGATAACTAATAGTCATTTCATTTTGATTCTTTTTGATCATTAAAAGAATGGCATCACAGCACAAGTACTTTTCTGTTTGCTATATTCACTCCATATTATGTTTCTAAGAGTCACCCCATTTTTGGACATAACTCTAATTTGTTGTTATTGCTATATAGTAGATCATTGTATGAATATATCTACTTTATACATTTTTCTTTTGATATACATTTAGATGGTAGTAGTAATTAAAAATAATGCCCCTATGTACTTTTTGTGTATGTCTTATTTTGCACATTTCTACACGTTTCTTACATATATAACCAGAATAGGAATTTCTGCTAAGACACATGTATGTTGATCCATAGTTGAAACTTCAAAAGTGGATATCTCCTTTTATATTCAATTAACAGAATATATAGTTAAAAATTGTTCTACATCCTTGAAAGCACCTGGTAATTAAAAGTAATAATAATTTAATCTTTCCAGTGGGCACTGGTGGTATCTCATTACAGTTTACATTTAAATTTGAATTGATTACTTGTAATTTGGACATGTTTTTGTATTTTTTTTGCTGTTTGGATACTTCTTGTGAAATATCCAGGTAATTTTATCATTTTTAAATTTTATGCATGTCTTTTTATACTTAATTGATATAATTAATTGGTAGCTATGTGTTCTATATAGAAGTCCTACATAGGATATATGTATCACAAATATTTTCTCAATATTTCAGCTTTTCTAACTTTTTAAAATACTTTTTTCAATAGATCTTAATTTTAATGAAATCTAATTTATTAAGCTTTCCATTTTTGGAAAAGTGCTTTTGTATTAAATTGAAAAAATGTTTGCCTACCCCAAGATTTTCTCCTACTATCTTCTAGTGAAGTTACACTTAATTCAGTTTGACTATTAACATTGATATAAACCTAAAATTAAATAAATATTGACTATAAAACAATAGTAACAAAGTGTACACAGAATCTCTCTACATTATTTCTTATAATAGTATGTGAATCTACAATTATCTTAAAATAAAATGTTTAATTTAAAAATAATGAAACAAATAGACAAATAGACTTCATCAAAAAAAAAGAGATATTGAGAGAAATTCATAACATCACTTCTCTGACAGAAAACCTTGAAAGCCATACAACATCCATTTCCAGAATATGGATAAATGAACTGTAGTATATTCAAAGAATTGAATTGTATACAGTAGTAAAAATAAAAGTCTGCTGTAATATGCAACAGCATGGTTAGACTTTAAGAAAAAAATATTGGGTAAGTAAAAGCAACTCTGAGATTATATATTTTTTCATATTCCATATCTCTAATTCAAAAAATATATAATCAATATATTGTATAAGCACGCATAGGTATGGGATAAGACTGTTGAGAACAAAAAGGTGAATGATAAACATTAAAAATGAGATAATGCTTACCATGGTGGGAAGATGCACTTGGCAGCTTAGAGGAGGATTATATAGGTACCTACATGTTACTGGCAATATTCTAATTATTTTAAGGCATACCTCAGCAATATTGCAAATTCAGTCAAGACCACCACAACAAAGCAAATATTGAAATAAAGCAAGTCACACAAATTTTTTGGTTTCTCAGTGCATATTAAAGTTATGTTTATACTATACTGTAGTCTATTAAATGTGCAATAGCATTATGTCTAAAATAACAATGTGCATACCTTAATTTAAAAAATGCTTTATTGCTAAAAAATGTTAGACATCATATGAGCGTTCAGGGGACCATAGTCTTTTTGCTGGTAGTGGGTCTTGCCTTGATGATGATGGTTCGCAACTGATGAGGGGGATGGTGGCTGAAGGTCAGGGTGGCTGAGGCAACTTATTAAAATAAGACAGCGATAAAGATCACTCCATCCATTCACTCACAAACCATTTCTCTGCAGCATGCAATGCTGTCTGATAGCATTTTACCCACAATAGAGCTTCTTTCAAAATTGGAGTCAACCCTCTCAAGACCTGCTGCTGTTTTATCAACTAAGTTTAGGTAAGATTCTCAATCCTTTGTTGTCATTTCTACAATCTTCTCAGCATCTTCACCAGGAGTAGATTCTATCTCAGGAAACTACTTTATTTGCTCATTCATAAGAAGCAATTCCTCATCCACTAAAATTTTACCATGAGATGGCAGCAATTCAGTCACATCTTCAGGGTCCACTTCTAATTCTAGGTCTCTTGATATTTCCACCACATCCGTAGTTACCTCCTCCATTGAAGTCTTGAACCCCTCAATGTCATCCATGAGGGTTGGAATCAACTTCTTACAAACCCTGTTAATGTTGATATTTTGACCTCTTCTTATGAATCATGAATGTTCTTAATGGCATCTAGAATGGTGAATACTTTTCAGAAGGTCTTCAGTTTACTGTGCCCAGATTCATCAGAGGAATCACTTTCTGTGGCAGCTATAGCTTTATGAGATTGGCTTAAATAATAAGACTTGAAATTACTCCTTGATCCATGGGCTACTGAATGGATGTTGTGTTAGCAGGCATGAAAACAACATTAATCTCCTTGAACATCTCTATCAGAGCTCTTGGGTGACCAGATGCATTGTCAATGAGCAGTAATAACTTGAAACTCATCTTTTTTTTCTGAGCTGTAGGTCTCAATGGTAGGCTTAAAATATTCAGTTAACCATGTTGTAAACGGATGTGCTGTCATCCAGGCTTTGTTATTCGATTTATGGAGCATAGGCAGAGGAGATTTAGCATAATTCTTAAGGGCCCTAGAACTTTCAGAACGGTAAATGAGCATTGTCTTCAACTTAAAGTCATCAGCTGCCTTAGCTCCTAACAAAAGAGTCAGCCTGTGCTTTGAAGCTTTGAAGCCAGGCATTGACTTCTTCTCTCTAGCTATTAAGGTCCTATATGGCATCTTCTTCCAATATAAAGCTGTTTCATCTACGTTGAAAGTCTGCTGTTGTTTAGCATAGACACCTTCATTAATTATCTTAGCTAGATCTTTTGGATAACTTGCTGCAGCTTCTACATCAGCACTTGCTGATTTAAAGAGAGAGACCTGCAACTTTTCCTTTTACTTGAACACTTAGAGGTCATCTTAGGAGTATTAACTGGCCTAATTTCAATACTGCTGTGTCTCAGAGAATAGGGAGGCCAAGGAGAGGGAGAAAGGTGGGGAATGGCCAGTTGGTGGAGCAGTCAAAACACATATATTTATGAATTAAGGTCATCATTTTATATGGGCGAGGTTCATGGCACCTCCCCCTCAAACAATTACAATAGTAACATCAAAGATCACTGATGACACATCACCATAACAAATATAATAATAATGAAAAAGTTTGAAATTTTGGCAAAATTACTAAAATGTGACACAGAGTTACAAACTGAACAAATGCTGTTGGAAAAATTACATTCATTGAATTACTAAACTCAGAGTTGTTACAAACCTTCAGTTTATAAAAAACACAATATCTGTGAAGCTCAATAAAGCAGAACACAATAAAAGAGGTATACCTGTATTGAATAGTAAATTAACAGATGTTCATTATTTTGTAGTGTATGAACATTTAAATAAATTACAAATTATAAACTAATGAAAAGCTCTTATGTATACACATGTAAGTACTACTAATAACAAATATTAAGATTAATCAATATTTTTGTTTCATATCTTTAATTTCAATTAAATTTACTGTGGATACTTTAAAATAAACAATTATTTAAACTGACGCATTTAGTAGTGCAACATCAAGTAGTACAACATTATTTCACTCAGGTTTTAAACGTTGACGTTTCCTTCACTAGTCTTTGCATATTGGTTATTCTCAGAACTAAATCTTTAACCAGGGGAAAAACTATTGATCCATTAAAACAAGATTACTTTTCTGTTAAGTTAAAATAGCCTTTCAGTTTGCAATCATTTCTAATGCTCTTATACTTTTATTCTAAGTAACTCAATGGAAATTCATACATCCACATACATATATCATTATTAGGCTTGAGAGTCAGTGTGTATTAGGTGTATACCTAAAAAAGTATATTAATTGATTTTATGAGAAGATGTATTTCTATGCTTACTTCCTGAACGTTTTACTGAGAATTTTTTAATTTCCTATTTTATTTTCTGTCTTAGAACTCTAGTTTATAGAAACTAATATACATATTATTTCAGAAATTATCTGCAAATAAGAGTGATATATCAATGAGTGTAGTTTTTTTTTTTTTTTTGGCGGTACGTGGGCCTCTCACTGTTGTGGCTTCTCCCGTTGCGGAGCACAGGCTCCGGACGCGTAGGCTCAGCGGCCATGGCTCACGGGACTAGCCGCTCCACGACATGTGGGATCTTCCCGGACCAGGGCACGAACCCATGTCCCCTGCATCGGCAGGCGTCCGGACTCTCAACCACTACGCCACCAGGGAAGCCCAAGAGTGTAGTTTTTGTATTTCACATATGATTAATATTTCACATATGATTACTTCTGCATTTTTGTTGTTTAAATAGATTAAATTGTTTTTCAGTGAATATTCAATTTATTTCAGTATTTTCCAAATAAAAAGGATAGTGAGAATTTTTAAATTGTCTTAATGTGTTCTTAGTTTAATCTAGAAAGAAAAAAATACTCAAAGTAGGATTTAATTAATTGGCAAATGTTTTAAGCCTTGAGACTAATGCTGACTTCAAACTCTATAATAGTTTATCAGAATGTGAGGTAAAACCTGTTTCAAAGATGAGAGTTTGCTAATAAAATGCAATGTTTCAGCAAAGTTCATATGATTTGCCGGGAGAAATAGCTTAACTGGCATATATTTCTTCTACAGTATTATACATGTAAAAGAAAAATACATATAATCGTGTCAAATTATAAACCTCTATGGCTTTTCCCTAAAATAAAAGCCTTAACACTTTCCTTTACAGTCAAGAGTAATTTATAATGAAGAATATTTTCAATTTAGATTCCAAGACTTTTTATTACAAAAATACTGTGGACTTAGAAGCCCTGAAATCTTCTACTGAAAAACCCTAGAACTATAAAATGCAATAAACCCATATTTCTAATGTAGGGACTTCCTATAGACCTCAAGGACAGACAAATCTTCTGAAACAAGATGACACAGATATTATGCACAAAGAAATAATAAATCTTACTGTATTAAAATTAAAACTTTTGTATGAAAAAGACATTATAAAACAAATAATGTAGTAAGTCAACATTTAGGAAAAGACATTTGCTACATAAACTGAACAAAGATAATATACAAAGTAGAGAAGGACCTTTTACAAATCCATATAAAATCAACAAAAATCTCATTGTGACCAAAGGCAAAGATGTGAACAAGTAATTTACAGAGGAGGAAAATGGGTAGAAAATGCTAAAAAGATAGTTTAACTCACTACAAGCTAAGGAGTAAAAATTAAAACTGAAATGGGATACATTTTCATATTCACCAGAATGCTGTAATTTACTAAAGGAAGAACAAGGCAAAAATAGAAAGAAGGCAAGAAGGAAAAGAGGGATGAATAGAGGGAGGAAGTAAAGAAGGAAGGAAGCATTGTAGTTTGATATATTACATTTTGCGTCTATAATTCTGAAAGCAAGAAAATGTTATGAGGAGGTATAATGATTATTTCCTTTGCAGAAAAAAAATAAATAAATGGAACAAACACTAAATCCGAAGGAGATATTTAAAGCTAGTAAATGGTCATGTTTTCACACCTGAATTTAATCTGAAAGATAGTTAGTACTGTATTAGTCACTTAGCACAATTACTGAGAAGTCATTAAGGAACTCTATTTGGGGTTTTGTATTTCTACAATTGAGTTAAATCCTGCTAAGCTACTTAATATTTGCCACCAGCTTAATCATTTACAGTGTCATATTAATCACTGCCTATGCTAATGGTCTAAAAGACACTTAGTAGTGGGAATGTTCTCTGGGTAAAGGGCACAGTTTTAACTGAAGCTCAACATAGATATGCTCTAGAGTCTTTCTTAGTATCACATGCAAGTCACAGCCCTCATAATAACTTAAGGTTTCAAATCATATTAATATGTTAGTAATCTAGAAGGCCATATGTAGGTGCTTATTATGTATAATATACAGTCTATTCAAATAATTGTAATTTGAACTGTAAAAATAAAATCATCATTTGAACAAAAAAAAAATTAAGGGCTCATTATTATTTGAGGGTTTATTTCCCTACATCTTATTGAATACCAAAAGCAACGGTTAGGAATGTCATCCCCAATAATCAAAGAAGACATAGATATACAAAAGTATGCCTATATATCATTTAGAATTGAAAACAGTATAATACATTTTGGCTATTTTCCCAGTTGAGTGAACAGAAAATCTACTAATGCAAGTTTCTGAAATACATTTGCAATGTAAAACATTTGCAATGTAAAACATTAAATTAGATACTGCCATGATGATACTGATAATTATACGAGAAAATAACACGGAAACATTCTAAAAACTTGTTTTGTGGTTCATCAACCAACCTTAAATCACAAACACAAAGTTTACAGATAGGGACTTGGAAGCACTCCCAAGCAGCACATGCCATTAATTATAAGACCTCTCCTATGATAATTGTCTGGACCCACCCCAAGACATAAGTTTTCACAAAGGTTATTTAGGGTCTAGGCCACTCCCTATTCCTCCATATCCCTGTTCCTATAGATGCATTAGAGCCAAATAAAGGAATTACATTTGACTTGGAAGCATTCTAAGACCTTTTCCTTATTCTCTTAAAAAGAGAGTATTGATTAGTACCTTTTTCTCAGTGAGATCATTCAAGTCAGTGCTAATGTCTATATCTCAGGTTGCTATGGCCAAAAGTAATAAAAGCAGGACTAGGTTCATTTATAAAGCAGGTATTGTCACTATCATAATCTTAAGATGCTACCTGTAATATTATATGAATAATCAACTACCATGTCTTCTTTCCTGCCACTTATTTTTCTGAAATGACGAATTTCCCTTGCATGCCCACAACTTACTAAAAACTTCCACCAAGAAATTGGTAGATGAATTTCTATAATCCCTATAAGAATATGATTCACTCTAATTCCTAGTCAAGTAGAAAAGGTAATATATGAAAGGATGAACACTGGAATCATCCTTCTACTCCTAAAACCAACTCAATTCCATTCATTGATATATTCCTAAAAAACATTTATTTTCAAGTTTTTCTATTTAGAATAAATTCACACACACACACACACACACACACACACACAAACATCCCACACAAATATATATTATTTAGTTTTTGAGATAAAATATATTTTTCAGCTAATATTGACCACAGAGTATCTGAAACAGCAATACTTGGTTAGATAAAAGCATCTTTTTTTTACCTTGGTTAGATAAAAGCATCACATTGTCCATTTCTTCGGTGTATTTCTCATGGTGAATCCCAAGTACTACATAAGCATTATCCTGGTAACCTGGAAAATAGCCATAAAATATGCTGCAATTCATGTTCAAGATAAGAAAATATGCATTCTGGATGGTCAAGGTCATGTTTAAGTAAGATATTCTTATTTTACATTAAGTGAAAAAAATAATTATCTCCAAAGCAGCAGTAATAATATATATTTAAAAATCCATAAATTAAAAACCTGAATATTTACATTGCCAGCTCAACATTTCCACCATGATATCTATCTAATAAGCATCACAAAATTAATATTTCCAAGTACTATTTCTTGTTTCTTGCCCACCACTTTCACAGATTTGCTTGTTCCCCTATACTCCATCTAATTACAAAACAATCATTCTTTCAGTTACTCAGGTCAAAGACTTCGGTAGTTACATTCAGACTCCTATCTGTCAGACACCAATTCCAATCCACTAACAAATCTGTCAATTCTTCTTTTGAATATATGATGAAAGCAAATTCTTTTCACTTTCTGCACCTGTATTCTGACCCCATAATCTCTTCAACAGATAATTCAAATTATCTCGTAAGTGTTCTCTCTGCATTTATACTTGCTCCCCTATAGTCCTTTCTTCATACAACAAATAGAGACATCTTTTTAAAACTGCAAGTCCCAGCAGGGAGACTTTGACTTTACCCCTCATCTCACGCAATAGAACCCGAAGAAATCACTATGGTGTATACTGTCACTTACGATATAGTCCCTGGCTATGTTTACATCATTTCTCACTCTCCACCTTCTTTATTCTGTTCAATTTTACTGGCCTCTCCATTATTAGACAAGCCTAGAACATGCCTACCTCAGGGACTATTCACTCCCTCTCCAATACCCTTTTCCCCAGATATTCACAAGGCACTCTCCTCATTCTTCTTGGATGGATCTCTATCCAAAGTTTCCAGTGTCTCTGGCGTTTCACTGTCCCACGTAAAATAGCGCTGCCCTTTTCACATTTTTTATAATTGATCATTTGTATTGTTCTTTGTAAAACTTTACACTAGCAGACTTTTTGACTTTATACAATCATTTGTTTCAAGTTGGTCTTTCCCATGAACACTGGAATATTTATTGGAGGAGAGCAGGAATGCTGTATTTGCTTTGCTGCTCTATTCCCATTACCTAGCACAATTCCTGGCAGATAGCAGATAGTAAATTAATATTAGTTGAATCTGGTTGTTGAATGATAGCACTTGATATTATATTGTACACAAGTTTACAATGTGTCCATTTTTATCAACAAATTGCTGGAGTACTTCTCAAGTAGTAGGGACATTTTCTAGAATGGCAATATTTAGGTCTTCTTTAATTTCAGCATTGGATTTTGTGGCTTATCTCATAGAAAACTTGTATATGTTTTGTTGGATACATACTTAAGTATTTCATTTTAGGGGTGCTAATGCAAGTGGTATTGTGTTTTTCATTTCTAATTCCACTTATTCATTGCTGCTATATAGCAAAGGTGATTGACTTTTTATATTGACTTGACTTTGTAACCCATGAACTTGCTTGCTTTAATCACCTACTAGTTCCAGAAGGTGTTGTGGGTTTTTTTTTTTTTTTTGGTCAAATCTTTCAGATTTTCTTCATAGACAATCATGACATCCAAGTACAAAGACAGATTATTTCTTCCTTTTTAACCTGTATAACTTTTATTCCCTCCTCTTGTCTTACTGCATTAGATAGAAATTCCAGTATGATGTTGAAATGAAGTGGTGAGATGGGACATCCTTGCCTTATACCTGATATTAGAGGAAAAGCTTTCAGTCTCTCACTATTAAGTATGATGTTAGATGTAGGTTTTTTGTAAATATGCTTTATCTTGAGGAAGTCCCCTTCTGTTCCTAGTTTACTGAGAGTTTTTATCATAAATGAGTATTAGATTTTGGCAAAACTTTTTCTGTATGTACTGAGATAATCATGTGATTTTCTAATTTATTTTTTAGCCTGTTGATGTAATGGATTACATTAATTGGTTTCCAAATGTTGAAGCAGCCTTGCATACCTGGGCTAAATCTCACTTGGTCATGGTGTATAATTGTTTTTATACATTTTTGGATTCAATTTGCTAATTTTTTTTTCTTTTTCGGATGAGGGCCTCTCACTGTTGTGGCCTCTCCCGTTGCAGAGCACAGGCTCCGGACGCACAGGCTCAGCGGTCATGGCTCATGGGCCCAGCCGCTCCGCGGCGTGTGGGATCTTCCCGGGCCGGGGCACGAACCCCGTGTCCCCTGCATCAGCAGGCGGACTCTCAACCACTGCGCCATCAGGGAAGCTCCAATTTGCTAATATTTTGTAGAGGATTTTGTACATCTCCACTCATGAGACATGCTGGTCTGTAATTTTCTTTTCTTGTAAAGTTTTTGTCTGGTTTTGGTATTAAATGCTGGCCTCTGAGAATGAGTTAGAAAGTATTTCTTCTGCTTCTATTCTTTGAAATAAATTGTAGAAAATTGGTATAATTTCTTCCTTTAATATTTGGTAGAATTTACCTATAAGCACAGCTGGGCCTGGTGCTTTCTGTTTTGGAAGGTTACTAATTGTTGATCCTATTCTTTGATAGATATAGATTCAGATGGTTCCTTCTTGTGTGAGTTCTGGCCAATAGTATCTTTCAAGGCTCATTTTATCTAGGCTATCCAATTTGTGGGCATAAAGCTGTTCATAGTATTCCTTTATTATTTTCTTAATGTCCATGGAATCTATCGTGATGTCCCCTCCTGTATTTCTGATAATTAGTAATTTGTTTCCTCTCTTTTTTTCTCTTAGTTAGCTAGTGACTCACCAATTTTATTGATCTTTTCAAAAAAAGAGCTCTTGGTTTTGCTGATTTTTTTTTTTTTGGGGGGGGGGCCGGGCCGTGCAGTTTGCAGGATCTTAGCTCCCTAACCAGGGATGGAACCCACACCCTCGGCAGTGAAAGCACAGAGTCCTAATCACTAGACTGCCAGGGAATTCCCTGATTTCCCTGTTTTCAATTTCACAGATTTCTGTTCTACCCTTACTATCTCTTTTCTTCTATTTACTTGGGACTAAGTTTGCTCTTCATTTTCTAATTTCCTAAGGTAGAATATTAGATTCTTGATTTTAGATCTTTCTTCTTTTCTCATAAATGTATTCAATGCTATAAATTTCCCTCTAAGTACTGCATTCACTACATCCCACAAATTTTGATAAGTTATATTTTCATTCTCATTTAGTTCAAAATATTTTAAAATATCTATTGAGGTTTCCTCTTTACCCATGTGTTACTTAGAACTGTACAGTTTAATCTCCATATATTTTGGAATTTTCCAGTTGTCTGACTTCTAGATTAAATCCATTATGATATAAGGGCAGATATTGTATTAGTTCTATTGTTTTAAATTTGGTAAGGTGTGTTTTATGGCCTAGAATATGCTCTGCCTTGGTGAATGTCCATGCTAGCTTGAGAAGAATGTGTGTTCTGCTGTTGTTAGATAAAGTATTCTACAGATGTCAGTTATATCTAGTTGATTGCTGGTGCTGTTGAGTTCAACTACAGTTGCACCTGATATTGTTTCCAGGACCTCCTGCAAATACCAAAATCCATGGATATTCAAGTCCCTTATAAAAAATGGGTTAATATTTGCATATAATCTACATACATCCTCCTGTATACTTTAAATAATCGCTAGATTACTTATAATACCTAATACAATGTAAATCTTATGTAAATAGTTGCAAATTCAAATTTTGCTTTTTGGAACTCTCTGGAATTTTAAATCCATGGTTGCTTGAATCCTTGGCTGCAGAATCTGTGAATATGGAGAGCTGACGGTGTGTCCTTACTGATTTTCTGCCTGTTGGGTCTGTTGATTTTTGATAGAGGAGCCTCAAAGTCTTCAACTGTGATAGGGGATCCAGCTATTTCTCTTTGCAATTCTATTCGTTTTTGCCTCACATAGGTTGATGCTCCGTTACCTGTTTAAAAATTTTAATGGCCAAATGACCATATGGCATCAAATAAATGTTTCCTATCTTATTCCATACACTGAGATACCAGGAATTATTTTTCTTTATTCCATAACACAGCATCTTTCAAATTCACTCTCTCGGCAATGGTCAAAGGGCTTTCTACAGGCTATGCACATTTGTCAAATGAGTCCTGTGATAAAAATTATCTTGTTAAAGATTTTAATAAACTGAAATATGATTAATACATATAAGTAAAAAAATCATCAGAGGGATTCCCTGGTGGCACAGTGGTTGAGAATCTGCCTGCCAACACAGGGGACACGGGTTCGAGCCCTGGTCTGGGAAGATCTCACATGCCACGGAGCAACTGCGCCCGTGAGCCACATCTACTGAGCCTGCGTGTCTGGAGCCCGTGCTCCACAACAAGAGGCCACAATAGTGAGAGGCCTGCGCACCACGATGAAGAGTGGCCCCCGCTCGCCGCAACTAGAGAAAGCCCTCGTGCAGAAACGAAGACCCAACACAGCCAAAAATAAATAAATAAATAAATAAATAAATAAATAAATAAAATTTAAAAATCATCAGAGATTGTATAAATATTAAAATAGCTTTATTTTAAATTAAAGTTTCAATCACAAGGTGCTACATGGAACTATATTCAATATCTTGTAATAAACTATAACGGAAAAGGAAAAAACGTTTCATTACAAAAATGTGGACACATCCCTGAGTAGTAAACTTTCTTAAGATGATACTTTTAAATAATGAGTATAAAATATAAAATAACAAGTATAAAATATGTGTATATACTTATGCTTGCACTGCTATTTTTTCCTTCTTTTAATATCTTATTTACTATGCAAATAAATCCATAAAGGGTGAATACAAAAACATTTTAATTATAATTGCAATTCAATATTATTAAAAATTTCCATTAACCACTTTTCACATAATTGTTTCCCATGTAATATGCATATTTGTAAGTGCTGCTGTTAAAGCTCTGAAATGTCTAAATTCCTGACCCCAAAATGCTTACATTCTAATGGGAAAAGGAATCTTAAACAAATAAGCAATAAATATATAATGTAACCTCAGGTGCTGATGTTTTATTTTTAAAAATACACCAAGGTAAATGAGAATGAATTTGAGAGACACGGTGCCAGTTTTACCTGGAAAGGGTCAAGGAAGTATTCCAGAAGAACACTGTCATATAAAGACACTTGAATGAGGAAAAAGGGGCCCATTCCATAGAATTTTCTTGAAAAGAGGATTCTAGGTACATGGAACAAAAATTCAAAGGTCCTGAGGCAAACATAATTTTGGAAATCTAAGGCATAGAAAACTGAATTGTGTTTACACAAGGTTGATGTAGGAGGGTAGGGAGAATGTTGGAAATAAAGCCAATGAAGTAGGGAAGATATTGTAGAACCTCAATTCTCACAGTAAAACGTTTGAACTTTTTTCCTAAGTATGCTGGGAAGTAATAGGAAGGTTTTCTAAGTAGATAGTTACACTAACTTAAAGCAAATGGAAAGAAGAGACTTAAAACTTTAATAGCTTTCATTTAGAATACTTGACACACATATATAATCAGTTTATTTTGGTTAATTTTTTTCTATCCTCATAAACTCCTTAAATTATTTTGCCCTGAAATAATTACAGGAAGGCGTTCTACTTAATTTACAAGTATCATTAGAAAAAGGTGATGCATATAATTTTAAACATTCAATCACCTTTAAGCTTTATGCAATAAACCAAAATTTTATTACATTTAAGTAATATATTCAGCTATTATTACATTTTAATAATCTCCATAAATTGACATAGCCCATATTCATTCAACAAATATTTGTTAGCCTTCTATGTGGTTTAAGTGGGGATACATGGAAATTATGTTCCTTATGGAACTTAGTCTATCAACAAAAATGAAAACACTAAAGCTATGTAAAATAATGTTCTTTATTATTTCCACAATTTATTTAAAATACTTAAGGGTGGGAACATTGCCAAGCTATTGGGACTGGAAATATAAATTAACTTAATAGGTATGTTTTGGGATTTCATGGTAATTTTATTAAAATTTCTATATAATGATTTTTTATTAGTAGTAACTGTAGATGAGACAATGAAAACCAAGATGGTGACATTAGAAGCCTCTGTCCTTTGCTCCTTCCACAGACACACCAAATACAGAACTATACATGGAGCAATTCCTTCTGAGATAAATCCAATTATAATCTGAGAGAATCCTATAACTTGGGCAACTAAGAAAATGGCCACCTATATCAGGTAGAAAAGGCTAAGACACACATTCTCCATAAACCCCACCCTTGGCACAGTGCCATACAATTGGGAGGCAACCACCAGCTCTCAGTTTCTCTCTGAGGAGCCTAGTGCCCAATTTTTACGGCTGCAAGCTAATGGATGGGTGCCCAAACTGCCTAGCTCTGAAAGCCAACATGATTTGCATTCAGAAGACCCACAGGGCTACAGCAGACAAAGAAATATTTCTTAATAGATGCACGAGTACTCTATATAGCTGTGCCCCCGGGGCCCAGTACAGAAGGATCAGGCAAAAACATCCATCTCTTAGTATTTCCTTAGAAGGGGTTTGATTACATACTTTACAAGCTGCTGCTTGAAGGTCTGAGTTCTAATTAGTGCACAACCAGGTGATGACTGTGATCTCCAGGGAGTTCCAAAGAGCTAATCAGCACTTCCCCCACCTTTTCCCTCCAGCTGACTCCAACAACAAAACCAAGTCATCAGCACTTGCCTGGAAAGAGCTTGTCCACAAATCTAGTGCCCCAAATATTACAGTTACCATCTAATGGACAGACCCCTAAATCACCTAGCTCTAACAGCCAACAGGCTTGCACTCACTAGTTCCACAGGACTATAGGAAATAAAGCAGCAGCTTCTTATGGGCGTGTAAGCACTCACTATAGTTATGCATCCAGAGCTCACTGTAAAGGGCACAGCCAAAAATGTCCATCTCTTGGATTCTCCCTGTAAGGAATTTGATTAAATATTTTCCCACCTGGAGCCTGAGGGTCCAGCTTCTAAAACCCTGCATCTAGGTGCTGACTGCAATCCTCCCCTTTGAGACCCTGATCTGTCTTGAAACTCCCTCAATTACTGGAAGTAAATAAGAACAAAATCTTCAGCTTGGACCCTCACAAAGGTTTGAGAGGCAATGAGGAGCTGGAGCCAGGCTGATAGATGAAGTTCATCTCCTACATGAGATCACTCTGTTAAGACTGGGAGAAGTGGTGCTGTCTTATCTAATGCACAGAAACAAACACAGAGAGTCCAAAAAAAAAAAAAAAAAAGGAAGAAATAGGGGAATATGTCCAAACAAAAGAACAAGATATATCTCCAGAAACTGATATTAATGAAATAGAGATAAGTGATTGACCTATCAATGGAGAGTTCAAAATAATGGTCAGAGAGATGCTCATTCAGGTCAGGAGAGCAATGCAAGAAAAGTGAGAATTTCAACAGAAATATGAAAAAGTGCCAAATAGAAATCATAGAGCTGAAGACACAATAACTGAACTGAAAACCTCAATAAAGGGGTTCAGTGGAAAACTACACAAGCAGAAGAAAGGATCAGCAAACTCGAAGACAGGGCAGTGGAATTTATTCAATCAGAGGAGCAAGAATTTTTTAAATGAAAAAGAGTAAAGTTAGTTTAAGGGACTTAAGGGCCACTATTAAGCAGCTTAATGTATGAACTATAAGGGTTCCTGAAAGAGATGAGATCATCAAAAAATCTACAAACAATAAATGCTGGAGAAGGTGTGGAGAAAAGGAAACCCTCTTGCACTGTTAGTGGGAATGTAAAATGATACAGCCACTATGGAGAACAGTATGGAGGTTCCTTAAAAAACTAAAATTAGAACTACCATATGACCCAGCAATCCCAATACTGGGCATATACCCTGAGAAAATTCAAAAAGAGTCATGTACCACAATGTTCATTGCAACACTATTTACAATAGCCACACATGGAAGCACCCTACGTGTCCATTGACAGATGAATGGATAAAGAAGATGTGGCACATATATACAATGGAATATTACTCAGCCATAAAAAGAAACGAAATTGAGTTATTTGTAGTGAGGTGGATGACCTAGAGTCTGTCATACAGAGTGAAGTAAGTCAGAAAAAGAAAAACAAATACCGTATGCTAACACATATATATGGAATCTAGAAAAAAAAAGGTGCTGAAGAACCTAGGGGCAGGGCGGGAATAAAGATGCAGACATAGAGAATGGGATTGAAGACACGGGGAGGGCGAAGGGTAAGCTGGGACGAATTGAGAGAGTGGCATGGACATATATACACTACCAAATGTAAAATAGACAGCTCGTGGGAAGCAGCTGCATATAGCACAGGGAGATCAGCTCGGTGCTTTGTGACCACCTAGAGGGGTGGGATAGGGAGTGTGGGAGGGAGATGCAAGAGGGAGGAGATATGGGGATATATGTATACGTATAGCTGATTCACTTTGTTATAAAGCAGAAACTAACACACTCTTGTAAAGCAATTATACTACAATAAAGATGTTAAAAAAAAAAGAGATGAGAGACAAAAAGGAACAAAAAGCTTACTGCATATTTGAAAGTTGCTAATCTTAAAAGTTCTTATTTCAAGAAGAAAATAAAATTTTGTAACTATGTTTGATGACAGATGTTAATTAGACTTATTTGGTGGTCATTTTGTAATACATACAAATACCAAATCATTATGTTGTACATTCAATTAAAAAAAAAAAGAAAAAAGAAAGCTTATTTAAAAAATAGTGGATGAAAGCTTTTTTAACCAGGGGAAAGAAAAAGACAACCAGATCCAAGAAGCCCAAAGAGTATCAAATAAGAAAAATTAACTGGGTTTAATGTGTTAGGTAGGAAATTCTAAGGATAGAATCATTTAATAAATAGTTTCTGGCAAGATATTAATAAGTGATCTTTGTTAACAAAAACATCAAAGAAAGCATAGGCATACACTATAGGTCATGAAAGTTTTTTTCTCACTTTTAAAGTGAACGATCAAAAGAGACAATAAGATACCTGAGACAAATATAAAAGAAAGATACTTCAGAGAAAGCACTCTGTATATTTTAACTATCAAAATCAGTGGTTGCCAGGGCATGGAGTGAGAACAGCTATTGACTACAATTGGGCACATAAGTTTTTTAGAGGTGATGAAAATGTTTTATACCATGATTTTGTTGGTGGTTACCTGATTGTACACTTTTGCCAGAACTCATCGAACTAGTCATTTTAAAAGCAAAAATTGTACTGTATTTAAATTATATCTTACAAATTTGAAAAAAAAATCACAAAGGGGTTCCCTACAATTAAATTTCATTGCTTCATTCTCCAATTCTTGGCCCCAAACACTTTTGAGATTTGTCACTTCTTATGTCCCACAAGACCACATTCAATCTGCTACTATTTCTTTAGGAAGCTGATATCACCTAAATTATTTCTTTAGTTATTTTTCCAAAAGAATATCTGCAGAGTAGGAGTTTCAGCCATCCTTCACAAGAAAGCTATTATTGTGAGGATTTCATTTGTAGTCATTGCAGAAAGTCATTTCATTTGTAGTCATTGTAATAGACTCGTCCAAAGTCTATTACAGCTATGTAAGATTATAGAAAAGAAAGTCAGTTATCAAATGAGCAAAACAATGAATTGGGTCAAAACAAACTGCTATGAGACAAATTTTATTTGGTAACTAGTAAAGAGCTTCTGAATATACTGCTGAAAGAAGAGTTCTAAAAATATTTTTAGTAAAGGAAGAAGCATTTAATTTTAATTTTATAGGCTCCAGAAATGACTATGATTATTATAATGATAATTTTTTGGATATGTCTTCATAGGAAATCAGTTTCTTACTACACTATGGTATTTTAATTAGTTTGTAATGCTCTCATAAACTACCCCTTAGACTCTAACAATAACAAAAGAGAGTAGAATAACACCAGAGAGTAGAAAACAATAACAGAGAAGAGTAGAAAATGTAGTTATCTTGGAGTAATAGAAAATTGAATTTTAATTTGTCACATGATTTGGGGACAATGTAATTAAGCTTTATGAAGCTCAGTTTTCTCATGTATAACATAAAGCTAAGAACATCTCTTTTATGAGGTTGTTGTGAAGACCATTTGAAATAACATAAGAAAATCACCAACTACTTTATCTGGCAATGAAGAGAATCTTAATAAATGGTATTTAATATAATCATTTTTATTTACATATGTGAGACAAAATTTTCTTTAATCATTTATATTTTCTCCAACAGTTGATTTATCCTTGCTTTAGCAAATTTATACAATTTAGGCAGAGCCAAACAAACAAAAAATTACAATTAGTGGCTAGAGATGGAAAGTATTCATGATTAATAAACAAATCTCAGGGTCACACTGATTCTGACAAATTGCAAATAATGTGAGCACAGCTGTTGCAGAGCCAGAGTATATGTGCATGTGTGCAGGATGAAACGGTGGGAGAATTGATTATCGGCTGCAAGGTGTTGCTATAGCTCTCCTACTCCCTCATCAACAAAGAATATCATATAATCTTAATATCTGACATCTTATTAATGTAATAGTTTGACTTACATTCAAAATTGTAGCTAGGTCTTTTCATAATAGCAGTCCATTTTTATAGATAAAAAGCTAAGGGTTACAAGACATTCTCCCTCTTTGTCCTATTCCCTGACCAAAAGAGAAGATCAATGTTCAGATACAAATGATTCTTATAGATGTTGTTCGTCTCTTACTGCTCAATATCCATATTAAATGTGAGACAAAATATTGTTTTCAAACTGGAGGTACAGACATTCTATACTGAAATAATTTTTTATTTGTCACTTGAATATACTTTTGTAAAGGTATCATACATACTTGGCACTTTGGGATGTGACAATCTAGTGTCTGCCCAACAGAGAGAACCAGATGTTAATGCTGAGAATCCAGATACACTATTCAAATAGGCTATGTTAGGGGGTGGGTAATATAATGATAAATAGAAAGTTGTTAGAAAAACAATTTGATATAGAATATTTTTTAAATTAGGTCATTATATGCCCCAACAAAGGAATATAGTAAATGATAGGGAATCCACATATAGTACCCAAATAATGTCAGAGAAATCTTGCATAAAAAGAAAAGCATAGAAGCAAAAACATTACTAGTGATGGAGACTGACAAAGCAAGTTGCTTTCCCAATTAGAGAAGTAGAAACAAAAGAAGACAAAACAAGGCAAACAATCAAAAAGAGGGTCAGATTCAATCATTAACTTATACAAAGAATTCTACTTATCAAATCTGGGATATAATTTAGAAACTAGATCTGAAACAGAGTTAAAGAGCATATATCAGACATTGATCACAAGATCAGGGTATGAAGAGCAACAAGGGTGGTGATGCAAAATCCAAAAATATGGGCTTAGGCACTTTAGTTTCTCTTCATAAATTTTTTAACCGTAGAACAGTTGTTCTCAGTATTCACTATGCCTAAGAAGCATCTGTGGTACTTCATAAAGATATAGATTTCTGGGCATCATCTACAGAAATTCTAATTCAGTAAGTCTGAAGTAGACTCAGAAATTTGTTTTAGATTAACATTAAAAGGTTTTCCATGCAGGTTGTCCCGGAAACTTCCTTTGAAACCATCATGTAGAAGCTGGGGTATGCCTAAATCATAAATTATTTAGTCTCAAAGTTGGGCAGAAGAATTGAGCTTAAAAAGGGAAAGAGACAGTGACAGAAACAAGAGGAAATCAAAAAGGAAAGAAACACTGCCTACAAATCATTCTCAGTTCCTGGTATTGCTGAAAGACATAACCACACACGTGACAATATTTGGTCTTATAGAGTTAAGCTCTTATATTTTTGTCATTGAATATTTTAAAGAGATTATCACATTTCAGTGTACTTCTATCTGACAATACTCTTGAAAAAAAATTAATATTTTAATTTTTAGAGAAAACTTGTAGCTGATATACTCATCAACCCTGCTACTGATACATTTACATATTTATAGTCACTTTTTAAATGGAATTTGTTTTATGTGTCCATTTCCAAAACTGAAAACTTCAGCTGAACTTCCTATTAACTGGAAGGACAGACAAAATAAAAAATTCTATCTATCTATCTACCTACCTACCTATCATTTATTGTGTGGAACTGAGTTTGAGAAAGTTAACTCTTGGTAAATCATTCATGTGATAATTATATGCCAGAGACTTTTAAAAACTGCTAACCTCATATTCTTTAATTCTTGTGTGAGTCCTATTAGATGTTTAGTATTATTATCACCTTTATTGAACAGAGGAAAGAGAGGCAGAGAAGTTTCAGTACCTTGGTCAAGATCACATAGGTATTAAGTGTGCTATACAAACAATAAAAAAGGGAGTGAATTACGCTTAAAAAGCTTCATGAACATTTTGTATTTAAAAAGGAAACAAAATAGATGAATGAATATGACAAATGCTTGTTTAGTATGAGTAGATGCAGTATTTAATTTTTAAGATAATGTTATAATTATTTACTTAAAAAGTCAGTGAGGGGCTTCCCTGGTGGAGCAGTGGTTGAGAGTCCACCTGCTGATGCAGGGGACATGGGTTCGTGCCCTGGTCCGGGAAGATCCCACATGCCCCGGAGCGGCTGGGCCCGTGAGCCATGGCTGCTGAGCCTGCGTGTCCGGAGCCTGTGCTCTGTAACGGGAGAGGCCACAACAGTGAGAGGCCCAAGTACCGCAAAAAAAAAAAAAAAGTCAGTGAGAAGATGCCAGAAAAACAAGGAGAGGTATTATTTTGGAACTAAGAAAGAGGGAAAAAAGAGTATAACATTTGTATATTAGCAAAAAAGGGACATAGTTCTAAACTACATATTAACCCTACACAAATTATTTTCCTCTTCTCTCAGCATCATTACCTAAAATTATACATACACCAAATTACATAGAAGAAAAATGCCAAAGAACAAAACAATTTTGTTCAGAAAAAAGTATCATTTAAAATGATTTGTTTTATATAAAACTTACAATCAAAATAAGCTGTCTAGGGTCAATAGTATTTGCCAAGTATCCTTCATGATATGAGAAGCAAGTGCCGGTAATTTTTCATTCAGTACAATAATCAAATATAAAGGGAATTAACATTATCAATGGAAAAATATAAAATCACTATATAATCACCAATCAGGCAGCTTCCTTCTAGGCTTAGTAATCACAACCAGATGCATGATTCACTGACATAATTAGGAAACACAATTTAAATATTTTAGAGACCCAGCATTTTTGTTCTTGAGTTCCAAGAATTTATGGGACTCAGAGGCTCAAATAAAACAATGAGGGAGATTTGTGACTGTCCGTATCTATACTAGTGGATAGAGTAGCCGCAGGTGGTAAGCCAGATGATTACACATAAACACTGTCTAGCATTTTGAAAAAGGAAAAATGCATCAATAATTAGAAGCACTATAGGTGAGTAGCTCCGTGTCAGACTAACAGTGGGGGTTGCTAGTACAAGCTGATTGCTGCTCGTGGTATAAAGTACTATGATAGACTGTAGAATGCATAGCAGCAAACTGAATGTTGGAAAAGATGCCAAATTTTGCATTACAGCGTCACTTTATTTCCGAAACATAACATATATCAAAATGGAAGAAAAGTCATTCACTTGTATACAACTGATAGGGGGGATTATTAAAATTACATAATTTTCCTAATAAGAAGCTTGGAAACAATATAATCCTTCATGCTCATTTTCAGACTGTGAAATGTTCCAGTAGGATCTACATTGTAGATCAGAAGATATGGAAGCCACAGCTCTGAGATCAGAAACCATCTTTCCCAACAGCAAGGTCAATGTTTCTTTGTTTCCATGTAATGTTTCCACGTATTGTCACTGATGTTCTTATGTGAATTGTGTCCTAGATTTATTCATGTCACAAACATTTTTTGAGAAAATCATGTGTCAAACACTGCAAGGCACAACACTTCTATTTAGGGCAAAAAAGTGTTCCAGGGTATTTAGTTTCTGAGGGTCCAGAGGAGTCATTTCTTTCCCTCAGTGGTGACAACAGCAGCAAGAAATTGCAAATAGATGTGTTCCTTTGATATTTAGATCAAAATGTATCATAATGTCATTTACCTGAGTTACTGTTAGGAATGAAACCTGCCAGATTATCCATTACTATGCACTATGGGGTTACTTATTTTCTTGCTTCTCTGTACAAATTCTTATCTGAATCCATCTCTCAACCCTTCATACTTTCACAGACTCTCACTTTCCATTTGGAACTGAGGTTTATATAGGAACACCCACTCTTATCACAGACATCTTCTCTTAGTGTTTCCTTCCAATTTTTGCTTTGAGGAGAAACTAGTTCTTCCTAAGAATTTTGTTCCTTCTGATGCATTCTCAAGGTAAGCGTCTCAATTTTCTACTGTGAATCATGTACCCTACATGGAAGAAGGTTAGTTGAATTTTTCATTCCCCACTTCTGTATAGCATTCACCTCTTATGATGATAGCAAGTTGGGGGAGGTATCACAGAAATAACTACTGAAATATGAAGTTACTGAAATATACTATTTCAAAGGAATCTTTCTTAGGACTTTGCAAAACTATATTATGGAATATTATATTCCATATAATATTATTACATTATTATTTCTGACCGATGGATGTTGAAGAAATGGATACGGAAGGTTAGAAGAATGGTTAAATAGTTAGGTGGTAGAGAAACACTGAATAAACTCTTTTGTGATTTCTTGGAAAGCAGTTCATGTACCTAATGAAATCTTAGCTCTATGAAGAAGGTTAAAGATAAAATATTAGTAAAGATATGGGTTATTATGAGCTATCTGTGTCTACAATAAAGGGGCAAGGATAGAAAGCAGTTGCTGATTTACAAACAGAAAAGGAGGCAATCTGAAAAAAAAAAACAACAGCCCAGTAACTTGGGGACTTACAGGATTGGAAGAGGCAACCATCTCCTCCCGAAAAGTAAAAGATAAATGTGAAAAGCCATTTGAGCAATGCTGTATGAGTATGACTCAGTGCTGGAATGAACCATAAATGTGACCATGATTTGTACTGGGACTACATCTGAATTGAATAAGGTGTCCCTAAGTAGGTATCAGCAAAGTTAATACTTTCAACTGAGTGAAATTGCTCAGGAAAAAAGAAACTTCAGAGATGGCTGTCTCACCAAAACCTGATCATCTCCACGTACCTGCAATTAAGTTGAGAGAGCAAAAGCAGAGTGAAACAACAATAAAAAAACAATTATCTATCTACCTATCTGCATATTTGAAAAGAGTGAACCTTAATGTGTACAAATTAAGAAAAATAATGAACAAGTGAAGGGGACCCCAACATGGAATACAGACTATAGCAAAATAATCTAACTGTATTACAAAATTCTGACATAAACATTGAAATTGATGGACAAAAATGATACTGCACTAACTGCAGACGCTAAGACTAAACACAAAATGAAATATACATAAACATGGAACTCTAGGTGGTAAGTTCTTTCCTATGTGGATTAACAATTCTAAAACCACTAAACATGTATATTGGAATTGAAGAAATAAGTGAATGGATGGCAGATGGTAGAATCCAAATTTCTCACTATTTGAAGGGGAGGTTATAGATAAGCAAGGGGCAACAGCTGGAATGAACCATGTCCTACTGTATAAATTTCAGAAACCTCAGCATGAGCTCATATTTAGCTCAGTATACATACAAATATATGGAGAAATAGATTAGCACATGCAGATAAATTTCCTAGCTCTGTCCGCTAAAGGGCCTAAAAGTACTGACACCCTGGTAACAACAGCACATCAGTTCCCAGATCTTGGCTTCTAATGACATTTTTCAATAAAAGGAATATAGACTCCTTGGTGAAATAGCAGGTTCTATGGTTAAGGTAAGGAATGTAAAAAATGGGCCTGGAGCATCTTGCAATAAAGAAGTAAAGAAATGGTAACAAAACAAATAAAAGCAAAATATATTACAATAATGGGGTATAACAATCACAAGAACTAACTGAGAGCTCTAAATCTGGAACAATTTGAGCAACAAAGAAAATTATATAGTATTAAATTATAACCTAAAGTATAAGATAGATATTCTTTAGTCCATACTGATATAAATGACTAATTGAATAAATAAATAAATAAATAAGGAACAAATGACAAATTTCCAGCAGAAAAGAATTCTGAAAATTTTCTGAAGTTACTAATCTTCCAGGAGATGGAGCATAATTCCGCATCCCTTAAGTGTCAGATAAGCAAAGTTACTTTCTTCTAAAAGAGCTTTACAATTGAGTAACCTGACAAACACTATCCCAGCCATGTAATAAAGGTCAGCACCAGCAGTGATGTTATGTTGATAGCATAGCATATACCCTTGATGTGAATTAATGAGAATGGAACTTAACCTCTGTGGTCTTCATCCCCAAACCACAGCCACTGCATAACAATAGAAAAATATCAGATCAACCCAAAGTGAATGGCATTCTACAAAATACCTGACAAGTACTCCTGAAAATGGTCAAGGTTATCAAACGCAAGGGAGGTCTGGGATTTCCCTGGCAGTTCAGTGGTTAAGACTCTGCCCTTCCATTGCTGCGGGCATGGATTCCATCCCTTGTCAGGGAACTAAGATCCCGCAAAAAAAAAAAAAAAAAAGTAAGGGAAGTCTGAAAAACTTTACCCTTTAAAGAATCCTGAGGAAACATGACAACTAAATATAATGTGTACCCTGGATGATATTCTGGAACAGCAAAATGACATTACGTAGAAACTAAGGAAATACAAATAAAGGTTGAACTTTAGATAACAATTAAGACATCAATACTGGTTCATTAGTTGTGGCAAATGCCCCACAGTAATAAGGAAATCTGACCACGTGTATATAAGAACTCTCTACAATATTCTTCCAACTTGCCTGTAAATCTAAAACAATTTTAAAATAAAGGTTTATTACATGTTGAAAAAACAAAAATAACTATGGATTTGAATGAAGACACATAGAACTTACAAGAATTCCAGGTTTACCATTCTAAAACAAATAGGTCAATGTATACAGTTTTTAAAATACTACTTTTTAACCAATCAAAACTAACATGGATAAAATTAAACACAAAGAGAAGCAGGTTTGATTTGTGTGTTTTGTTATGTATCTCTTAAAAGTTTACTCATTTGCATTGGGTACATGAGAGCACCACAATAACAGGAAAGAGATCACTTAATCAATAGCACATCAATATATTTACAATTATGCCGTGGTCACTAAGTTTAGAAGGTAATGAGACATTCTCCGTTATTGCAATTATAGTTCATTTGTAAAAGCTATACCATTTAAGGAAACTTTGCTTCCCATTTAATGGTTTAATGATGAATAAATACTAACGGAAAGCAAATCTAGAACACAGAGGCTGCCAAAATAGCATTCAATGCATGAGAAGTTTTTCCCCCTTCACTGCATTTACCTTACTATTTATCTGAAATCTTCTAGGGGAAAGGTTCTCAAGTGGATTCTTAAGATACAGGCTGTCATTGTTTGCAAGATCTCTATGCTACCGCCTGTAAAATTGTATACACAAACTGGTGGGAGTAATAGCCAGATAACTGCCATGCTGTTTATGAGACGAGGTTAAGGAGCTGGCCACTGAGGAAATACAGAGAAGAGAAGCCATGAGCCAATCACTTTGAATGATAATTTTTAGAAAAGAAGTGACCTTTAAAATTAACTATATTAGGGATTATGTAAGGTATTCAAACAGCATATCATATCTTCTGACCCTGCAAACACACTTTGGGGGGGTCATGTAAAACTCAGAATACAGACAAAGGTAAAGGCTATGTACTTTCTATTTATTCTAATTTTTATTGCATTATTCCTATATGCCCTGTATAAAAAAAGCATTTCTCTACCCATGGAGTGTTCAAAATAATGAGATTCCTGGAGAGAGGAATATCTTGTATATTTTTGCTGAGCCTACAATTCAGGCCATACTCCAGTAGCTGCTGGTTCAGCACGATTCTGCCCTTTATGATAAGAAACTTGTGAAGCAGGCTTCACTGGCTTATACGTCTTTTGCTTGGGGAAAGAAAAAAAAGAGGACAGATTGTCCTTGGGAATTATACTCTTGCCTATACAATAGGATGGGTTCTTAGTCACTGGATACTGAATTTGTAAAAGTCATATTGACAATAATAGTGCATATTATGTTTCAAGTTCAGTTAATATGACATCTTCAAGTCTTGATAAGGCATGTGTTACTATTTTTTCTATTTTCAAAAGATGAAACTGATGCACAGAGAGTTTAAAGTAATTATCCACAGTTACTCAACTATGAAGTGGCTGGGCACATATTAAAGTCCTATGAGCCTGATTTAACAGTCCGTGCTCATAAACCGTATAATCATCAACATTAAAAAAATTCTAAATATTTTGTTATGAATAGTTAGGTTGTATTCCTGGCAACTAAAAGATTTCTACTACCTCTCTGACTTCAACCAAATGAAACAAAATAATAAACCATGGCTACCAGGGACAAAAGCATTAGTACACTGAGATCAGTTTAGTGTAAAATTTTTACCACCTTCAGGACTAATGTAGCACCAAGAAGACAGGACATCTGGAGAACTTAGGTGAGCGTAGATCTGGTACAGAGACCTAACTGTCAAGTCTGATGATTCAGCCCAACATCATAGGATTCAGAATGGAACTATTTCAACGCTTTGTCATGCAAGGGTGAAACAATTTACATTAGGAGAGGGAAGCACAAAAAGTTTAATTTTAGTGTAATCATCATCAACATCATCAACATCATTTAGTGTTTGATTCCCTTCTCTGGTCCTCCAGCTTGTACACACTTGTACTTCCTTCCCTTCTTCAGAGCCACAATACTTACATGGTCTATATTTTTCCTAAACTGTATGAATATTTATATCAAGCATATGATATAAAACAAAGGCCTGAATGAAAATTTAGCTACCAACTATTGTGAGAGGAAAGATACTCAGATGTCTTTCTGTTAAAACACAAGTTGATTCCCCAGATCTGCTCAAAATAACAAATGACAAGGCTGAAATCCATGCGAAACTGAGCCCTGTGAGGCCTTCCTGGTGACAAGATCCCTGTTTGCCCCCTGTTTTTTGTTTGTAGGAAAAAGACTTTAGTCTCTTAGGTGTTCCCTGAGTTCCAAAGAGCAGACTCCAGCAGTTACTAATTAGAGACATGATGAAATGCAGAAACAAAGGAAAAGCAATTAAGCAAGATAGCTTGAACAATAAATAGTTCTGCAATAAAACAGAGTCCTAGTTCCTCCTCAAGGGATAGACATAACAATCTGACTCCTATCTTTGAGCTGTTCTGTAGAAATTAAGACCCCCCCCCCCAGGTGGAGGATGGTGACTACATGCTGACCACAAGCACATAGACCCCAGATTGGTTGAAACCAGAAGGTTGATGATTAAGATTACTAAAACACCACCCTGTTAACTCACCACCAACCAATCAGAAGAAAGTCATGCACCCTGCAACCCTAACCCCTAATGCTACCTTTAAAAACCCATCAATACATTTGAATCTTTAGAGCACAAGCTGCTCATTCCCTTTGCTTGGCACCCTGCAAATAAAAGCTGTACGTTCCTTCATCACAACCTGGTGTCAGTAGATTGGTTTTGCTGTACTGTAGGTGAGCAGACCTAAATCTGTTTCTGTAACCTGCACACTGTATCTCTGGTAAGAAGCATACATTGGCCGTGATTAAATGTGAAAGAGTCCTTACTCTTCTCTCTTCCCCATTTCATCTGGTATGTATTAGCAGATGGCAAAACTGTGAGCTGTCTTCAACTTGGAAATTGAGTTGAGTTTGGCCTAGACAGCTCAACATTCCTCTGAGCTTGACTAAACTTTACACTAGTTTTTTTTACTGACTCTAGGCCCCTGACCACCTTTTCTTATATACTTTTGAAAATTTGCAATTGTAAATTCTTTCTCTGTCCCTTTGAGATGTAAATCTTCTCTCAAACTCTTGCCAGTTTTACAACCCAGGAATATCTTTCTCAAGGAACTGGGAGCCATCCCTTTACACTGTAATCATTAGGAAAAATAGCGTTCCAGTCTCTAGGTCTCTATGCCAATTAGCAAACACACATGGTCTAATCGCATTGACCAACCTCACCCCCAATATCCTCTCGTACATTTGCACTAGCTGACTCCAGCACTTAAAAATTTTAGTCCCTTCTGTTTCATTGGAGTTGAGTTCAATCCCTCTCCCTTACTGCAATAGTCTTGAGTAAAGTTTTTCCTCCTGTTTAACTTGTCTGGTGCAAATTTTTTTGATAGATTTTGTTACAAATGCATAATATTTAGATAAGTGATTTATGGATAGCTTAATCTAAATACATTTCCCATATTATTACTCTTTCTTTTTTGACAAATGACTCTTCTTTAAGATCTTTAGTGGACATCCTCAAATTCTAAACTATTTAAAATCTATTTTTAATCACCATTTTAAACGTGTTTTTATTTGTTTTTGCTGTTGTTTCTCTCTCTATATATTCATCATATATCACAAAAAATTAGGAGAATATAAAAAACACACAAAACTCTGTTCTTATTTCTTTCTTTGTCAGTGTTGAGGTTGCTGAGTCACAGACTACATTCTTAAGCAGGAAGTTGTACATTCAGCTGCAAGCAAAAGTACACCTCATTCAAATTCCTCTAACCCACAGAGGCTTTTGTTAGTCATGCTATAAGTCCAGATATAAGCCTCAAAGATTTTATTAACACCTCATCTTCCTGTTTTCCTTCTTAACTGCCCTGGCATGTGTTTCTGTTCTGATGGCTATGACATGACTTCTGTCAATTCAGTTATTATATCCACATTTGAAAAGTAGAAGTGCAAGGTACAGCAATAAAGGTTGAAGGGTGGAAGGACTCCTTACAGTAAGTTTCTCCCTTTAGTAAACTTTCCTGGAAGTTAAGAGCAACTTCAGTTTATACCTTATTAGCCAGAACTAGGCCAAAAGACAAGCCCTAGCTACAAGGTATTCTAAGAAGTAAGTCTATTTGTTCAATATCTATGGTAGATGAAGTTAAGAGAGAAAGACTATGAAGGACTTTGGAGTAGTCAATATACAAAGTCAGCTTTAATACTTTTGTGTTTTATCAGTGTTATGCTATATAATCTACATTAAAGTATGTATGTTTAATTTATTTATTTGTGTGTACATTTCTCTCTCTCCTTCCCTCCCTCTCTCTCTCTCTCACTCACACACACACAATCACAATCAAAAGTAAGCATCACTTTTCTATAGTGGCAATACTCTAGGAGGAGTATGTACAAAGCACTTGAAGAGGAAGAAAGGATTCATTCTTCCTAGACAAGACAGAAAGCACCTGAAAGGAAAGGTCATATTTGACTAGGCCTTGGAGGAGACATGTTCAGGAGCTGCAGAGAGAAGGGCAGATTAAAGGACATTGCAAGAAGGAGAATAGTGCATGATACGTTCTGGGAGATGTGAGTAATTTAAGCTTTCCAGAGGTGACATTTTTCACACTTTTTAATGTAACACTTTTTAGAAGTGATTCTTTTTTTTTGTATTTTAATTCATCTAATGAACCCTTGGCAAGATGAGGATGCAAAGCTGCAAATAGTACTGAACTTTACCCTCAAGGAATTTGTAGTTTCACTGTAAAGTTATGGCAGTAATTGTGAAACAAAACAGATATTTTGAAATTTTACTTAAATGACCTAAAGGTTTAAAAATATACAAACCTCATTGAGAAAATTATCCTAATGATAGTCTTTATTTATTATTTTGTAACAAGGTAACAGAATGTTGTAATCTCCAGGTATCTTTTTTTTTTTTTTTTTTTTTTCTCCAGGTATCTTTTAAAAGAGTTGTTTGAAAAGGGATTTAGGATCATAAGATGTTAAAATTGTTTGTGGTATTTTTGTATATATGGATAAACTCAGTCTTGTTGTTGTCACTTGTTTTGTTTTCCAGATCTATTAAGATATAATTGACATACAGCACTGTGTAAGTTTAAGGTGTACAGCATAATGACTTGATTTACCTACATCATGAAATGGTTATGAATGTGCATATTTTTAACATACATTTTGAGGCATTTTCACAAATGTATGCACTCATGTAACCATTACTCAATAAAGACATAGAACATTCCATCACCACAGAAAGCTCCCTCAGGCCCTTATGCAGCAAATCCCCCTAACTGGTTACTCCAGTCTACAGCTGATTTGACTTTTATCATTACAGATTATTTTTTCTGTTCTAGAAAGTCAAATGCATAGAATCATATAGTATGCACTCTTTTGTGTCTTACTACTTTTACTATGGTGATCTTGAGATCCCCCCCATAATGATAGAATATTAGTAATTGGTAACTTTTTATAGCCCAACAGTATCCTTTTGAAAGAATTGTCCTAACCTGTGTACCCATGCATTCATAGGTGGATATATTGGTCATTTTCAGTATACAGTTACCATGAGTACATTTGCTACCAATACTCATACATGAGTTTGGTAAATATCTAGGACATGGAATTGCTATGTTATAGGTTAAGGACTTTTTAGTTTTATAAATAACTTCCAAGTTGTTTCCTAAACTGGTTGCACTGTTTACTCTCCCTTACATTGGGCACCAAAAGTATAGTTGTACACATCATAGTCAACTCTTGGTATTTCAGACCTTCAAACTTTAGGCATTTTAGAACATATGTGATATATCTCATTGTGCTTTTTTTTTTTAAACATCTTTATTGGAGTATAATTGCTTTACAATGTTGTGTTAGTTTCTGCTGTATAACAAAGTGAATCAGCTATACAAATACATATATCCCCATATCCCCTCCCTCTTGCATCTCCCTCCCACCTTCCCTATCCCACCCCTCTATGTGGTCACACAGCATGGAGCTGATCTCCCTGTGTGATGTAGCAACTTCCCACTAGCTATCTATTTTACATTTGGTAATATATATAAGTCCTTGCCACTCTCTCACTTCGTCCCAGCTTACCCTTTCCCTGCCCGTGTCCTCAAGTCCATTCTCTACATCTGCATATTTGTTCCTGTCCTGCCCCTAGGTTCTTGAGAACCTTTTTTTGTTTTTTTTCTAGATTCCATATATATGTGTTAGCATACGGTATTTGTTTTTCTCTTTCTGACTTACTTCACTCTGTATGACAGACTCTAGGTCCATCCACCTCACTACAAATAACTCAATTTTGTTTCGCTTTATGGCTGATTAATATTCCATTGTACATATGTGCCACATCTTCTTTATCCATTCATCTGTTGATGGACACTTAGGGTGCTTCCATGTCCTGGCTATTGTAAATAGTGCTGCAAAGAACATTGTGGTACATGACTCTTTTTGAATTATGGTTTTCTCAGGGTATATACCCAGCAGTGGGATTGCTGGGTTATATGGTAGTTCTAATTTTAGTTTTCTAAGGAACCTCCATACTATTCTCCATAGTGGCTGTATCAATTTACATTCCCAACAACAGTGCAAGAGGGTTCCCTTTTCTCCACACCCTCGCCAGCATTTACTGTTTGTAGATTTTTTGATGATAGCCATTCTGACTGGTGTGAGGGGATACCTCATTGTGGTTTTGATATGTATTTCTCTAATGATTAGCAATGTTGAGCATCCTTTCATGTGTTTGTTGGCAGCCTGTATATCTTCTTTGGAGAAATGTCTATTTAGGTCTTCTGCCCATTTTTGGATTGGGTTGTTTGTTTTTTTGATATTGAGCTGCATGACCTGCTTGTAAATTTTGGAGATTAATCCTTTGTCAGTTGCTTTGTTTGCAAATATTTTCTCCCATTCTGAGGGTTGTCTTTTTGTCTTGTTTATGGTTTCCTTTGCTGTGCAAAAGCTTTTAAGTTTCATTAGGTCCCATTTGTTTATTTTGTTTTTATTTCCATTTCTCTAGGAGGTCGGTCAAAAAGGATCTTGCTGTGATTTATGTCATAGAGTGCTCTGCCTATGTTTCCCTCTAAGAGTTTGATAGTGTCTGGCCTTACATTTAGGTCTTTAATCCATTTTTTTTTTTTCTTTTTGCGGTACGCGGGCCTCTCACTGTTGTGGCCTCTCCCGTTGCGGAGCACAGGCTCCGGACGCGCAGGCTCAGTGGCCATGGCTCACGGGCCCAGCCACTCCGCGGCATGTAGGATCTTCCCGGACCGGGGCAAGAACCCGTGTCCCCTGCATCGGCAGGCGGACTCTCAACCACTGCGCCACCAGGGAAGCCCTAGAGTTAGTTTTAACATCATTTAAGCTGAGGTCTCTAACTTTGTTGTTATTTTAAGTGTTTTGATTTTTCATGTAAATTTAAAAATCAGCTTGTTGATTTCAGCCCACCCCCCAAAAAAATTCTGCTTAAGATTTTGAATGAGATTGTGTTGAATTTATAAGTTAATTTAAGGATAATAAACTTCTAAACCATTGACTTTTCTCATGTATAAACATTTTGTAGCTCTCCCTTTATTTACATATTCTTTAATTTCCCTCAGCAATATAATTTTATTGTATTGATATTACACTGATTTTGCTAAGTATATTCTTGAGCACTTTTATGTTATTGTATTTTTTTAAATTTATTTTTTCAATTGTTTGTTACTGGTGTACAAAAATATATTTTTATTGACCTTGCCTCTATTACTCGACTAAATTTTATTATTTTGCTAGTAGTTTATTATTTCCTATCTTTATGGAATTTATTTGTTTTTATGTTTTTATCTTGTTTCCTGGGCTGTGATATTGAGTATGATATTGAGTATAAGTGGTAAAAGCAGAGTTTCTTTTTTTCCAGAAATTAGGAAGAAAGCATTTAGGCTCTCACCGTTATGTGTGCCATTAGCTACTGCATTTTTGTAGATGCATTTTATCAGGTTAGAGAAAAAAAATTTTTTTTTTTTTTTTTTGATTCTTAAGTATTTATTGTCCTGATGGCACAGGGTGTTCATTGGGCAGCTTGGCTGCAGCCCAACTCCTCCCCTCCCCCCATGTGCTTTTACACACGTGTGTAAAGGAGAACCTTTTATTGCAAAGAGATTTTCAGTCTCTCGGGGAATAGGACCGGGTGTTTCTGGGGCCTCAGTCTTGGGCACTGGCTTTCAGAGTGTCTTTGTACTTCCCTGTCATTTCCTTGGGCAATGGCACCAGGCTCAGGCAGGGCACCTGCCCCTCCATGTCACAGATACACTCCCATAGGCAATAATTTTGGGGGCCAAAATGGGCTGAGTGAGAAAGCTGTTTTTTTCTCCTGCTCCTCTTTCTCGGGGGCTTCCTAATTCTTCCCCAGAATCTTTTTGATGTGCTCCATGATCTCCTTATTGCCCTTGGTCTCCTAGTTAGCAGAGAGTTTTTATCACAGAGGGATGCAGAATTGTGCCAAATACATTCTCTCTTTTGATTAAATGTTCATATGATTTTTTTCCTTTATCTTATACATGTGATTTCTATTTTGTTTTTTTAAAGTTTTCACAAATTTTCATTCCTAAGAGGAGCCCTACTTTTTCATGATGCATTATTCTTTTTGATATATATTATTGTTTGTTTTGTTAATATTTTGTTGAAATTTTTTGTATTTATGTCTTTTGTAGATAATGTTCTGAATTCATCTTTATTCTTATGCGCTTGTCATCCGCTGATAACAGTATGACACTGACCTTATATTATTATTTCTAACATGATCCATCCCTCGTGTTTCTGTTCTGTCCTCCTCTGAAATAATTTATTTAAGATTAGGGTCAGTGCTTTACTTTTCAAAAGACAGATTTTTTTCAAATTAGATATCCATCAAATGCATATGATTGGATGAATTTTATTATTCCTTGGTCAATACCATGCTTTAATATATCTTAAGTAATTTCTTTCTAACTGATGGGTGAAAGATTAGACAACATATTTAAATATTTGCAAGATTAACACTTTTTATATATGTTTATTGTCTTCTGTGCTTCTGTTTTATTCTTTTCAATCCTTTGCTTATTTTTATTGTGCTAATTATGATTTTTATAATTGTAATATAGAAACTTTGTATTCATATAGCCATATATCTTTTATCATGTATCCTACTAATATTCTCCATAAATCTGTACGTAATATTTCACTTAATGTTATGTTTAGGAAAAAAGAAATTTCAAATTTATTTGTAGTCAAACATGTCACTGTTACTAAAATTATGTTTGTAAAATTTAAGTCCTTTTAAAAAGACTTTTAAAAAATTAATATTGTAATATTTAAATATTTCATTTATTTGTGCATTATAAATTTGCACTATACACATGTATTCATGTTTATATTGAATCTATTTTCTTATGCTAAATATGTATTCACATTTATTTTGATTAATTTTAGAACTAGTGAGACTATTGACAGCACTGAATATACTATAGAAATTTATAATTTTCATCTTAATTCCAAATATCTTAACTCTTTGCAAGTTTCTTATTCTTTTATATTTTTCTGAGACTTGTAGAGTATTCACTGCCTCTACTCCTAAGAAAACCAAACATTCTACTACTCTTTCATCAGATTAGGGACTGGATCATTGTTATTTTAGTGTCTTATTATTTCTAGGACATGTTCAGAAGACTAAATGCTTAGTAATTATTAGCTAATCTGCTTGATTTTTCTTAGGGATAAATTTTTATCCCATACAGCGAATCAAAATTTATTTTATTTGGTGCAGGTCTCAATGGCATTTCTGACTAATCTAATAAAACTACATATTTTATGCTGAAGCATGTTCACTTTGTAAACTTAAGCACATTTAGTGAGACTCATTTTATGACATTTAATGAAGAAGTCATTTTAAAATTTACCTTTAGAAAATTCATCTTATATAGTCTTGACCAGTCTTACTTTCACTTACCTCATATCTTGGGAAGAGCATATCATACATAAGTAGATACACACGGACACCCTTACTAAGGAGAAAATATGTTGCAATTTTAAAATAAAAATTTGAAGATTATTTTTAAAACTTTGAAATTATGGTACTCATTAAGGTCTGCTTTTGTAAAAAGGCAGAAAAAAATTTTTTTTTGCAAAAGGAGTTCAGTATACTGGACATTTTATGAATTGATTAAAATATATGTGTGTGTATATATTGTTTCTCATGATTTATTTATAACATTACTTGGAAATAAATTAATTTTGGGGAAGTTGCTTCAGGACAAGAATTTAGGGTTAGAGAATCTTTAATTTTTATTTTTTTCAAGTTGGAGACAGAATTATAAGTTACAGATGTTTATAAAATTGAAGAAAATTGTATAATCTATGACAAAACAGTGTGAGTCTGCTTCATCTTTGCCAAGGACAAGACTTTCCCCAACAAACTAATTACTAGCTCAGGCTGGTTATTTCCTCTTCCAGGGTAATTAATATTGCCTCCGTTCTGTCATGACAATCCACTGCAGCCTACAAAGGAGCTGAGCATCTCTTCTCTGATATCCCTAGGATACACTTCAAAACTTTGGAGGAAATAATTTTTATTTTATCATTTTTCTTTTTGAATTAATATGTCTATATCTTTGAATAGTCTCAGCTCATCCTCTTTACAGGTAACGTCTCTAAGGGGTTTGAGTGTGTGTGAACCAAACTGGAGGAAGGTATAAAACAACTCAAATAAGAATTATTTCAAATTTAAAGTTAATTAAATCTCTGCATTGAGAATAATCAAGAACTTCTGTTTCCATTGGATGGAACGTTTTATTTGTACACTCTTTCCCAATATTCTGAGATTTTTCATTAGTCACAGAGCTAACATATCTGACAACCAAGTGGCTGATATTTTTAAAATGATATTATAAAAGTGTTAAAGGAAACTTAGAAGAATCCCAAAGTCTAAACTTTTTCACAATGAGCTGTATATCAAATAATGTTTAATTATCTCATTTCTTATTATTTTAATTACTTTTTTCTTTGTCACTGTTCTTAGTGACTACACCCTCTAATGGAATGTAGCTCTTAATAAGTAAACCTAGGGCTTCCCTTGTGGCGCAGTGGTTGAGAGTTCGCCTGTCGATGCAGGGGACATGGGTTTGTGCCCCAGTCCGGGAGGATCCCACATGCCGCGGAGCAGCTGGGCCTGCGAGCCATGGCTGCTGAGCCTGCGCGTCCAGAGCCTGTGCTCCACAATGGGAGAGGTCACAACAGTGAGAGGCCCGCGTACTGCAAAAAAAAAAAAAAAAAAAAAAAAATAGAAAAGACCAAGTACCACTGACATAAATCTACTAGTGGTGTTCCTGACATGTTTTCCTGGTTAATTAACAGACTGTAATACCAAATTTGTTTATAAGAATTCAAAAACAAAAAGGAAAAAAATTAGTGAAATTAATGAAACCTGGTCAGTAAAATGAGTAAGGTATGTTTAATAAAACCAAAAAGATATCAAAGACTAATGAGTATATCACGAATTCAAGATCTAATTTATTTACTCATATAGAGTTCAATCGATACGTTGTGATTCTTCTAGATAGATAACCAGCAAATTGTATGGCTGTATAACAACAGCTCAATATGATCAAACCTTTAAAGATCGTAAGTAATAAACATATACCGCTTAATGGTACTTTGTATCAGCTTTTAGAATTAATTCTAATTCACATATGCATATTTAGAATAGTATCATCTGTTAATATGTTTTAAAATATTAAAAACTACCAAATTTCAACATCAGAAGTCATACCTAGAAATCTTAAGGGCCAGATGATAGGGTGTTAGAAATGACCTGGGTCAAGGTGCACATGCCAGGTGATTGTTCAATTGTTGTCAGTATACTTGAATACCAGTTGTGTGTATTTTTTTTTAATGACTTACAGAAGTTACATTCTTCCTGTCATCAACTAATATGGAACATACCTTTTAAAAAATATTTTTACAATAGATATATATTTTCCCTAAAAACTATCTGCTTAGTCATAAGAGAAGTAAAGGTCCACAAAATAAAAATTGTATTACTTTAAATTTGTGCTAACTAACATCATATAACTTCACAGAATAAAAAAATACAAGAATGTTCACTTATTTTCTGAAATTAAAAAATACAAAACATATTTTCCATGGCATTGTATGTTAAATGTCATAAATTTAGTTTTACACAAATTTCCTAACAAAAAATTAAAATATAGAGCTATCTCAACGTATAAAAGTATAAATAAAAACCTAACCTCAAATAAAGAAGAGTTACAATATTAAAAAGACAAAGTTACAATATTTAAACACTTTAGCTGTCACTCAAAATCAAATGCACTATACCTCAAAGACTTAGAAAATACTGTGTGACTTAGAATTTCTAAGCCAAGCGTTATCTGTTCCTGTCTCAAACTTTCATGACTCTTTATTCTAGCATTCCTTATTCTATCATTGCATATAATTTAAAAAATTATTCCTAACTTCTTTCAGAATTTTTTTAATCAAAGATGATATTATAACTTAAATTTACTCTACATTAAAACTGTTGAAATACTACCACAGGTCCTGAATAATGATTATTCCATCTGCCAACTGTCATTTTTCTTTTGATCTATGTGTTGTTATATACAAACTGTGTTATAAATTTCCACACACTTGGAAATTTTCCAGGTATCTTGCTTTTATCTAGTCTCTAATTTTACTGTGGTCAGAAGAGATATACTCTATGTTCTAAATTATTTTAAATTCATGGATACTTGTTTCCTTGGTTAGAATATGTTTTATCTTGTTGTGTCTTATGTGCATTTGAATGGGCTGTGTATTCTCTTGCTGTTGAACAGAATATTCTAAAAATGTCAATTAGGTTAAGTTGATTGATAATTTCTGCTAGTATTCTATATGCTTACTGATTTTCTTGTCTAATTGTTTTAATAAAAGCTGAGAGAAGAATGGAGAGATCTTCAACTATAATTGAGCATTTATCTATTGCTTTTTCTCAGTTATACCAGATTTTGTTTTGTGTATTTTGAGATTGCAATTGGGTGCATATACATGTAGGACTGTAGTGTCTTCTTGATAAATTGATCTTTTATTACAGTGCAATGTCCCTCTTTATCCCTGCTATTATTCTTTGAGTTCTACTTTGTCTGATATTAACATAATTATTAAGGCTTTCTTTGTATTAATGTTGCATAGGATATATTTTCTCCTATTTTAACCTATCTGAAGCTGTATATTTAAATTTTGTTTCTGTAGACACCATATAGTAGCTTAGGTTTCCTTTTCAATCCAGTCTGACAGTGTTTTTTACTTGGGTTATTTGTATCATTTATATTAACTTCAATTTTTGGTGCATTTAAGTTCAGATTCATCATCTTAGTATGTTCTCTTTAAAATATTTTCCTTTTTTCCTGCCTCCTTTTGGATTAACTTTTTAAAAAATAATTTGGTATTCCACTATATGTACATAATTGACTTCTTAGCTGTTCTTCATTGTTTGATCTTATTTTTCCTGTGGTGATGCTAGACTTTACAACATGTGTCTTTAATTTATTATAAAATACCTTCAAGTAACATTATACCATTTGCATAAATTGGAAAAATATGTGAATGCTTTTTTTTCTCTCATAAATTCACCAAAATCACAGGCAACAAAAGCAAAAATAGACAAGTGAACTACAAACTTAAAACTCTGAGCATCAAAGAAACAATCAACAGATTGAAAAAGTAACCTCTGAAATGGAAGAAAATATTTTCAAATTATATATCTGATAAGGGGCTTTTATTCAAAATAGAGAAAAAACTCCTACAACTCAACAATGATAATAAGCGTAATAGTAATAACAATCCAATTTAAAATGGGCAAAGGACTTTGGCATGTCTCCAAAGAAGACAAACAAATGGAAAATAGGTATGTAAAAAGATGTTCAGCATCACTAACAGTCAGTGAAATACAAGTCCAAAGCACAATGAGATATCATCTCACACCTGTTATGATAATGATTATTTAGAAAACAAAAAGGATAGCAAGTATTTGTAAGGATGTGGAGAAATTGGAATCTAAGTACTTTGCTGGTAGGAATGTGGAATGGTGAATCTGCAATGGAAAAGAGTATGGAGGTTCCTCAAAAAATTAAAAATAGAACTATCATATGATCCAGCAATCCCACTTCTGCATATATATCCAAAAGAATTGAAATTAGGATCTCAGAGATATATTTGCACTCCCATGCTCACTGCAGCATCATTCACAAAAGCCAAGATATGAAAACAACTTAACATCCATCCACATATAAATGGATAATGAAAATGTGGCGTATGCATACAATGGAATATTATTGAGCCTTTAAAAAAAGGAAATCCTGCCCTATGCAACAGTGTGGATGAACCTTGAGAGTATTAGGCTAAGTCAAAGGAGCCAGTTCCTGAAAGATGAATACTGTATGATTCCACTTATACTATCTAAAGTTCTCAAACTCACAGACACAGAAAGTAGGATGGTTGCCAGGGTCTGGGGAAAGAGGGAATGGAAAGTTGTTCAATGATTATGGAATTTCAATTTTGCAAGATGAAAAGGTTCTAGAGATCTGCTGTACAACAATGTGAATAATGTTAACACTACTAAACTGTATACTTTAAAATTACTAAGATGGTACATTTTATATTTTTACCACAATAAGAAGTAATAATAGCAGAAACCCAGAATATATAGAATCTCTTTGTACTATCTTCTCAAAATTTCTGAGTCTAAATATACTCTAAAATAAATATTTAAGTTAAAAAATAAAAATTAAAATCTAGATTTGAAGGTAAGTGCAAAAGAAAATAAAGACAACTATTTTTTTTAACAAACGTGGAAAAGCATTTTTAAAATGACTTCTTATAAATGATTATCTAATCATTCTCTATAAGCATTTCAATAAAACCATTCATATTTTTTTAAGAGTTAATTTGGTAGCAGACATGGAAATGGTGTCTAGAGAAGGCAGAGGGGACCTGTATTGTTCAACATAGGACAACACAGGTGCTCTGCATAGCAAATTAGTATGATAGCAATGGAAGAGAACTGTGTGGAAGAAATAAGAGAAAGGAGTTGAGATGAGGAAGATAAAGTTAAAGGACCAAGTAGGGGTCATATTGTGAATGGTTAAGAATGACATGCTAAGTGTTTGGACTTTATTTTGTAGTATATGGGGCACTGTTATGGAATATTTGTAGGAGACATTGTATATAATCTCACAAGTTCATTTCACCCTCCCCCACTGTGTAGCAATAAATATGTCTGGGGGAAAAAACCACCAGCTCCAGAAGTGGGTACCAATTAGCCTTCAGCAATCATGGCCATCCCATGTCTTTTACTCTTTTGATACATAGATGGAAAAGCCCAAGCAAATTTGATTCTGTGAAAGGAAGAAGAGGTTTATCAGTGGCTTCAGGATGGAAAGCATACTTACTATTAAGATAAAACACTTTAGATGAATCAGGAATCTTGGAACCCTGGCTGGTACCGCAGCCATCTAAAACCACAAGGGGAAGAATCCAGACTAAGAAAATAGAGCCAAGAGAGCTACCGTGATGAAGTTGTGCATGAATTTCAAACTACCACTGTTTTTTCAGTGCTGTGAGCCAGTGGGATTCCTTATTGCCTGATCTAATATGAATCACATTTCTATTTCTTGGAGCTCAAAACACCCTACCTAATAAATGTTTTAGCAAGGAAAAAAAAACAATAAATGATCATTTTTATAGCGTCAATCATCTTTTAAATATATTTTAAATTAGTAATTGAAGGTTATTATTATATTAGTATTCTATGCTGCATAACAAATTATCACAAACAGAAGTTTAAATAGCCTAAATTTATTATCTCACAGTTCTAAAGGTCGGAATTCTGGGCACAGCTTAACTGAGTTCTCTGCTTTAGAGGGCTCACAAATCCAGGTACATTCAACAACACAGATGACCTTACAAAGCAGTGCTGAGTAAAGGATGCAAAATAGTACCTGTTGTACAATTCTATTAATATGAATTTCAAGAATAGTCAAAACTAATTGGTAGTGCTAGAAATTAGAACGTGACTCTTATCTAGTATGAAGATTGATGTGAAGCAGGGAGGCATGAAGGAAATTTTGCAGTATCTGGATTTTTAAAAATTTAAATTTGATAAGGTTTTGTTAATAATTTTTACATGTCTGTTCATGAGAAATATTGGGATGTCATTTTCTTTTCCAGTGATGACATTGTGAACTCTGGGTTTTGATGGCTGTGTCAAAGGTATGTATGAATGTTTGTGTGAGAATGTTTTCTCCTTCTCCAATGTTTGACAGATGTTACCAATAGTCATTAATAGCAAATCTGTTATCTTTAACAAAGAGTTATTTAAATTTCCCATCTGTGCGTGTGTATGGGTGTGTGTGTGTGTGTGTGTGTGTGTGTATGTGCCTTGTTTAAAGAGTAATGAGCAAGCTTTCATAACTTGTATTCATCTAATTCCAAACAGAATTTTACAAACATAATAAAATTTACAGGACTGACCCATACTTGTACTGTTCTATTTTGTTTACAGTAACCTTAGTAGATTAAAAACTGTATTCTAGATATAATACTACTACATTCTAACTTTTTAAAAAAATTATTATTTAGGAAATGCAAGAGTGAAGTAATTGAGAAAAATTTTTGGAATTTTTCCTTCATTCCCACCCAAAAGAATGTTAGGCGGTCACTAATGAATTTTATGAAATTCATGGTACTATTTACATATTTATTTTAAAGAAAAATGGAAAAATATATGACTGTCAAAATCATTCATTCTATCTGGCTATGTAGTATATAGATGGTTGAACAAATACAATGTCTTATATGCAGAAATTTACAGTAAGCAAATTATTCCAAGAATCTTCTTAGCTAGATAAGATGATAAATATTAGAGTATAGTAATTTGCACAATTTTTTCAGTAATTTACCAAATGGGTGATGTAACAAAACCTACATTTTTATTATTCTATATGTAAATGTGTATAACATCAGGGCACGTCAGTGCCTGGTTTATTTTTGACAAGGAAAGAGAGTTCTCATTTCTAACTTCAGTGATAAAGCTGGACTTCATATATTAATTAGTCAACAGTTTAGACTAACCCATTTTCTTTTAAAATATGTAACAAATATCTTTAAGAAATTTCCTTTGCACTATCTTTCCTGGCGTATTTGCCTTCATCAGCAACATTATAAGACAATGCTTTATTCCATAAAATGTTCTAATACTGGAAATTTTAAATGCAGTGCTTTTTTTGTTAAAGGAGTTTTTGGTGCTGCCTACCCCCCTGTAGCATCTCTTAATCCACATTAAAATATTCTGATTAAGAATAGAGTGGAGTCTGGTTTTCAACTATATCCTCTCTCCATTTGCAATATAAGGAGACAGGGAACATTCATAGATCAGTTCCTTGCTGTTAAAGAAAGGGGTTGATAAAAATACTTGTTTTATATATAAAATTGCAGTAGAATCAACTAATGCAACCTTGTGCAAAATGTAGGCTTGCCATTCACATAGAAAGTCCCTGAACTTGTGCAAAATTCTAGTTCTGAAATAAAAACAGCAAAACAGCAAAAATACATTATGAAACATGACATTTTTGTGTCTGTTGCTTTATGATCAATTTAATCCTTATAGAAACTCTTTTAATATATCCTACCAAGTATAAGTATTATTATTACCTTTGTAAAAGGACCTACACTTCCTTTTGCTCCTTTATTTTCATTAAAAATTAAGAATCTATCCTGAAAATAAGAATTGTTAGTTATTACTCATTGTTGGCTGAATACTCCAGCAATTTAAGAATCATAGACAATTCTAAGCAATGATTCTTTGTTATAATAAGAAATAAACATAAATAGGGAAGAATTTGTATTGTCAAAGCGGATATTACTTACTAGCACATAAACTACTCTATATGTTTGTCACAATTACAGCTTTTTGGCTTATAATCCACGAACTAAAATTGCTGAAATTGGCCTTGACAGGCCCAGCTAATTGGCTCCCAAGGAGCCGTTATGTTCTACCTGGTGAACAGTCCATGAAGTACACAGCCACTTGTCCAAACAATGCACAGAACTAATTACAAAGCAGCAGGAGATATCACATGATAATAGGCCATGCACTGTTAAAAGTACATAATAATTCCATACCCAAATTGTCAATTACAGTACTCTTGCTACCTTGAAGAAATGGTATTGTGCAGGAATGATTACTTGGGGACCCTCTCTGAGTAGAAGCCATGCTATTTTTATTGTCTTAAACGACTAATTCTTCTTATTTTCCGTAGGACATTAGAAACCCTATCTAGTCACCAAAAACAAAACAAAAATTAAATAAATCCAAAAAGAAATAAAGAAAAGTATCTTTCTGCTCTGCAGTCAGAAAAAGAAATATGATTCAAAAGTTATTTATTTAAAAAGTATACTGTTATTTCTCAATTTTATTCTTTGCAATTTACCACGCTACAATGTTTTATTAAATTCTTTAATTAATAACCAATTTTAGGAAATAGTTAAGTTATGGTTAATTATAAATTTAATTTAATAAATATTTATATACTAACTATACCAATACACACATAACAAAGAATATCCTTACTATCATCCTTTCAGAATGATCAGTTTATATTCATACAGAAGTGCTCTGCTTTAGCTGAGCGAATCATTTGAAAGTAATTAGCTCAAAAAAATAAATTTTAAGCTCAATTTATTCCAGACTAAGTCTGAGAATTTTCTCTGCTTACTTAATTACCTTCTTTCAACAATTCATTTTATAATCAGGTTCAGTCTTATCCCAGAGTTGTTTGATCTTGGTTTGGGGTCATTAACTCTGATCTGTTCTTGTCTTTAAGTGAAAACATGAAAATTCTTGTAATTAGGCACCCTTCTAAGGTTTTTATTTCTTCCTTTCACTTGTTCTTCTTGAAAAATAAAATTTAGAGGGCTTCCCTGGTGGCGCAGTGGTTGAGAGTCCACCTGCCGATACAGGGGACACAGGTTCATGCCCCGGTCCAGGAAGATCCCACATGCTGCGGAGCGGCTGGGCCCGTGAGCCATGGCCACTGAGCCTGCGTGTCCGGAGCTGGAGAGGCCACAGCAGTGAGAGGCCCGCATAACGCAAAAAAAAATTTAATATTTTTCATTTAATCTTAACTTAAGCCACATATATTTCAAAACATAGTTTTTAATCTTTACCCACTAAAATGGAGTATAATTCTTTAATTCTTATCTAGTTTATTAATATTAGAATTTCTCCTTAACTCAATGCCTGGAATTCTTTGGGGGAATAGAAATGAAGACAAAGTGAGAATTAATATCCATATGAAGGGTCATCTCACAGATTTTGTATATAACGAAATGAAAGATTTATGCCCCAAATGGGATTGAATAAGAAGGTTCGGTCCTCTGTAGCTGTTTAGAACATTCAAAAGGAATTTGAAATCTAAGCAAGCCAGTATATATCAGTTTGTTTTATGAATCATTTTACCTTACAAATGTGATTTCTGCTAAAAATCCCTTACCTGTTAATTACTATTTATCTTAAACAATTCAGAATTTGCCCATATAAAATGAGCCTATGACATGAGGCTTGAAGTTACACCTCTCCTTGTTGGATCAAAAGGGACTTAAAGAAATTTATTTTTTAAAAATTGTTTCTGCGATTGTGATTTGGATTCCTAAAGTCCCCATACCCTAAGCACAGTTATTTTCTATGACTTTTTCATTATCATGAATGTTCTTGAAGCAGAAATACTATTCAACTTGAGGCCATATTGTCACAGACCTTAAGCCATAATTCAAAATTATTCATTATATTAGTTAACATGTTGAGAAAATTTCACAAGAGTCAGGGAGATATATGATTTATTTATTGTTCAATCCCTATTTCTATTGCTTATTTGAACAACAGTTGGAGGTTATCCAAACCCTCTCAATCTGTGTCTTTTCAACTTTACCTAAGGAAGGGATGTGCTTTGGACCTGGAAATAATTGGGTCTTATGTATTTAAACCAATAACAAGTTACTAGTCCTTCATGCAAATTTTATTTTGATAGAGGCCTTTTGTGTAATATAGCTAACTACATCTAATTGCTACATCTTAAAGATGTTTAATTTCTACCACATCTTAAAAGTGAAAAGGAATAAGAGGAAATATTTGCAGAACATATATCTGATAAGGAGCTAATACCCAAAACATATAAAAACCTCCTACCGCTCAACAACAACACAAAACCCCAAAACTATGATTATACAATACACAAAGGACTTGAACACATATTTCTCCAAAGAAGACATATAAGTGGCCAACAAGTATATGAAAAGATGCTCAACATCATTAATTATCACAGAAATGCAAGTCAAAATCACATTGAGATATCACCTCACATAAAGACACTAAGTATTGGTGAAGATATAAAGGAGTTGGAACCCTTGTACACTGTTGATGGGAATGTGAAGTGGTACAACTGTTATGGAAATTCCCCCCCCCCAAAATAAAAAGATTGAACTACCATATAACCCAGCAATCTCACTACTCGGCATATATTCAAAGGAACTGAAATTGGTATCTTGAAGAAATATCTGCATTTCCATGTTCATTGCAGCACTATTCACAAATAGCCAAGATATAGAAACAACTCAAATGTCCATCAAGAGATGAATGAAGAAAATGTGGTATATTTATACAATGGACTATTATTAAACCTTAACAAAGAAGGAAATCTTGACATTTATGACAACATGATGAACCTTGAAGACATGCTAAGTGAAATATGCCAGTCACAAGAACAAATAGTCAAATTCATCCAAATCATAAAGGCAGAGAATGGTGATTGCCAGGGGCTGGGGGGTAGGTGAAAATGGTGAGTTGTTCAAAGGGTATAAAATTTTAGTTATGCAAGGTGAATTAAGTTCTAGAAATCTGTTGTACAAATAGTTCTATGTTAACAATACTGTATTGTGCACCTAAAATTTTGTTAGAAGGCTAGATCACATTTGATGTGTTCTTACAAAACAGCAAAACAAAAACCAAAACTCCCAAAAGGCACAGGAAACTTGTAGAGGTGATGGATATGTGCATAACCTTGATTGCGGTGATGGTTTCACAGGTATATGCATATATCCAAACTCGTCAAACTGCATACATAAAATATGTGCAATTTTAAAAATATCAATTATGCCTCAATAAAACTGTTTAAAAAAAGCAGCAGCAAACATGGTTTAGCTCATGGCCAGTTGGTTATTCTTTCTTTCTATCTATCTATCTACCTATCTATCTTATTTGATTAGAATTTGTTATGAACCCAAATTAAGTGATCAAAGCTTTATGGAAAGGTAAAGATATAAGGAAAATGTTTCTTTATAGAAATACACCCACTAATTTTTAGTTCTGTTTTTGATTTGTTTCTTTTACTAAAAGATTTTTTGATAATAATACTCCATGGATTTGAGATATTTTATTCTTTACATTGCTTAGTTTGAGAGTTATTAGTACAGCTTTTTTTCATTGAAAGATATAGGAAGCATTTGTATTTGATTTATAAATTTATATAAATGTGGGTTACCATCTACTCAGATACTATATGAATGATCTAATATGGATCATTTTTATTTAATGATCACAAAGTTCAGTTGTCATTCAGGAAAACTGTAAAATAATGGAGATATTTCATTCGTGAAATGCTATAACTTTTTATCCTTAGCCAGGCTTTTTTGAAGTTCTTTTACTTGTTACTAGTGTAAGATATTTCAATTTGAATACTCTAAAAAGAGCTTTCACAATTTATTTTTACCTTGTAACACTGACTATAATTATGAGTTATACAGCTATGAGTATGCAGTTCTAATCTTTAAATTACAACTGCACAAAATACACATGAGAATATTTTCAGTTTTTATTGCAAAATATTTCATGCAATAAAATAAGAAGAGGTAGTTGAAGATGTGTTTTAATGTGTGGTTAACAATATAATAATGTCATTTTTGACTATCATAAGCAAAAAAAAACTTAAGGGAAGAGTCAATTAGATAAATTAGAAACCAAGTGTAGAAATTTATATCAATTGTTACCTCACAGTCCCAAAATTTCACTTCTCTACTCACATCACTAACCTCACTCCAACTGATGCACTGATAGCAGATAACTGCTATTATTAGTTATTTCAATATTTCAAATTCCTGTCCTTTATCGATAACTAAATCTACCTTTATCATTTCTCTTCAGGTACAATAGCAAATATCTGCTTCTCCGATTCAAGGTTAATACTTCCATTCGTGCTATTGCTTTTATCCTCTCCCTAATGCATCCATAATCAGCAGCCACTCCTTCTGAACTGGTTTTTTAACTGAAATAGATATCAATGGTTTAGTTTTTCTCATTAAGGGAAACACCTTATAAAATAATATTTTTCTGTTTAAATGTCAATGAAAAAAATACGTATGTGTGTGTATTTCTGTTTATGCATGTTTTACATTTGTTTTATCATATGTATATATATATATATATATATATACAGAAATGTATACAAATATATGTGGGTATATATGTGTGTGTATATATATACATATATATATATATATATATAGTCAAAAAGTTTGCAAACCACGTCTCTAATCAAGAGGTAGTAATTTTTATATTTCTTTTATGCTAATTTATTTGAAACTCATATGCATAAAATCATATACACAGAGAAACACATATTCAGAGATAAATAATAATCTCTCAATTTTCTTTAATACTTCCCAGAGATGTCGTATTTTGGAAAATGAAGTGATGTTAATTGATAGAGATCGATCACTTAGGAGCATATTGATTTATAAATCAATAACATCTTCTTTCTTGGCTCTTTAATTGATATATATTTATATTCCAATCAGGATCATATTAAAAATGTCATAGTATAGGTATTTTCAGACTTTGAATATGATCTCACCATAATTGGAATTTTTTGTTAAACGGCCAGGTGCAAAACAAGATATTTTTTGTTCTCTATTATTATTGGGAGTTCATATTTTTTTTATATAAAATTTTCCCTTCTAAACTATGCAACTGATGATTCTGTAACATGAGATAAGAATATATTTTGGCTTACAATTTTTCTAAAAGTGATTTCTAGAGACATAAAAAAATCAGAGAATATATCTTTAATTATGCCAGCTTTAATTTATGTAGAGTATTTAATATGCAAAATTTAAAAGTAACAGTATTTCATGTTTAAAAATTTAAGAATCCACTTGCCTTGTAAAATACCACAAAATAAATCTGAATGAAACTTGATGTTTACTTTTCTATTAAAATGTATTACCTGCTTTTGATTTATATCATGTTCTCTTCCTGAATATTTGGATATTTATTTGCTCTAAGGTTTATAGTATAAAATTGCCATCATGTCATCATTTTCTTAAAAGTCTTATATCTATACTTGCACTTTAAATACTTGTTATAATTATCAGTTAGTATTTTATTAAATAAGATTTATTTCTGAGGTATATTTAAGGATTCCTGAAATAAAGTAATGCTTAAACTTTGAAATAATTACCATAGCAATAGTAAAATGAATGTCATTTTGTTATAAATAGTGGGGACATTAATTTTCTCTGCTTCAGTTTCACCAAATTCAAGATCATACACGTGAAGGCACAGGAAAAATTAAAAGTATATATTTCCTGCCTCATCTGGGATAGTGAGATAGTTATTCTGATTCCTGGTTAATTACTTTTCCAAATAAAGACATCTAAATGACATTTATTAATTTATTAGTAATGCATTGTTGAGGAGCCATTTCTGTACAGTGTAAACCACCTTTGTAAAGAGTTTTTAGAATCGTGTAAGTCATGCCATAAATTATCATTAATGACTATAATAAAATGTGTTTGTAAGAGAGGCACGTAGAATGTGGGCAATATAGGAGAATTACATAAATATTGTTATGAAAAAAAGGATACATAGTTATGAAGCAAAATTTGCAATTAAATTTTATTGTTTTGAATGTCTGCATCACAGAAAACATTTTTAAAAGTAAATTAATTTTAAGTAAATATTTCCATACATGTAACATGCATATTAAAAGTACATACCATCATTTGTAGAATTTTTGCAAATAAAATGCATTTGTGTAAACACTGGCTAAATAAAGGAGTAAAAGGGAAACAATAACCAGAAATCTACCTTCTAATTCTTTGCACTTACTTTTCTTCTCCCCAAAGATAATCACTATATGGATTTCGTGATGAATAATATTCTACTATATAATTATATGAGTATTTATTATTTTTAATTTGATGCATATGTAGATTGTTTTCACTTCTTGATGATTAATTTATCCTGCAATAAATCTTCTTTGCATGGCTGCAGAGATATGTCTGCCTATGTACCAATTTCTTTCGAATATGCACCTTCAAGAGGAATACTTAAGAGTGGGATAGAGTATGCATATGTAAAACTTTAGTAAAAACTGTCAGCATTAGTTCAAAACGTTTGCAGCAACTTAGATTCCAATCAACAATATATGAGTGTTCTAGTTTATTTATATCTTTGCCAACACTTGATATTGTGTGTGTTTATATCTCTTACTTATTCTGGTGGATATGCAGTGATATATCATTATAATTTTTAATTTTTAGTGTTTTTCTGATCATTAATTAAGTTGATGAACTTTTCCCAAGAATTAATTGGTCACTTGGATATGTAATTTTGTGAAGTGACTTGTGCCTATTTTAATAAATTATTCATCTTATTTTAAATTACGTTTCTAGATTATATGTGTGTGCTTGTATATACACACATGTATGTTTACATATGTGTATATAAATATATGCATGCATGTATCATTGATGCAATATTTTGTTGGTTAATAAATATAACTAGTGTCTTCTCCTACTCATTTGCTTATGTTTCCATTCACTTAATAATATGCCTTGATAAACAAAAATCTTAATATAGTTTATCCTTTTTTCTTCATGTTGATCACTTTTTGTATCTTTTTAAAGAAATATTTGCCTATATCAAGGTCATGAAGTTTTTAAATTATGTTTTCTTCTAAAACCTTTACTGGTTTAGCATTTGAATTTGGTTATATTTCCCACCTTGGATTTATTTCTGAGTATAGTATGAGCTAAGGAATAAAAATTCTTCCCATAAGTTTATTTTATTGCCTCATCATCATTTACTGAAACTATCATACTCTTCCCTATGCACTTCATTATCACACATGTAATAAATATTCCACATGAATGAGGTTGAGTGAGGTTGTTTTGTTCCAATGGTGATTTACCTGTTTGCCTGTTTATACCACCCTCTTGTTTCTTTTGATATATAGCATGACATATAGGAGTACAAATATTTCAACTTAATTCTTCTTTTTCAAATTTGCTTGGCTATTATTGGTTCCTTGCATTTCTGTACATATGTTAAAATCAGCCTTTCATTTTCACAAAAAATTTTGGGATTTTTATTAAGAAAAGATGGAACCTATATATTGCTTCAGGGAGAACTGACTTGAAGTAATATGAATATGACATGTTATTAGCTTTATTTATGAGTATTTGATACTTTTGATATAGTTTTTAATGCTGTCATCATGATCATTACATAAAAATATAACTTGTGTTTGTATATTGATCTATAATCTAACCAATGTACTAAATTGATATATTGGTCCTATAGTTTATCAGTAATCTTTTCAGATAGGCTGTATATAAAATCAAGATGTATACAGACTTATAGCTTTATTATCTCCATTCCAATTTTTATGTAATTTCATTACTTTTGCTCATTTTCTCACACTGCCTTGGATCTGTAATAAAGTGTTAGGCAGAAGTGAGCATTACACCCAATCTCCGAACTAAAAGGGAAGTTCTTTTTATTTCACTGAAAAGTATGGTATTTGTTGTAATTTTTTGTAGACATACTTTACCAAATTAAAGGTGGGTTTTTGTATTCCTTTTTTTGGGGGGTGGGGGAAGTTTAATGTGAAATAATAGTGTGTTTTATCAAATGCTTTCAGCATCAAACACCATTTATCTATCTTCCACTCTGTTCATACAGAGAATTAAAATAATGTTTTTACTTTCTGGATGCTAAACCAACTTGCATTCCTAAAATCAACCATATATTGAGCACAATGCATTATCATTTTAATACATTGCCTAGATTCAAAATATTAATATTTGTTTAGTACTGCTGCACCGATGCTCATGAAATATTAGCCAGTGATTTTCATCTGTGTTCTTAAAAGGTTTTGGCAGAAAGCAAATGATGGCCTCTTAAAACACAGTGGTAATTTTTATTTATTTTATATATTCCATGGAATAACTTATATGTTTTAAATTTTTGTACTCATTCAAAAGTAAAGACTTGTCTTTGTGTTGTTTCCTTTTTTAAGTAGGATTACAGTCAACTTTCTTTCTTTTTAAAAAAACTTTATTTACCCTATTTATTTTTATTTCTGGCTGTGTTGGGCCTTTGTTGCTGTGCACAGGCTTTTCTCTAGTTGCAGCGAGTGGGGGCTACTCTTCGTCGTGGTGCGCATGCTTCCCATTGTGGCGGCTTCTCTTGTTGCAGAGCACGGGCTCTAGGAGCACGGGCTTCAGTAGTTGCGGCACGTGGGCTCAGTAGTTGTGGTTTGCGAGCTCTGGAGCGCAGGCTCAGTATGTGTGGTGCACGGGCTTAGCTGCTCTGCGGCATGTGGGATCTTCCCACTTCAGAGATCGAACCCGTGTCCCCTGTATTGGCAGGCGGATTCTTAACCACTGTGCCACCAGGGAAGCCCTCAATTTTCTTTTAACTTTTAGTGACGTATTTATAATAATGTTCCCTTTGCTATCTTGATATTGGTAATCTGCACTCACTTCACATTTTTCTTTTTTTTTCAGATTTGTAAGGGGTTGATCAGGTTTTTGTTTTAGACTTCCAAAATTTTACCAATTGGATTATTGATGTTTTTTACTGTCTAATTTCTTTGCAAAATTGTTACTGGATTTATTGAGAGATGTAGTGATAAAAGCTCCCTATCTGAATGTGGATTTGTTTAGTTCTCGTTTTCCAGGTATCCCCTTCATTTAAAAAGTTCAGTTTACGTTTCTTTGCTTTTACAAAAGACCTTCGTTAGTACCTGTTTTCATTAACCAAAAGAAATCTGAAGGGGATTTTTTGCTTTTATGAAGAAAAGGTAATTGCTTCTTTGCTTTACACCATTTTGGCTTATAAAAGTTTTTAGAGGATTGCTCTACTCTTGGATATTGGGGAAAACCTGTATTTCTCTCAGTTTTTGTTTCTTATATGTTGATATCATATTATCAGGTTCATATAATTCTAAATTTGTTATATGTTTTCATTGAATGACCATTTTATCATTTTGAAGCATCCCTCTTTGGCTCCGTGTTTCTGTGACATAAATTTTTCCTTTTTTTCTTATTTCAGTATTGAGAGTATCTATTTCATGTAGCATACAGTTGGATTTTGTTTTCATCTAATCTGACAGTATTTTTTAAATTACAGTATACGATCCATTCTTTTTCAAGTGTGATTAAAAATGTTTGAGCTTCATATCTACCATTTACTTTCTAGGGTTCTTTTTTTTTTCCTTTTTATTTGTTTTGATATTTTTCTCTGTATGTTATTTTTTGTTCTCTCAATTAAGACTTTCGTTTAAATTAATAAAGTATTTTTATTACTCCATTTCCCTTTTTGGTTAATTATACATTCTTTTTACAATTCATTAAGTAAAAATGCTAGGGATTATAAAGTTCACCCCAATGTTCATTGCAGTACTATTTACAATAGCCAAGACATGGAAGCAACCTAAATGTCCATCAACAGAGGAATGGATAAAGATGATGTGATACATATATACAATGGAATATTACTCAGCCATAAAAAGGAAGGAAATTGGGTCATTTGTAGAGACATGGATGAACCTAGACACTGTTATACAGAGTGAAGTAAGTAAAAGAGAAAAACAAATATCATATATTAATACATATATGTGGAATCTAGAAAAATGGTATAGATGATCTAATTTGCAAAGAAGAAATAGAGCCACAGATGTAGAGAACAAACATATGGATACCAATGGGGAAAGGGGGGATGGGATGAATTGGGAGATTGCGATTGAAATATATACACTATTGATACTGTATATAAAATGGATGATCAGCTATACATATACATATATCAGCTCTTTTTTGGATTTCCTTCCCATTTGGGTCACCACAGAGCACTGAGCAGAGTTCCCTGTGCTATATGGTGACCCAAATGGGAAGGAAATCCAAAAAAGAGCTGATATATGTATATGTATAGCTGATTCACTTTGCTGTACAGCAGAAACTAATACAACACTGTAAAGCAACTATACGCCAATAAAAATTTTAAAAAAATGTATCCTAGACTTATTAAAGTCTTATTAAAAGTAACACATTTATGCTTTTCAGGAAAATACAGGAACATTCAAATTAACTTCCATTCTCCTTTCATGGTTTTTGTGTTATTTTCTCATGTATTTAAAACCCCAGAATATTACAGTAAATATTCTTTTAAAGGTACTTGAACATGTACTTTCTCCTGTAATATGACCTTCACCTTATGTTTCTGTGTTTTCATCTGGGACAGTTATTCTATCTGAAGAATTCTTTCTAATATTACTTTTAATCTATGTGCTCCAACAATATATTTGTGATGTTTACCTGGAAATGCCTGTGTTTTATTTTATTTTATTTTATTGGAGTATAGTTGATTTACAATGTTGTGTTAGTTTTAGGTATAGAGCAAAGTGATTCAGTTATATGTGTATATATATATATATATATATTCATTCTTTTTCAGATTCTTTTCCCCTGTAGGTTATTACAAAATATTGAGCAGAGTTCCCTGTGCTATAAGTAGGTCTTGTTGGTTATCTAATTTATATGTAGTGGTGTTAAGGCAAGTTTGTGTGCCCAACGCACAGTGAGGCCAAATAAACTGAAACGTTGGCGTTTGGAGCAGAGAAAGGTTTATTGCAAGGCCATGCAAGGAGACAAGGTAGCTCATGCCCCATAAAGCCTTGAGCTCCCCAAAGGGTTTTGGCAAAGCACTTTTAAAAGCCAGATGAGGGAGGGGGGTCACAGGGTCTGGGAACAGCTTGTGCCCAATTCCCTGATTGGTTGATGGTGAAGTAGCAGGGTGGTGTCACAGGGTTAACATTATCAGTCCTTAGGCTCCAGGAGGCCTGGGGCTATGTGTTCATGGTCATCAGGTAGTTAACATCTCCCATTTGTTGGAGAGGGGGAGGTTTTTTACATCTGCAAAACAACTTAGGAAGTTTGCATCAAATACTATTATCTAGATACCTCAGAGAAGAGCTAAAGCAGAGGATATGGGGAAGGCCTCGCCTCCAATGCCCCATGGGGTCCTGCTCCATTACAATAGTGTGTATGTTAATCCCAAATTCCTAATTTATCCTTCCCCTTCCAAGTTTCCCCTTTGGTAACCATAAATTTGTTTTCTAAATCTGTGAGTCTGCTTCTGTTTTGTAAGTAAGTTCATTTATATCATTTTTAATTAGATTCCACATGTGAGTGACATCATATGATATCTGTCTTTCTATGTCTGACTTACTTCACTTCTTTGAAAGATGTATAAAGGAATATACAGTTTTATCTTGGGGCTCATTTTCTTTCAGCTCTTTAATAATATAATTTCATTGTCTTCTGGCTTCCATTATTTTTCTTGAAAATTAAGCAACCAACCTCAGTTTTCTTCATTTGAAGAAACTCTTTTTCTCTGTTTACTTTGTTTTTTGGCTTTTGACAGTTTTACCCTGATGTGTCTTGGTATGTTCATCTTTTTATTTACTTTTCCTAGGTTTCTAGTGCCTCTTGAATCTGTGGTGTGATGTTTTCTGTTTTGGAAAATTATTAGCAACTATTTCTTTAACTATTGTGTCTGTGCTATCTTTTTCTGTAACTCAAATTATACATCTCATATATACATGCATATATGACTTTATGTTTTTTTGGATTTTCCATATTTTTTCTCTCTTTATTAAAAAAAGGGTGGGGTTGGGATTCCATGCTATTTAATCATTATCTATAGTAAATACATGTGGTTTTACAATTATTTGTAATGTCTGATTTTGACTGACCAGTTTGTTCACTGCATTCATTAGGAAACATTATGTAGCTTTTCCTTATGCCAGTATGCAACATGATAAAGCCTAGTAGTGGATGTTTTCTGTAACTCCACAAACTCAAGGAGGATGAAAGATTTGTTTAACATTGTACAGTCTCCACATAGTGCAGTTACTGGTTTGCATTAATGCTTGAGACAAATTTTCTAAAAGAATGAATAACTAATAAAACTTTTCTGTTAGCACCATGTTCATATTGAAGTGGCTTCATTGTGTTTTTCCATTAATGTTATGTACAAAATTGAACCAAAGAAAGATTTTTTTTAACATAAAATAGTAAATAAGCAATTAAATTATTTTTTTGAATGGTATTTTAGTATTATGTTTTGGAATACCCATGTATATTTTGTTTTCTCTAAAAGTAATAGATCATTAGGTAAGAATATATTCATTTTGAAGAATTCTATTTTAGCAGACAATCTCTTCCTGTATCAGTTACCCATTATACATAACAAACCATCCTAAAATGAAATGTCTTAAAAAAACTTTTTTTTTTTTTTTTTTTTAATGATCCTTATTCCTTGGGTAAAGAATTGGGGCAGGGCTCAGCAGAGAAAACTTTTCTGTGCTCTATATAGAATTGGCTTGGGCAGCTCAGCTGGGATTGTGAGATCTAATATGGCCTTAGTGACATAGCTGTCTCTACCGTAGGCATGGGTGAAATTCTGAGCTCTCTTTTATGGTTTTTTATCCTACAGGGTTCTTTTTCCTTCACGATATTTCAAACTCCAGAGTCTCATCAGCAGTATTTCTAAACATTTATATAGTGGCTAGGATTTTAAGAGGGCAAAAATGGAAGTCATAACGTCTCTTAAATTGTTGCCTTCCAAGTGGGCAAGGCTATTTCTGGTACATTCTTTTGGTAAAAACAGGTCCTAAAGTCATATTCAAGATGAAGAGGAGTAGACTTCATTTGTTGATGGAAGAAGTGACAAAGTCATATTGCAAACCAGTTTGCAAAATCTGACAGATTCTTACAGTCATCTTTGGAAACAAACTTTGAACACTGCTTTAAAATTTACATATATTATCATGCTTCTCTGACTTAAAAAATTCACACATGCACACAATACATATATATGTATGTATGTATATATACCCATAGGTATGCTTATATGGATATATTATGTGTATATACACACACAATTTTCATTACTCTTGGCAGTTATTTTCCATAAAGTTGTTGTAACACTGAATTAGTGAATACTGAAACATTGCTTTATGATAAATACAGGGTTAGGTTCCTAGGATCCTCTGGTCAAAATATTTTCATGAAACAATCAATATACAACCTTGCTTTGTATGTGTTTCTGTTAAAAGGCAATTTATTCACTATATACTGTTGATTAACATTAAACTTACATTTAATACCACTATAACTTATGCGTGAATGAAACTTGCACAACCAGAACTAACCAGATTTATTTTCTCTATAAGGTACATTATAGTCTTCTTATACTTAGGAACACTAGGTACTTCAGCACTACCATTGAGGACCATTTTAAACAGTGAAATCGCTAACACACACACACACACACACACACACACACACATACACACACACACACAGACTTGGTAACCATGCTACCATAAAAATTTTCAGATGTGTTCAGAATATTATTTAACTAGAATTAATTTGTTTATGATGGAGAATACTTATAACAGTACACTGATTCATATGATTTGTGATATTGTGTGATGTGAGCTATATGTTAGATAGTTACAAAGAATTTACTAAAAAAACTAAAGCCAGTAGTCCTGATTTCAAGTTTTAGCCTTATGATTGTATCTTACTTGTGATATTTTTGCAATAAAAACCTGCACTGTTATGGTCAATTCCCCTTTATAACATTCCTTCAAAGTAATTATTTGTTCTGTCCTTAAACAAGTTCAGTGTTGTGAACCTTAGTGACTGCTAAGTCTTCCTTGAATAAGCATAAGAGGAAATTTTTTGTTATGCAATTATATTTAAAACAATGTATCTTATATCAATTTTTGATAGTTAATTATGTTGACTCACAGCTTAATATCAGTCAAAACCCCCAAATATTTCTCTTAGTGTATCTATTTTTTAGTACTGGAAAACATTTAAAATTATTTTTAATTGCATATATAGTAATCATTTTATTAAACTGTTATATAACCAGAGTTTAGTCAAATAGAGCTAAAAATAATATTTTAAAAAAAAGAAGTCACTTGCCTTACGATCACAATTTTCAAATGGTATAGGGAAAAATATTTAAACATGTAAAGCCACAAAAAACGAAAGATTTCTGATGCACCTTATCTCTGGAAGAAATCTGAGGATGAAACAAAGGTAAAACCCAGAAAACAAACAGACCTAGGATCTATGGATCAGTGGATACAATATAGAATATAAAAGGAAAAAATCCCCTGGATGTCAGCACACACTTTCAAACACTATGTGTAATCTGCTTTCTTTTGATTCATCAATTTTAGAAATTACCAATAAACTTTATATTATGATAGATGGGTATTTTTTTAAAAAGATCATCATTGAATTCTGTCTGGATTTTGATGCATCATTACTGTTTTCTACCTTTTATTAGCTATTGAGCATCTCAATGCTATTGTATTCCTATTCATTTTATGGTACCTGTACTTCCCCTTGGATACTTTTTATTAGAAAGGTGCTTTGACATTTTATGAAGATATCTCAGTGCAATAAAGGATTAATATCCAAACTATATAAGGAACTCCTACAACTCAACAGCAAAAAACAACTCAGTTAAAAAATGGGCAAAGAATCTGAATAGACATTTCTCCAAAGATGAGTTACATCAACTTCAGGTAAACGTTCCAAAAGACGAACAATCAAAGCATCTTTTATTTGCATTCTGCCCTTTGTATTGCCTCCTCCCGAACAGGTTGAGTCAAGAAACTACTCATTCATGAAACTCTAGGAATTCTCCATATTCTGGGACATAGATATCTCTAAAAGTACATCAAGACTTTAACAGGTGTGTGCAGTAGGGATAATATGATGGAATATATTTTCAGAATCTCCTAGTTTTCTTAAAACTGAAGTACCTAAAATGCACTTATGATGGAGGCATCATGCTAGATCAGTTGTTCCAATTCCTCTTTTACAATCACCCTCTACTAGTTTATAATAAAAGAGGATATCTTTTACCCACCCCAATCTTACCCTGTTGCATTTCCCCATGAATAAACAGAATTAAAATAGTTTTTAAATTTCTAGCATTAAAATATATTAATATTTTAAATATGTCAACAGTTACATTCATGTAACCATTCATGTTACAAAATTTCAGGTACCTTAGTTTTTCAAAATGTTCCAGGGACAGGTGAGGAAAATATTGGAATACCACTTCTATAGCTTCGATTATCCTACTTCAGTGAAGTAGGAAACAAAGTGGTTGTGGAGCAAGGAGGTGATAGGAAATTTTGAAGGTTTGAAAAGAGAAGTGAAACTGTAATCGCATAAAAAGGGAATGTGAAAGAATTTAGGAGATAAAGACTGGCATCTCTGCTGGTCCTAAGTGTCTACTTGAGGTTGGCTCAGGAAATGAATAAATAGAGAACTGGCTTTATACAGATTTGGGGTTTTACTGTTGAAGTGAATAGTAATAGCAATATGTAAATTGAAAACAATGTCACATGATGATTCTAAATATAATGATGTTAAAAAGTGACTAGATTAAATCATTCTTATGGAAGTTGTTTGTAAAATATCTATCATGATGTAAAATTAAGATACTAGTATTACTAATTAGGTTTACTTATAATGGTTAATAATATCAACTTCAAATAAAAACTACAAAATATAAAATTCCTTAAATAAATTTGTAAACACTGCATATGGTTATTTGTAAGAAAAAACTAAGAAATCATAGACTTAATCCTTCATTTCAGCTATTATATACTTTGCTGTGGATTCTATATAATTATAACGATGAGGAAAATTTCAACAGTCAGCAGTGGGAAATGTTGAGACAAAGGGTTGTATAGGAATCCTAATAGAAACTCAAGTTGATTGAAGAGAGAAATCTGAAAGACTTGGAAGAATTTGTTTTATTTTTTAATTAATTAATTATTATTATTATTTTTTTGCGGCACGCAGGCCTCTCACTGTTGTGGCCTTTCCCGTTGCGGAGCACAGGCTCTGGATGCACAGGCTCAGCAGCCATGGCTCACAGGCCCAGCCGCTCCGGGGCATGTGGGATCTTCCCGGACCAGGGCACGAACCCATGTCCCCTGCATCGGCAGGTGGAATCTCAACCACTGCGCCACGAGGGAAGCCCTAATTTATTTTTTATTGGAGTATAGTTGCTTTACAATGTTGTGTTAGTTTCTGTTGTATAGCAAAGTGAATCAGCTATATGTATACATATATCCCCTCCTTTTTGGATTTCCTTCCCATTTAGGTCACCACAGAGGATTGAGTAGAGTTCCCTGTGCTATACAGCAGGTTCTCATTAGTTATCTACTTTATACATAGTAGTGTATATATGTCAATCCCAATCTCCCAATTCATCCCACCCCCTTTTCCCCCTTGGTGTCCATACATTTGTTCTCTATGTCTGTGTCTCTATTTCTGCTTTGCTGATAGGTTCATCTGTACCATTTCTAGATTCCACATATATACATTAATATACAATATTTGTTTTTCTCTTTCTAACTTACTTCACTCTATATGACAGTCTCTAGGTCCATCCACATATCTGTAAATGGCAGAATTTTGTTACTTTTTATGGCTGAGTAATATTCCAATGTTTTAAAACACATAATAAAACAGAAGAAAAGCAAATACAACCCTCCTCACAAAAGAACACAAAAATAAAACTTACGATATTACTTGACAGGATTGACTATATATAAAATTATACTGAGCACTTTTTGAACAATTGTTCATAAGTGAGCAATGTTATCATAAAATATAAAACAATGAAAGAAATTTAGGCAATTTTAAACAGCCTATATTGTACAATAAGGAAAATATAAAGTACTACTTACTGAGTGATAATATTAAAAGAAATAATTTTCTTTTCAAACAAAAATGTTGACATAACTATAGGCTGGGGAAGGGCTAAAAATATAAGAAAGCTATAATCCCCATCTTCTATAACAGGAAGCCAAATGACAATGTATAACATGGTAAGTGAAGATACAACAGTGAATGAGAACAGTTGAAACAATGAAAAGTACTGCACCTGGAAAAGTGAGATGGTGTTTAGAGAAAAAGAGGCCAAGGAAATTCTGTTATTGATTTTTTTATAAGCTCATAGCACTATGTGACTTTAAAACTTTGTGCATTTGATTTCCATTTTCCTGATGATTAGTGATATTGAGCATCTTTTCTTGTGCCTGTTGGCCATCTGTATAACTTCTTTAGAAAAATGCCTATTCAGGTCCTCTGCCCATTTTTTAATTGGGTTTTTTTTTGATATTGATTTGCATGGGTTCTTCATATATTTTGGATATTACCCCTTAGACATATCATTTGGAAATATCTTCTCCCATTCAGTAAGTTGCCTTCCTGTTTTGTTGATGGTTTCCTTCACTGTGCAAAAGCTTTTAAGCTTGATTAGGTCCCGTTTGTTTATTTTTGCTTTTGTTGTCCTTGCCTTGTCTAAAAGTATATTGCTAAGACCTATGCCAAAGAGTGTACTGCCTATTTTCTACTAGGAGTTCTATGGTTTCAGGTCTTACATTTATGACTTTAATTCATTTTGAGTTTATTTTTGTATATGGTGTGAGAAAATGATCTAATTCCATTCTTTTACTTGTAGCTGTCAAATTTTCCCAACACCACCTATTGAAGAGACTGTCTTTTTCTTATTGTATATTCTTGCCTCATTTGTTGTAGATTAATTGACCATGTGTGCATGGGCTCTCTATTTCAATCCATTGATCTATGTGTCTGTTTTTGTGCTAGTAAATAAGTCAGACAGAGAAAAACATATACTGTATTTTTTCAGTTATATGTGGAATATAAAAAATAAAACAAAAGAATTAATATAACAAAACAGAAACAGACTCACAGATACAGAGAACAAATTAGTGGTTACCAGTGGGAATAGGGGTGGGGGCATGGGTAAAATAGGTGCAGGGTACAAACTACTAGGTATAAAATAAATAAGTTACAAGGATGTAATGTACAGCACAGGGATTATAGCAAATATTTTATAATAACTTTGTATGGAATATAATCTCTAAAAATACTGAATCACTATTTTGTACACCTGAAACTAATATAATATTGTAAGTCAATTATACTTAAATAAGAGAAAAAAACTGCATGCATTTATTACTCAGATATAAAAAAACTTTAAAAATATAACTGAGAAAAAAAGCCTTCAAAATATCAAATAAGTTGAACAGATAAAGTGAGATGAACTTCACATATAAAAGTAGTGAAAACACAAACCTATGTATATGTTAATTTACAGTGAAAATACCCATGCCTATACAGGAAATCAATTTTGATGGCACATCTGATGGTTCACAGTCCACATGAAAAGGCTAATAAAGAATAATGGATTGGATAATAGAAACTATCAGAATATTTGTCTCCCTGAAGTCTTTACAAACTTATAGATATAACACATACTTATCAGAGAAGATATAAAAATAAACTTTTTAATTTGTCCTTTGAAAATCATTCTTATAAACATGATTTCACACACTTTTGGAATAATATAGCATTCAGTTTTAAATTGTGATGAAAGGGAATAGAATGTGTTGCACTTCCTCTCCCTCAAGCAATTGAGGCAGATTATGACTACTCTTTTGGACGTGATTAAGAAAAGCAGAATGAGTCACAAATGCTGGAAGTCAAACAGAACTGAGATGGTAAATTATTTCAGAGCAGATGTTTAAAGGAAAAGAAACCAACATTTGAGAGGAAAGAATGGGTATTAGAGAACTGGAATAGTTGTTTCAATGACCTTTCTTGTAGTCTACTTTTCACAGACACAACTTGCCAAATCACTGACTGAAAACAGTTGCTTTGAGTGGAGACATTTTAACAATCCTAACTACTGTAATTCTAATGACTGAAAATATTTCTGCAGGCAGGTATTCTGTAATGATAATAACCACAAAATTATCATCAACAACTACTAGTACTATTTATTGACACCTACACCCAGAAATACTTCTCATAAATAAGATTGAAATATTAAAAAATGATAATATCCCTATTTTATATATTAAGAAATAGAATTAGAGATATATGAGTCGTCCATGATTTTACAAATCACTTGAATAATCTCTGGAGACAGAAATTTCAGTTCTCTTTTTTCCCAAGATCCAAGCGTTCCACAGCACTATGATGCTTTATATAGTTAGGATAGTTCTGGTTTTGTTTGTTTATTTTGAGGCAGAATATCGTCAATAAAAAATGTGTAAGTAAAAATCAAATTTTATTAATTATGAACATATGTTTGGGAGTAATGCAATGTCACCTAACTCACCTACCCATTGAAAACAAACCAAAACAACAAATTTATGAGTATCTACTGTGGAAGGTAAAATAATGGGCTCCCCAATATATTCATGTCCTACTTCTCAATACATATGAATTTGTAAAGTTATATGACAATGGAGAGTTAAGGTTGCAGATGAATTAAGGTTGCTAATTAGCTGACCCTGAAATGGGGAGATGATCCTGGATTATCCAGCTGAGCTTAATATGATAACAAGGGTCCTTATAAGAGGAAGAGGGAGGCAAAAGAGAAAGAACCAGAGAGACAGTATTGTGATGAACATTCAATGTTGCTGGCTTTGTAGATGTAGGAATGGGGCCGTGAACCAAGCAATGTGGGCAGCCTCTTAAAGCTGGAAAAGTCTAAGAGGTGGATTCTCCCCAGAGCCTCTAGAGAAAATGCAGCTCTGTCTGTGGACACCTTGGTTTTACATTTTTAGACCCATTTTGCACTTTTGACCTCCTCAACTATAAGGTAATACATTTGTGTTATTTTAAGCCACTAACTTTGTCACAGTTTTTTGTTTTTACAGCAGATATAGAAAATGATTATAACTACTGCAGAGGAGGCAAACTTTACCTCTACCCATCTTAGGTTTTCAACTGGTACTCTAGCAAAAAGATTAACAAGAGAAAAACAGTTTATTAACATGTGCAGTACACATGATGCAGAAGAAACACAGACAAAAAGGTAAATGAAAAGTGGACTCATAAGTCCGTTTTATATAGCATCTTCAACAAAGAACAATAAATTTGTAGAGAAACAACAGGACAAGGGAAAGCAGGCTTCCAAGGGTGGCTGTCTCTGAGAAGGTACAAATATGGGAGGAAACTAATGGATAAGGCTTGTTTGCAGATTCCTTGGCACCATCTCTGGGGCTAATCAGAGTCTGTCTCCAGTAGAAGGTAAATTTACACCCTGCCTTAGGCAAAAATGGGGAGGGTAGAAAGAGTTTTTCTTGCATTTGCTGCTTCTTAATTGCATTCAGCTCAAAGTATTTTTTAATGTCAAAGAGACATATTTTAGGGTAACATATTCTAGCTGACTTCACTAGTATATCCTGGTATCTTCTCTAGGTGTTAGTAATAGACTATTAAAACAGAAGAGGCTACTTGCCCTGTAAGAGTTGAAATTTTAGAAGTTACTAAAAGAAAACTAAAGAAACAAGCAAAGAAAACAAAACAAAAACAAAACTAAGTTGATAGTATCTATGAAGGGAAAAGCACGACGTTGGGAGAAAAAGAAAATAAAGACCTAATCAAATAGGTCTGCAGTTTTCAAAGGGCTAGAATCTGTCAGAAAACAACACAGGCACTGGTAACTATAAAAATTAGGAGTTAGATACACTCAGAACATTGTAAAAGAACATTTCCAAGACAGAACAGTAAGTTCACAAATTGTGAAGAGCATTTTCAAAAGTTCTCAGAGTATAGAATTATAGCATTTTGACAAGAAAGAGCTTACCAACTGGAAGGGTATAAATGTTGATTTTGGAAAAGCAGTTGAATGCAGATTACACAGAAACTTGTAGGCCACCGTAGGTAGTTTAGAATTTATAAAAAGCACAGTAAAAACTATCATCCAACTTAAAAGAGGTAGTGACATTATCAAATATAAATATTTTTAAGATGATTTCCTGCTAATGGGTAATGCTGGATGGAACATGAATAAAAGCAGTGTTGGAGGAGTATGGTGGTTTTGATTAGTTTAATTGCAGCAATATAGAGAGGATTAAATAAAAATGAGATAGGGCAAGAAGAACTGCTAATAGTACTAATGGAATAAATGGGGAGGTGAAAAATTGAAAAATTATGAGTGACTATTAGGTTTCTAATTTAATTAACTGGATAAATGCCAATGCAATTTACTAGGATGAGAGAGATTTGCTAAGAAACACTTTTGGGAAAAAAGTATGAAGTTCAATTTTAATAAATTAAGTTTAAGAGGACTAAGATAAATCTAGATAAAAATATTAAGTAAATTATTCAAAGCATGGATATACACACACACATCTATAGGTATATGTATCAATATATATATACAGACATACACACATACATGAAACATGCATACATATATGCTTGACTTTTGTATAAAATTTAATGAGTTAGTCCACTGCCTTTTATTTGGGATTTTTAAAATGTAAAATACTTTAGCAATGTTACTGATATTAATTATTAATATAATTTGTTGAGTTTATTAATAATGGATTCTTAGGGTTATAGTTAATGAGCTATTGTCATGATGTTGGTGAATAAAATGGATCATCTATGGGGAAAATAGATACAACTCTAAGTGAAGTCTAAGTTAACATTTATTGTTACAGGAATATAAAACAACAGTTCTTAGAACCAAACACAAAACAAAAACCAAACAACATTTTTGATATCATAGGAAAGTTTTTCTTGCTGTTTCTTAAAGAGATTATAAATATATATATATAACTAGATGTTAAGACAGACAAAAAATTGAATTTAAATTAAATTATATGGTAACTGGTATGTAAATATTCATTAATATGCTTCCTTTTCAATCCAAAAAAAAACACTAATTGTTAAGTGCTTTGAATTCTCAAAAGCATTTGTGTCCTGTCAAGTTTTCTGCTATTGACATGTGGCATATGTGTTAATCAAATTTCATCAAGGTTAAATTAAAGATATTTACGGCTTATGATGATAATTATATGTGTGGAAATACCAACCAGAAGCCAGGGAGATGATCAGTGTAGATTTGTATGTAAAACCACAAGAATAGATGAGATGACTCACAAAGTGTAAAGAGAAAAGAAAGGAAAACTCAGGAATGGATCCTATGGAGCTTCATGTTAAGATACTAGGTAAAGTAGATACTAGGTGGGAGGAAAACCCCAAGAATCTAGGGGTATTTCATCTAAGATATGATCATGAGAGTCATTATCTGTCTCAGATAACAGGTTGAGTATGATGAGGACAGCAATCTATATCAAAACATAAATCCCAGATTTCATTCCCTATGATGCAAAGACTGAGGAACTTCCCATAAGTGACAATAGGAAAAGCCAGATTGTTGATTGAATGCAGGGCCTGGGCTTCCCCAGTTTAGAGCAGTAGGTGAAAGCTCTTTTGAGACTGGCTTCCAGTGCAGACAGCAATTAGGTGTTTGCCTGGCCTGAAGAGAGGAAGCAGAGACACCTGTGCAAATGGAAACCAGGACTGATGAGTGACTTTTTAAATAATCATTAATTTATCAGTCTCATTTCTGAATTCCATAACAATTTTCTCTAGGAGGGAATAATTTATGGCTTAAGATAATATTCTTAACCTAGAAAAATGGAAGAAAAATTTCAATAGTTCTTCACTAAATATAGGCTTAAATTATACCCCTATTTAAAAATTCAGTATTCACAATTCCATCCTGGCTTTCACTGAAAACGTATTTTCCTATTATCCTTTACATGGATTTTGTAGCTATCAACTAATTACAAAATCATGTGTATTCTTAATCAAGCTTGACATCCTCATTTTCTTTGCTAACTACCTGAACACTAGTCATTTTAATAAACCTTTTAAGTTGCAGTGTAACCTTCATGCAGAAAAAATCACACTAATGATAAATGAGCTCAGTGAATTATCTCAAAGTGAACCTATCATTGTAAACACCACACAGGATCAACAAATAGAATATCACCTGCATAACACAAAAGCCTCTTTATGCCCCTTTCCCATCACTATGTCCTGCCTCTTCTCTGACAGACCCAATATTAAATTCTAATGCATGTTTACAAGTTTTGAGCTTTATATAAATGGAATAATAGAATATGTAATATTTTGTATCTACCTTCCTTCAACCATTAAGTTGGTGAGTTTCATCTGTGTCATGTCAAGAAGTGTTTTCACTTATTTTTATTGCTGTACAGTTTTTTCATCTTATGATTATACACATTCTACTTAAATTTGTACAACTGCAAATAATGCTGCTATTAATATTTGTGTACATTATGAAAGTGTATGTATACATTTAAACTAAGATACAAATATCTGAATGACCAGACATTAAAAGATTCGGGAGAAGGTATCCCTGGCTGGAAACCATAAAATCAAGAAGGTCTGAATATAAGGATAGCTGGACATAATCATAAAACAGAGCGCACACCTAATCACAATGGGGAGAGTGATAGGAAATAAAATCATAAGAGAATACAGGACCCAGATCTTGTATGTCTCGCTATTTATGACAATTGAGTTTGAATTTCAATGAGAGATGTTGAAAGATTTTTAAACCACTTTACTGAAATATAATTGACATATAAAAATTAAAATTAATTTTAAAAAAGCTGTAGTTATATGATGTGATATGTCCAGGTGAAAGATGTTCATGATTTGTTTTGCATTGTTACAGTGGAGATGAGGGTAAACTGAATTGGTTCGTGAGTTATTGTTGATAAATTAGTTGGTAGGGGAAACATCTGAAGAAGGAAAGAGGAATCAGAGACAACTATGAAGTTCTAAATTGAGCAACTAGGCAGATGTGGCCCCTACTTTCCAAAGACTGGAGGAGGTTCAGAATTGGTGATGGGCCAAGAGGGAAATCAAAACAATTTTTTTGGATCACTTTGATATGAGGAATAATGCCAAAGGCAGAGAAACTGCTCATAAATATTAGTTTCTCTTGTCTGCCTTTGGACCTTTAAAAATAAAACTTCCTCGTTGCAAACCACTTTAACTCATCTAGGAGACAACTTGTTATTTAAATCAACAGAAGACAATAGATAAGAAAGAAAGTTATATATACTACTCATCAGGGAAATAACAGTACTGTGTTAGACATTTTATAAATATACTGTTAAATTTTTAAAACAATTCTGGAGTGTAGTTAATGATGAGGGATAATGATATGTTATTGTTAAAAGAAGTTTAAGTAATTCTCCATGACATGTTTTCCCCATAAAATGTGATGTCAGGATCATATATAGTTTTTGGAATCTAAATTACTGTATATGAATTTTCCTTGTCTCTCCAAGCTTATTCTCCCAAGGACATGAGGGTACTCTTCCATAAAAATGTTCCAGTGTGATTACTCTGACAAAGAGATGTGACCATAATTGTAAACTAGTCATGGAGAAAGGGGTTTGGTGCCAAGACAATCATGGATATTGTAATAAGTGTGGAGCACAATCTTTGCAGGAAGTACACTATCTATTACATTCCATTTTATAGCAAAGAAAGATAGAATCACAATTCAAATATTTTGATTTTTTTTCCCTTAGAAATGAATCAGCTTGCCAGAATGCAAGTTAAAGAGCAGATGTCTAGTCTAGGACATTTTCCAATTTCCATTAAAATAATGAGGCATTTTACGAAAACTTTATATAGAGGTTTTTAAGTGGTCAGCAATAATGTGAAAATTTGCTTGACATACATCCAAAGTGTAATAAAATGCTAACTATGGGACACTCCCCATCTAAGGATATGAGGTTACAGTGTCATAAAGGAGACAATTTTGGGTTGCAATTAAGATGGGATTGCACTGAATATAATTACTCTGCTTTTCTTTTTGCTTTTACTACTTCACATGAGTATAATATTATTATTGACTTAATATGTTTACATATTTTGTTTAGTTTTACATTTTTCCAATCAATCAAGTTTTCATCATTTAACTGCTCATACATTTGAATAAAATGACACTGTTACCAAATATTACTAGCAATAATTATGAATGTAATGATTTGGAAACCTCATCTTTGTTCTTTGAAATAGCTTTTTAATGTCATTGGATTGATCTAATTTTGTATATGTGTTTAAAATATAATTTAATTAATTATGGAGATAAAATAGATAAATTTCATGTCATAGTATTAAATAAATCAGTTTTCATCTGAATAAAGAAGTAGAATTTAACAAACTTGGTTTAAACTATTAAGACTGAGAAGCATTTCCAATGTAGTGTTAATGATTAGACATTTTTATGGTTAAAAAATAGTATAGAATTCCATTAATAGTGTAACTATGTGTGTGGTACACCTGTGTTTTTTTATGTGTGTCCATAGTTTTAGGGTTTACAGATCACTCTGACCTATTGATGGAGTAAGATTTTGATCTACTAACTTTAGTTCTATTATTAAGCTTTTCATTCTCATTAATTCTTTTCACTCAATGCCACTCCCACCCCCAACCACTAGACTTTCTAGACTCTGGTTTTCATGGTTTAGCAAAGTAACTTGAGAAAAAAGAAGTGAGTTCTTGACCTTTAGTATTCCACAGTTAAGAATTAGGAAAATTAAGATTCTGGAGGAGGATATAGAGATGGAGATAAAGATAGAGGTAGAGATAGATGAGATTGCATTGAATGTAATACACACACACACACACACACACACACACACACACACACACACACTGAGACAGTTCTTACCCCTTCTTCTTACTAAGAGATTTTAAATAAAAAAAATATCTTAATGAGACAAAGATGTCAGATAGGCTATCAGAACAGATTGATGTTGGAGTAGCCCTCAAAAGGAGGTCTGCTGTTTCTCTACCTTCAAACTGAGCTCCTGAAGGACAGGCTGGAGGTGGGACAAATAAAAGTCTAGCTGTTTAGGAAATCTGCTTAACAAGGCTATGACGGCCTCATTTTCCAAGTAAGATATGAGAAAACCTCACAAAGAATAAACGTCACAGAGAAGAAACAGTGTCCAGGCTAGTGTACAAACAGTATGAGTTGCATGCAGTGGTTATGTATAATGTATAAGCAGATGGAATGAAGGCAGACACATATAGTTGTGCAAGGAAAAAGGAGCAAAATAACCTTTCCCTTAGGCTAAGATATTATGGCACTGAGAGCCAGGAAGGAGAGGACTTAGAACAAGCAGAATGTGTCAGTGCATGCTGGAATAAAAGAAATGAGCAGACAACGTAGGAATGCAAACATCTGAGCTGATGACTGCATGAAGGACCAAGGAGGAAGAAGGGCAACTCAGTGGATATTAACTTGGATGGACAACAACCAAAGACAAGAGACCAGATGACATTTTCCCCTCACTTTGCTGTGGTATTTCAACAACAATCATGTAGGTGCACCCTCTATGATAAAGTTAAGGGACGGAAACATACACACACACAAAAAACAAAAACAATGAAGAAAACCTTGAATATATGACTCTATGCTGAATTGTATAAGTTTCATTTTATTCTATAACAAACCAGATAGAAGTATAGTATGTGATTAAAATTATCTCCCTCCAGCCACCCCACAAATCTGAATTAGTTATCAAGAGAATATGACCCTCTGAGTTACATTAAGTATTTAACTGAAGAATAGAGAGGTTAAGTGACTTGAAATACTAACAACCCTAGACATTAACAAATGTGATTTTTAAACTTCTTTTAACCATAAATCTAGGGCAAGGTTCAGTAGTGCAATAAATTCCCTCAGTGATGGAGCTAAACAATGACCAAGAATGATCAAGTACAACATGGAGAGAAATTCTCTCTCTAAGATTTCGAGATTTCAACTGCTCAAGGAAGGCTCAATGCCTGGGTTTAACTGAATTTGTTTATGCTGGCAGTGACATATATCTAGTAATTTTTATTCTTTCCCATTCTTCTGAAGTTGTCAGAAACTATGAACTGTTAGCTATGTTGTGTACAATGGAAATGAATTGTTTACTTCTATTTTAAGTATAGAAACTGAAATATTGCATTAAGGAAAGGTTATTAGATGTCTGGAATGTATATCTGTATTCTGATTTATGAACAGTGACTAAGGCAATTTAAAAAGCATGGTAGATCTAGCTTCTCATGATGTTTTTCTATGTAATTGAGAATCACTTCTTTCATTCACTACAAATTTAAGGAGGAATGAGCATTAAGGTCTCATATTTTTTCTGGCTTGACTATATGAAAATTAATGTTTTACTTAGACTGTGTTTATTAAAGCATGACGAAAAAAGACTTATAGTGTCATGAGGTGGTTTTAGTTATTTGTACTTTGAGAAGAGATCTGGACTATAAAAGCCAAATATTAAGCAATAAAAACAAAATAAAATGTGTAAATGTCTATAAGGTAATTAAATTTTGAATCCCCAAGTTACATAACTTTACTCAAGACCAGTAAGTTTTACACAAAGGCTATTTCAAAACCAAAGAGAGAACAGAGAAAAGATTTATTTCTCTTTTGGCTACCAGCATGGTCCAACCACATCCAAGGGGTTCTTGGATAGAATGTGGAGATTTCATGAATTTGAATGGGAAAAAATTGCACCTTTATTTTTAATCACCCTTTCACTGAAATTTAACATTTCTTTCAATTATGAATCTTGATTGTGAACCACATTATAAGAGTAACTATGACGTTTTTAGAAACAGATGTCACAGATATTTACATATCACATTTCACTTGCATATTTCCCTAACGATTGTTTATGCTCATCACTTATTTGAAATTATGGCATTTTATTAACATGATATTATATCAAGTTATTAAATGGTTAATACAGAAGCACATGAATTTCCATATAAGAAAATTTTAATAACACATGTTAACAGAATTGGTTCCCTTTATAACCCCATCTAGGGGTTATAAAGAAAACATTATTCTGAAAAGAAATCCGTAAGCTTGCAACACACACAAAAAAGGTTAAAACTCTAGTTAGGCGTGGGAGAGAGGACGGGGAAAGGGGGAAAGGGAAGGATGGGACGAGGGAGGAAGCTCAGGAGTGAGAGAGGAGAGGGGAAGGGCAGTGACAACAGTATGGAAAATGGAACTATTTATTCTTGTGGTCTTACTTTCCCTTACCTTACTTAGTACTGGCAGAAAAAAATATCCATGAATAATAGAACAGCTCTGAACTTTCTGCACCTGTAAACAGATAATAGGAAAATTTCTCATTTCTGAACTTCACATGAAAGCCTTCCATGGAGCTGCACCACATGACATTTCTACATTGAGTGTGTTTCTGACATAGGAAGTGGTAACTGGAAATCTGAAATATTTATTTCAGCTCTCAAATTCTGTGCCCAAGGAGGGAATCCTAATCTACTCATCAGTATTTATGGATAGTATATTCATCCACTCTCTGCACTGGAGGCTCTGCCCTGAGAATTGTTCTGATTTGTTCTTTCCTCTTTCTTCTCTCTTCTTCCCTCCCACCCTAGGTTTTCTCTCCCACCTCCTCTTCCTCTTATTTACACTGCTTTCATGTGCTTCCTCTCTCTCTCTCTCTTTCTCCCCCTCCCTTCTTACCTCCCTTCCTCCCTCCATCCCTCCATTCATCTATCCCTGGTCCTGTCCTAGTCCCCTTCCTTCCCTTTCGTCCCGTGTATTATAGCCAATTTATTCTCAACATAATCTGAGATAACTTACTTATCCGGAAAAACATTAAAAAAAATTTTTTTTTTTTTTTTTCCGGTACGCGGGCCTCTCACTGCTGTGGCCTCTCCGGTTGCGGAGCACAGGCTCTGGATGCCCAGGCTCAGTGGCCATGGCTCACGGGCCCAGCCGCTCCGCGGCACGTGGGATCTTCCCAGACCGGGGCATGAACCCATGTCCCCTGCACCGGCAGGCACACTCTCAACCACTGCGCCACCAGGGAAGCCCTAAAAGTTAATATCTTTAAAACATCATATTTCATAAATTTTATGGTTTTCTCAAGAATATCTTTTTATCTGAAAAGAGTCATAAATAGATGTGGATATTGAAAGCAGGGCCTCCAAATGTGAAGTCTTTTTCTTGAAAACCATCTCTAGAACAAATATGTTATATGCATACTACTAATGCATTCACATATAAAGGCTTCAATTGTTTATATAGATTCTTTACCCATTTTATGAGTATGGGGCTCACAGTAAAATCTAAGGTTTTTGTTCTAATTATATACATTTGAAGGAAATATGGCAGAAACCATACTTATCTCTCAAGGTAACTATCTGAAATTTGAAGCATGACCAGCATAATTATTTTTATTGTACATATGGTTCATTGATCTGCCACTGTTAAATTCTTAAATCATATGTCAGCAAGGCATTTCCATGCTTATAATGAAAAATACAATAACTATAATAGAAATGTTACCATAAAATGATTGAGGTATTTATTACATTCATGATCCTCCTTAAAAAAAAAAAATCTCCAGCTCCCTAATTTTTAAATACAGGCTTTAATATATAAAGAACTTTTCACTATTATGTTGATATTTTGAATTTTTATTAAAATTTTGTGAATTTTTCTCCTTTCTTATTATGAAGTTTGAAACACGTCCACATATTTTTCCATGTGTTAATAAAAAGTATTTGATTTCTGCCTGATTTCCCACAGCATCATTTGGGAAATAATTTCAGGCCTTTTAATCAAAATATTTAATACAGTCATTTTATTTCATAGGGACTTTTTCCCAAAAGTATAGCTATTTTGTGAATATATTAAGTCTGAAATCATACACATTTCTATGAATGTGCATTCTTAGTCTTAATCAGCAACGCATGTGATTTCTATAAGTAGCATCCATTACATCCCTCCATTACCAAAACATGATGCTCACCAACAGCTGAAGACTCTTCTTGTATGTCTTTTTCTCTTGCTGAAAACATTGTTTCCATTCCTTCCTTCTCTCTCCCTGGTATTTACCATTTACTATGTTTCTCTTTCTGATGTAGTTATTTGCCCTGAGTGATGAGCGAGCAAAATGCTTTCTTTGTGACTCTTTCTTCTCTACCAAAAAATAATTTCAAATATTGAACTTGATTATTCTGTGAATAGACTTTCTTGAATTCCGCTCAATGGATATTATGTGGATACCTATTAGGTCCCTGGTTCTGTATTTGACACATGTGTGTTTTTTTAAAAACTTTTTTTTGTTATTTTTATTTTTTACTTTTTAAATTAATTTTATTGAACTATAGTTGTTTTACAGTGTTGTATTGGTTTCTGCTGTACAGCAAAGTGAATCAGTTATACATACATATATATATATATATATATATATATATATATATATATCCACTCTTGTTTAGGTTCTTTTCCCATATAGGTCATTACAGAGTATTGAGTAGAGTTCCCTGTGCTATGCAATAGTTTCTTATTATCTATTTTATATATAGTAGTGTGTATATGTCAATCCCAATCTCCTAGTTTATCCCTCCCTCCCTGCCACTTTCCCCTTTGGTAACCATAAGTTTGTTTTCTATATCTATGACTCTATTTCTGTTTTATAAATAAGTTCATTTGTGCCATTTTTTTTAGAGCCCACATATAAGTGATATCATATATAATACTAAATTATCCTCCAAAAGCTTGCACATATGGGGTATGTGTTTGGGGGGAAAGCAAACACATAGACACAGAAATATTACTTCATCTAAAAAATCCTTTTACTGGGCTTCCCTGGTGGTGCAGTGGTTAAGAGTCTGCCTGCCGATGCAGGGGGCACGGGTTCGTGCCCCGGTCCGGGAAGATCCCACGTGCTGCGGAGCGGCTGTGCCCGTAAGCCATGGCCGCTGGGCCTGTGCGTCCGGAGCCTGTGCTCCACAACGGAAGAGGCCACATCAGTGAGAGGCCCAAGTACCGCAAAAAAAAAAAAAAAAAAAAAACCTTTTACTGAGGAACATACATGAAATCCAACATGAGGATATTTCAAACCTCACTGATACCTAAGGAAAAAGACTAAACTAACCTAATGAAAATGAGGAACAAAAGTCCATTGCAAATAGTGAAAAAAATGTTTAACATTTATTGTGAACAGCAAAATTAAAAATTATTGTAAAAAACAATTGAATTCATCCTGCATTTAACAAAATATGTTATATTTGTATATGTGTTGATTCTTGCATCAGAGTCTGAATCAAGTGGTTATTATCTGTTTGAATTTTCTTAACATTACAGTGTAGAACCATGTTATCAAGTCTTGCATTTAGTGTTTGACTTTTTCATCAGAATCATAAAGGGAAGTATTGTTTTCATAAGTAATCAAGAGATACCTCAATTGTCTAAAGAATCTTTTTTATCCTTTCCTTTCTTGCATCTACCTGTCATTTTCTCCAACTTTTTTTTTCTTTCTTTTACTGTGATTTTTAACATTTCTCCAGGATCATTATCATATACTTATTGAAATTCTATTTTTTGGTTTTATTTGCAATTTTACTTTGCAACTGATATATGCTGTATACTTATTGCAAATTCCACAATCATCAAGAAACCGATTCACAAACAGATTGATGTTAAAAGTAAAGAACAGAAACCAGACTTGAAAAAAAGACTTCTTAGAGTGGACTAATTTAGTACGTTTTCATTTAATGATACTTGCTTGTCATGATTCATTTTGCTTCTATACACAGTAAGAACTCAAGTAAGGAATGCTTGTATAATTAGGATGCCTATAGCTAGAGAGAATAAGAAAGTAGTAGAGCGAGGCAAGAGCAGGACAGGACATTCAAGACAGATGTGGCAAAATAAGAAAAGGCACACATAGTGTAACGTGTTTGTAAAGCAAATTATGTAAATGATGTTACATAATGGTTATGTATGTAGTAGCAGAGACGAATGTGCAAGGTACTAGGTATGTACTAGAGGCAAGTCTAAAATACTAAAAAGAATGTATTTTATCACAAAGGGGTTGAAAAAGTACTGGAAAGATACCACTTGGGAATGTATTGGTCAGGTTGTGTTTAAGTTAGAGACTTTGCCAGCAACAAGATGAACTGGAGGAAAAGAGACAAGCTAGGAAGTTAAGCAATCATTAAGGAGGGGTGTTTTGTTAGTTGGCATTCCATGACACATAAAATTATCCATCAAAAGCTGTCAGGACAAAGACAAAAAGATTAATGTATTATGCAACAAAGAGGCAAAATAAGCAAAACATTAATTGACTGTATGTCCAAGGTTTTAAAAAAGGCAAATAATAAATTTCTGACTTGGGATATTAAAAAATCATGAAGACAGAGGGTGAAAAATAAATACAGGAATTGAAGGAACAGATTTTGTACAGGCATATGTAGAATCCAAAATGCCTTTGCCAAATACAGATACGGCTATACTTCAGGAAAATGGGCCATGAGTCTGAAGCACATTTGTGAAAACTGTCCTGGGGATTTGTGTGTTTGCTGGTCTTTGTCTGACAGGTATTATTGGAAATGAAATGAAGGAGAGCAATACTAAATGTGATTTTTAAAAGTGAGTTAAAGTGGATATATGTATAAAACAATAAAAAGTAAATAATAAAATTGTTAGGGAACTGTTGACTGAAACCATCCAGCTTGGCCAGGTCCACTTGCTTGAGTTGTCTCACAACAGGAGGTGTGATAAGGAACATGGTGTTGCCTCCAAAAACTAACTGGAAGAATTCGGGAGGGGCCAAAAGAGAGAGGAGATGACCAACCTCCCAGAGTCTTTCTCTCTGGAATCCATCTTGGCTGAGAGACACGCACGCCACCAGGAAGGACCCTGAGTGATACAATAGGCCAAGCGAGATGACTGGCCAGAGACAACCGGGAAACTAACCCCATTACGATGAAACCTGAGACAGTGAGCCATCTGGCAGAGCAGTTCTCCTGGGTTCCCTTAGCCTACTGCTTCCCACCCAGGCACCCCTTCCCAATAAAGTGTCTTGCTTTGTCAGCTTGTGTGTCTCCTCAGACAATTCCAAGTGTTAGACAAGAGCCCACTCTCAGGCCCTGGAAGGGGTTCCCCTTCATGCAACAAAAAAATAAAATAAAAAATAAAACTTTAGAGAAAGATAATTAGATTTTATATAGAAATTTCAGATGGAGATCTGAAAAGATGGTGATGACCCAAAAATGTTCCCTGCAAAGTATGTCAATCTAAGCTGGATGTAGGGATTGGTTAATACTTAAATGCAAGTATCAGATGAAGCAATGAAAATAAATTTCTTAGGGAAATTGTACAGAAAAGAGAGATGGTAGGATTTTAGAGAGAAAAATGAAAGGGATGACAACCAAAGAATGGTGCTAAATAAGGTTCTGGTAAATGATCTAGAAGGAAGGTGTAAAAAGCAAGACTAGGACCAGTAAGATATATTTGGAAAGAATCAAAAGGAGTAAAGAATTCAATAAAAAAGGCTGTGATGAACAACATAAAACACTTTCTAGATTCTCCTGTAAGAAAAAGTTGAGAAGGTAACTAATGGAATGACAAATCATGAGAATAATTGTAACTTCATTGTGAAGATGAGGGAAGAGCTCAGAATGAAGTATGTTAAGAGGTGCGGTAGATAATAAAATGGCACCTTCTATTTCATGGGAAGCTATAGCAGGGTGCAGAGATAGGGGGCAGTTTGTTGTTTTTCTTGTCAAAAAGGCCTGAGCATCTTTCAAGATTGGTTTAAACAGTGAAACAGCAATAGATCGAATGTATTGAAAAAGGTCTTAAATGGAATAGATATGGATTGTACTAGGAAAACCAGTGGAGGAGCTGAAAGAAGACAGAGTTCTCAGAACTATGCAGGTGCAAGTATGGTTGTGAGTGTGTGTTTATAGAATTTATTTTTAGTGCAAAAATATTGAAACTGTTGCAGGTCCTGCCCAATAACTTTAGTTTGCTTGAAGAAAGCAAGAGATGGTTACACAGGGAAGTGCTGATATCAGCAGAAGAATGGAGATGTAAAAACATCATTGAAATACATGGAGGGGCAAAATGATTGAGGATTAGAGCCAATTGCCCTACACAGATAAGAAACCATTTATCTGAAGTCATCCAGCAGTACTGGAGTCCCTAATACTTATTAACTTATTGGCCATAGAACTGAAAAAAGCAGACTGTAAGATTGACTAAACTTTAAAATTTTTTAGGGATATTTTCCCCTTTTTTGTTAACCAAACATATGATATATGCCTAATTTTGGCATATACCAGTTGCAAATAATGAATCCAGTAAAGGACTGCCCTGAGTGGTAAATCAATCCTTGGCTTCATTTTTCTTAGACTCACTTTGCCTTCAGAGCAAGTGCAGGTACTGACACCAGCAGTGAGGACCAGGAAACAGAAGTAAATCCAAGAAAATAGGTCAAATGCAGTTGCTATGCTCTCAGTGGGTACTTCTCTATCAGAAAGCATGCTTCAAATGTGCTATCTAAAAACAGTACAATTATATAGAGTACAGGAACCATCCTGAGGGTGAAGATTCCTGCTGTTTTTTCAGGAAACAGAATAGAAACACAGAAGAATCCAGAAGCAGTTTTCTGAAAATAGTGTCTTCTGAGGACTTGGCCTTTACAGTGAATATCATTTTCTGAACAGAATAGTGCAAATAACCAGGAGGCCCTCATAGTTGATTCCAGGAGTGCAAAAGGAAGATATGAGATTACAGAATCAATGTTGATAAACACAAAAGCTAAAGACAGAACCATCCAACTCATGCCCCTAACCTCTCTCTCCCTCCCTCTCTCTCTCTCCCTCCCTCTCACACATACACACACACACACACACAAAAGAGGTGCAGTTGGAGAGAATATCCGATTTTTCATATGAGATCATCTTCCACCTATTTGATCAGGGAAGCAGCTATCCCTCTCCATCAATCAATAGCCTTTGAAATTTTCCTTTCTATGACCATGGGAATAGTTTCCCCAGAAGCTGTCTGAGTGTTTTATTTAGAATTACTGGCAGACGCTTCTCAAGAGCGAATAACCACCTGACTCTAATATATGCACACTGTTGACAGAAATGGCAAAAATCATGGAAGCCATCAACACCATACGATGACAGTTAATACAAATTACATAGTCCGAAACCTATGTGTTCCCTTCTCCACCACAATGTTCATGCCTGGCATCCCTTTTTATTTATGACACTGCTTTTAACACAGGTTTTCTATCTATCATCTCCAGAATAGAACTCTAACACTATGTTCAGCTGCTAAAAATGAGTATGGTTCTACTGGTTATTTCCAGTCAGCGTCTGTTCTGATTGTTTGGTGCCTATAGCATACTGGTATTGTATGTGTTTAGTTTAAATTCCCTATTACCAGTATATGTACTTGCAAGTTCTGTATCTGACTATTCAACCAAACTTGGATCAAAAATATATATTTTTTTATTTTTTATTTTATTTTATTTTTTATTTATTTATTTTTTTGCAGTACACGGGCCTCTCACTGTTGTGGTCTCTCCCGGTGCGGAGCACAGGCTCTGGACGCGCGGGCTCAGCGGCCACGGCTCACGGGCCTAGCCACTCCGTGGCATGTGGGATCTTCCCGGACCGGGGCACGAACCCGTGTCCCCTGCATCGGCAGGCGGACTTTCAACTACTGCGCCACCAGGTAAGACCCCCCAAAAATATATATTTTTAAATTCCAGAAAGTTCCAAAAAAGAAAACTTGAATTTGCCAAATGCTGTCAAATATTTACATAGCATTTACATTGTATTAGCTAGTATAAGTAATCTAGAAATGATTTAAAATATATAGGAGGATGTGTGTAGGTTACATGCACATACTACACCATTTCATATAAGTGACTTGAGCATCCTCAGATTTTGGTATAAGCAGGGTATTCGGGAACCAATACCCCAACTGATATCCATGGGCAACTGTACTTAACAGTTTCCTTTCACTCAACTGACCAACTTTTCTAGAATGTACTTTAAAACTTCAATTTATGGTCAACAAATGTTCCTCTGAATATTAATCTTTGTTTTTATTAAAAGACTACTATCACCTATGGTTGTTATTTTTCTTATCACTTAACCATATTATTTTTCTTTCATGCTACCTATAACTTAGAGTATGGAGATGGCATTGGTATCACCCTTGCTTCCAAACACCATTTTCAAAATATTATTTTTCTATCACTTGGTAAAAACGCTGGCTTCTCTAATTTTGTGTTGTATCTATTGCATTCCCATGGACTTCATATGAGGACCATTAATTTACCTTCTGTTAACCCCTTATCATCCCTTAACAGCTTAAACTCCTGTATCACATTCCTCTACTGTATTAAAACTCTCATTAACATTATTTAAACATCCATGTGAATGGTCCATCCATCACAATCCTTCCCTTCCACTTTACTTCCACAACCCATATCCTGTCTCAAACTTGAATTTTTCATCATCCAAAGTGAGTCATCTCTTAAATCACAAACTCAAAACAAACTTTTCAATTGCAACCTCTTAACTTGCTTATCCAAGTACCTTCCCTCCATTGCTCTTTTTTCAAATCAGGTTTTCCATCCTCTAACACACTCACACATTATCCATTATCAACTTCATTTATTTCTCTATTTTCTTCAGATCTCACTTTACTGATATACTCTGAATAGGGTGGGTTCTCTGAAAAAATATTACATTTTTATCATCTAAGTTTATATCAGCTCTATTTAAATGCGACCATCTGTTTTATCCATATGCAAGAAGTAAGGTGCTTCTAAAGAAAACAGAATCACATGAATTGGAATAGAACTATGATTTAAATTGCTCATTATCAGTCTCAATCAGGGCCGTAACTTTTTGGAAATATTACTATGGTGATAAGTCCAGGAAGCATAGAGTAAAATTTTGGATGTCATCTGGTACAAGAATTTTGGTCAAAGTAAGGTCAGATGCTCTAGCGAAGGACTTGACATTCCATGTTGGGAGAGTGAAGAGGCTTCATGCACCACTCCAGTGGGAGAAAATCCATAGATCTAAAAATGCTGAGGGTTCTTGCATTGCAGTAGGGAACTTTCTGAGATTGGTTTTCCTTTTTATATTTCCTCTTCATTTTGTCACTTTAATTGACCACATGTGTAATAAGTAGAAAACACTTTCCTCAAATGTCCACATCCTAATCTCTGGAACCTGAGAATACGTTACCTCATCTGGCAACAGGGACTGCAGATGAAATTAAGTTATGAACACTGAGGTTGTGAAATTATTTTGGATTATCCAAAGGAGTTAAATCTAGGCAAATGGGTTATTAAATTTGGAGAACATTCTTTGGCTGAGTTCAGAGTCACAGGGAGATGTGACCACTGAAGAATGGCCAGAGGGATGCAATACCATTGAAGATATAGGAAGAAATGTGGGTGATCTCTAGAATCTAGAAAGGCAAGGCCCCTGGATTCTCCAAAAAGGAACCCAGGTAGGTATGCCAAAACCTTAATTTTAGCCCACTAAGACACTTATCCAACTTTTATAGAACTGTAAGATAATAAATTTGTGGCTTTTTAAGCTACTAAGTAGATGGTAGTTTGGTACAACAGATCTAGAAAACTATTACATATAAAAATGAATTAAACCCCAAATACTGATTTTTAGGTCTGATTATCAATGTTATGTTGGCTCAATCACTACCACATATCTGACTATAGAATTTTTATGAAGATGCGTTAGCCAACCCTCATGGGATACTGATCAGATATAGTATCTAAATCACTTCCACTTCAACTTTGCAATCAAAACTTTACCATGATCCTTGAATGGTAACATACTTTCATTGCTATGGTTTTGTGAAATGTCTAAATATCTGTTAAAGAAATTTAACTACTTATACCTTTTATATTGTAATTGACCTAGATATTTCTGAATTTTTATTCTTCCACATATATTTTAGGAAAAGTTTATAAAGTTTCTAAGTACATATACAAATGGAATTTTTATTTAATAGGATTGAATTAAAAAATTAATTGGATAAAACAGAATGAGTATACAGGCATACCTCGGAAATAGTGCAGATTTTGTTCTAGACCACCACAATAAAGCAAATGTGGAAATAAAGCAAGTCATATGAATTTTTTGGTTTCCCAGTGCATATAAAAGTTATGTTTACACTACACTGTGGCCTGTTATGTATGCAATAGCATTGTGTTCAGAAAACAATGTACACACCTTAATTTAAAAATACAAAACTGACACCAAATGTCAGAGCATTAAAAATGTTTTCTGCTTTATTTCAACCTTCCAAGCCTCATGCTAATTTCTATCATAGCTGACCATATTTTGAACCTAAAGAGGAATTTTTCAAAATAGTATTCCAACTTTGGTAGACTGGCAGAATACAAAGCCACCACAATATCTAATGTTTAAAAATTATATTGTATTGGGTTTTTCATGATAAAGTAAAACAATATTGAATTTTAAATTGATCTTGGAGATGTTATCCTTTTGAACTCTAATTAATTTTAAAGACATTGATTCTGTACCTGGTTTTACAGATACTCTTCAAATAATGACAAATTATCTCTTTCTTCCTCATGCTAAAACCCTTACTACTTTTGTTTTTCTTTCCTTACAGCATTGGCCAGGACCTTTAAGTATTACACTATTAGCCACAACCTTTAAGCATTGGTCAGGACCATGTTAAGTAATCATGATAGTGGTAATCTTTATCTCATTCTTAAACTTAAAAAGAATACACTTTAAAGGTCTTGAGATAGGGTATGGTACTAACCTAGATTATCTGTTAGCCCTAAATGTGATCACAAGTGTCCTTATAAAGCCAGAGGGAGCCAGAAGGAGACTCAAGTACAGAAGAGAAGAAGGTGATTAGATGTTGGAAGCTGAGATTAATGAACTATGGAAACCAAGGGTAATCATCATTTAGATCCATCACACCTGTAACCTGCCTTCAATGATCAATCGCACATTATTTTTACAAATGCTTGCATGTCCTCCAAGTGTCACTTAGCCTAAACAATAAAACATCTGCCTGAGTTGTTTTCCAGGAACTTAGAATCAGCTGTGTTGAGTTTGAGCTTGAGACAATTAAGACTGGTTAAGATCACCGACCGGGGACTTCCCTGGTGGCGCAGTGGTTAAGAACCCACCTGCAAATGCAGGGGACATGTTCGAACCCTGCTCCAGGAAGATCTCACATGCCATGGAGCAACTAAGCCCATGTGCCACAACTACTGAAGCCCAGGCGCCCTAGAGCCTTAGAGCCTGTGCTCTGCAGCAAGAGAAGCCACCGCTATGAGAAGCCCGTGCACCACAACTAGAGAAAGCCCGCGTACAGCAACGAACACCAACACAGCCAAAAATAAATTAAAAAAAAAAAAAGACCACTGACCCTCTGACGGGGCATATGTTAGTGGCCACTCAATGACCTTTTGACATCAGAGGGCCAAAAACTCCACCCTCAGAGCATGCTAAAGCTGCCATTTTCTGAGCATGCATCCCATGAAGAAGACTGTAGCTTAGTTTCTTCAGTGCATAACGATTATATCACCCTTTTTCTTGTCGCCAATTACCTTTCCCCATGCTCTCCATGCCTCAGTTTTATTGCATAAATATGGTGAGCCCCTTTTCTTTGGGGAGGCAGATTTGAGATTTGTTCTCCTGTCTCCTGTCTTGGCTGCCTTGTAAATAAAATCTCTCTCTGCTGCAAACCTTGATGTCTCAGCATTTGGCCTGCTGTGCATTAGGCAAACAAACTTGGTTCAGTAACACTATAAAGAAGGAGACAGGGACCACAAGTCAGAGAATACAGTCAGCTAAAATGGAATGAATTATTGCTCAGAGCCTCCAGAAGGAATCAACATGTTGACACTTTGATTTTAGTCCAGGGAAACTAATTTTGAACTTCTGGTCCACCAAAATGTAAGAAAATGAATTTGTGTTTTTTAAAGCTACTACGTTTGTGGTAATTTGTTACAACAGCAATAGGAAATTAATATAGGTACCACTCACTGTAAGGAAACAAAAGACCAAACAAACAAAAAATGGCCAGGCACAGAATTGTACAAAATTGCAGGTATGTTGTGCCGAAGAGTACAGACTGAAGTCAAGTTAGAGAATCCAAATGGAACAATGAAAAATGGAAATCCAGATTTCCAGTATTTCAGACTGGTGCAAGCTACACAGAGAAAGCATTTGCAGTAGATTGAAATGGGTAAGTCAAAAATAACCCCGGAGCTGAGGGACAGAAAGCCACAGGGGCATAAAATGCCCCTGAGGTTCTAAAATGCCCCTGAGGTTTGTTTTCTCTTAAATCTAGTGCCTTAGTCAGATACATCTGAGAATACTTGTGAAAAGCTAAGTGGAGATAATCATCTGGTTCTTCAGGTTTCAATTAAACTGAACATATTTGTATTTCAAATATATTAAAAATATAATTAAATCATTATAACATAATTAAAATATTGAAAAACTAGGTAAAAAGAATACTAATCATTATAAAACAATATTAATTTTAACTATTAGAAGTGGAATATTAAACATAATCTATAGTAATGAAAAAAGGAGTTGAAAAACATTAAAGCAACATGAATTTTGAGATGAAAGAATTGGAGGCGTGAAGATAGATCATTAGTCTCCAGCCTTTATCTCTACTCTCTATAGTAAATATGCATAAATTACTCTTCAGGAAAAACAAAAACCAACCAAACAAACAAAAAATGTTGCAATTAATGAGAACTCTCTCCAAGGAATGCCCTGGCTAAGCATTTGGAAACTGACACTTGGACTTCTACTAGGTCCATGAAATCTGAATGCTAATGACTATGCACACGTTTATGTGTGTATGTATGCGTGTATGTTTAACCTGAAGGCTGTCCTCCTCAGCTTCTCAAAGATGAATAAATAAAGCCATTCCAATACCTAGCAGAAACTTTCTACAATTTTTTTTTTATAAAAAATGATTTCAGCTTATGAGATTTTAAGCTATGATTTTAAAATCAGGTTAGATGTTTAGAATCATGACACTAAATCTGTAAAAGTTTAAACTGATAATTTTCAGGAACAGAACACATAATGTACACATCTAAAATCAAATATTCACATTTGGAAACAGAATTTTTTGTAGTTAGACAATCTTCAGCTGCAGATACAAGCACTTAAATGTTCTAAAGTCTGAGGAAATTGATTATTTTAGCTATTTTACTGAGTGAAAAGTGAAACAATCATAGTCCAACTGATAAAGGAGTAGTCTAAATCAATCTTTAAAATGTTCAGAATACACTTCCAAGAAATAATTTCAAACAAAAAGATGAGGTAAAGAGTGGCCTTTTTGAGGTCTCAATTGAATGACCAAGGTGCTCAGTGAGGTCTCTCTTCTCTGGTTGGGTGGGGACCTCAAAGACTCCCAGCATCTCACAACTTCTTGTCATTCAGCTCTTGTCTCTGTAGGAAGAAATCTCTCTTCAGCTATGTGTAAGAATATGATTTTACCTTTTTTTTTTTTTTAATTGTTCTGTAGCAGATCTGATTCTTTGGCTTATAGTCTTCATGTTTATGTTTGTTTTTGATGCTTGGTGCCGGAGCATTTAAAAGTCACCTGATTCAAGAGTTACATTTTGCAGGTGATGTCATTTGTTGCTCAGATAATTTCAGTGACTTCTATAAGGACACTAATCAAAGACCTTAGCCTAAGAGAATCTAAATCTAACTTCAGAGGGAGAGAAAGAAGAAATTACATGATACTCTCTAAAGTAGTAAATAAACTACTACAATTTACTCTAACACAACCAGGCATTTGGATTTTTTTAAAATGAACACTGTGTTCTCTTAAAATCTCAATCATTGATACTTTAATTATAATTATTTAATCCACAAGAGTAAATATAATAAAGTAAATTATAAATACTTTGCATCTTAAGCTGTCTTCAACATTTCAATGTTGTTTGCAGACAGTAAAATAATCATGGAACTCTTAAATTAAAATCTGAAGTGTGAAATCTGTCACTCAGTTACACATTGTAAATAGAATTACCAAACTAAATTTTAAGAATTATAGCTAATTATCTTAATCATACTATTTTAATCCTAAGTACAGATATCATCCCTAACCAAAATCATATATTATTAATGTGTGTATGATTTACACCATCATCTCTGTATTTCATTCTAAACCTCTCCAGGGTTAAAAGACCCTGAACCTTAAGGCTATAAATACAACGTTCTAGGTAAACTGGAATTGATACAAGTGATTTGAGGTTAACAGCTCGGGTTAGTGAGGCTACTTTTTTTGCCAGATAATGTTCATATCCCTGTGTTCAAGTTGTATCAATACTTAAGTCTTACGTTTGAGCTGGGAGATAAAGATGTCTAAGCCTCTCCCACACATGCACACATACTGAAAAAACTTAATCTTTATCATCTGGGCACATTTTATATTTTCCAGTGTTAGAATTTTAAGTTTCCTATTTGGCTCCAATAAGAGTTTGGTACCATTTCATTAGATTTTACATCTTTACATAATTCTGTGGCAATCCTTTTTTTTTATGATTTGATTGAGGACTATTCCCTCTTTATTTTCCATCAGTATAGATCACAACTCCTACTGGTATTAAAATGTCATCTGGATGATTTCTGGTATTTACCAGGGATTTGTCTGAATCTGAAGTTACATATCTGTGTCACTAGAATAAAATATTTTATAAAGCCACTTCCTAAATATGAATTGTTTCTTATTTTGATGGGATTTGTTATCAACCTATTTACATTTCATCTATGCTAGTTTCAAGGAGGAAAATGGATATAATTAGTTGAATTGTGTCTACACAACTATATGTTCATATATTCCATTATTTTGTCTTAAGAATTTCAAGGTTAACAGTTAAAGGAATGAAACTATAGGAATTAAAGAAAAAATTCTGACAAAGGTTATCCTTTCCAAAAGTTCTCAAAATAGTAATTTATATTATCATACCAAAAAATATTGTACTCTGGAGATTTAATAACTAACAATCCTTTATCCTCTTACTAGTCACAAAGAGTAGAGAGATAGTGGGTCAGGTTAATAGAAATGTCTGCTTTGCATTGAGAGGTGAAGGGGAGGTAAAATTTTACCTCCCTCTTTGGGTGTTGGGCTGGAACCAAGAATTAAACTGACATAAGACAGATTAACAAGAGACAAGCATACCAATTTAAGTTTTACATGACAGTAGAGCTCTCTTAATGAAGGCTGAAAGAAATGGCAAAAACCTAAATATTTTTAAGCAAAGGTGGAACAGACAGAGACAATTGTAGAAATGTAACTAAACTACGTGGAGCCTAAAGGAAGAGATTAATTATTTTAACAAGTTCTCTGATTTTCTCTCAAGTCTGACTCCCTGTTAAAGAAAGTATCTTTTCTCCATCTTTCTCATGGAGTTTTTAATCTCCTCTTTTCAGGAAGAAAAGAGGAGATTGGAATGTTCTTCTAGCATCTGCTATTTCTCAAGTGCCTTTAGCTCAAAATAATCCTTATGCCACAGTGGCATATTTTTGGGTGGCGTATTCTGTCACCCTTCATAGGCTAATTGGAGAAAGTGGTTCCAAATTTGAGCATCTGAATATACACCTCCATCTTGAAGTTTGGAACAGCCCATCCTAGAAAAATATTGGTGTAAAAGGCTAGATACATTTATGCAGGTTTGCTTTCTCACAGCAGTGTGGAGTAGAGGAAAAACAGAAAAGAACTCCTGTGAGTTTGCCATTTTTTCTGAGATTATTCTTTTATCATCCAACTCTCCTTTATTATATCTTATGCAATCAGTGACAACCTATTTTCTGACTTCACTCTAACTTCTTCCTTAGCTTTCCCAAAGCTTCATGTTTCCGCCCCAATGGAGACTGAGGATAGAAACTTGTATGATTGTGGGTAAGTTAATTTATTTTTCTATGCCTCGATTTTTATCTGTAAAGTGAGAAAATTAGTACCTCCCACCTCATAACGTTGGAATAAAAAGTAAATGAAGTAAATTATGTAGAAATTTGAAACACTGAATGAAACAAGGTAAGTACTCAATACATTAGCATTATTACTATTATCATTTCTTACTCTATTTTAACCTTCCAATTAAAAGGATTGAACTCTCTCTCTTTGTTAAATTCCATCTGAATAAAAGCAATAAACATATCATATTTTTATATTAGTAAACATGACTTTTAGATGAAAATGGGCTTCAGTAAATGCTTAAGTGCTTAAACAATTTCAGACCAAGAAAATGACTACCAATGAAACTTCATTGCAAATCTCCACCAATATCCACCTGAAACTGATTTCTATATTTTAAAGAACAGGTACCATCAGAAATAATAAAACTAATTCAACTTCTTACTTAAGATATGAGGGGAAAAAAAAAAAATATATATATATATATAAACACTCACTAGGAGATATTACACTGCCCAGACTGAATAAGTATCACAAATTTTAGAGCTTACACCTGAAAACAACTTTTCTGGACAGATAGAAAGCATTAATGAGCTTTTATTTACCATCTTAGTTTAAAACATGAAAACGTTTTCAACAATAACCTCAGTCCACGGCATATTACAAAGATTCTGGCAAGGTTATAAGCAAAGCAGAGAGGTTACATTTTCTGTGCCATCTGTTTAGTTAGTGGACTATATTGTCCATATGGTCATAATTATCTCAGAACTATTTTTCCAACTACCTGGCTTCATGAAAATTATATCTTAAAATAAAATTAAAACAAGAGAAATCCTTTCAAAAAGTGCAATACAAATTTGCAAATCATCTGTGTTCTCCTCCCTCTACTGCCCTATGCATTTGCCCTCTCTTTGGGGTCATTTTCATACCAACTACACCCTCTAGGATTCATTTGGTATCCTGTTTCTCTCCAGATGAGCCATTCTATGTTTTTGTATGGCTTCTTAGCATCTCTTCTGTGATCAAGAATTAGAAGTCTTTCTGCATGTAATAAATATGTCAGTTCTATATAAAATTGTAGTAGTTACATTGCATGTGTACCATTTTTCAAGTATGTTGCTAATCCTATTTTATATATTTTCTTATGTAATTATCACAACACAAGTGCAAAGATATATTATTTTTAACCATATGAAACTGCCATTTCCTAAATCAAAAATTATTTAATATTGGCAGTTCATGTGTTTCACTTAATATTCTTATGACAATTTCAAAGATATGGAAGCAGATGCTTACAGCTAAATTACTCAAAGTCACTCTACTAAGCCTTTCATCCTAAATAGAGATAAAAGTTCATGGTCTCTAGATCACTATGAGCAATGCCCAACTATTCCCAGTTTAATCGCATGAAATATTTTGTTACCTGGAATATCTAAGTATTTGGTAAACTTTTATAGGGATACTCATTGAAGTATAGTCTTTGTGGTAGATAGAATAATAGTTTCCTTAAGATGTCCAAATCCTAATCTCCAGAACTTGTGAATATGTTATCTTACATAGAAAATGGGACTTTGTAGGTGTTATTAAAGTAAGGGTCTTCAATGGGGAAATTACCCTGAATTATCTGGGTGTGCCCAGTGTAATCATAAGGGCGTTTGTTAGAGGGAAGCAAGGGCACAAAAGACAGTGAAAAGGTTATTTAATAATAGATGCAGAGAGAAAGAGAGATGTTGGAAGATGCTACAGTGCTGGCTTTGAAGATGGAGGATGAAGCTACAAGCCAAGGAAGGCAAGTGGCCTCTAGAAACTAGAAATGATATGGAGACTGATTCTCTGTTAGATTCTACAGGAGTAATAGCTCTGACCTCCAGAACTGCAAGAGAATACATTTGTGTTGTTTCAAACAGTTTGTGGTAATTTGTTACAGCTGCAGTAAGAAATTTATACAGTCTGCTTATTCTGAGTTTATATAATGATTTATAGGCACATTGAGATATTAAATTTCATCACTTGAATTTGATAGCCCACTATATGACACTATGACACAGATTCCTATAAAAAGATATATAATAATAAATTTGAAGGTTAGACTAAGTGTTCAAGTTAATAACATAAATTACTTTTAGTTCAATTTATCCTGCTTCATAGATTTACAATTAAAGTAATCAAATAAAACTTTCAAACTAAAGCCACCATTTCTAGGCTTCAGTGCAGACCAGTTTGAATAGATATAAACAAGAGACTATTCAAGCAATAAATGTATTGGTATAGTTCTTGTCTGTGTATTTTGAAGGCTTGTATTGGAAGGTGTGAAATATCTGGGTCTGATAAAGTGGCTTGTATAAATAGTGGAAATAAATTATGGCGAGAAAGAATTAATCTCCCACAGATTGACATAGCCTTAGATGCAAGTGATATTTCTCTTTTATTTATATGCAAATTAGATGTTCCACTTGAATTTTAAGAATTTCTTAGTTATCTAATTGGCATTTCTTATGTTATCCGTTGATATCTGAGTAAGAAAAGAAAAACATACGTTATTTATTCATTCATTTTAATATTGATCAATTTTGCACATACAGAAATTTGCTTAGGAGCAGGTTTACTGCTTAACAAGCTTTCTCAGTTTCTTCTTCAACATCTCAACATCCTGACATTTTATCAATCTATTTAACTTAGTCTTCCATTAAATATTCTTTATATTGTCAAACTACTGTTTCTCTCACTTTAATGCCCTTAACTACTGTTTGTAAGTAGTTGTAAACAAACTACTGTTTCTCTCACTTTAATGCCCTTAAAATATGGTGAAATTATGACACGTTGTACAGTTTCTCATCAATTTTCATCTTTCTTTTTAGACATATTCTGAATAAAAACATTTCTTTGGCATGCCATGCTCAAGCTGAACTTAGAAAATCACTAAAGCTCTAACAGGAAATAACAGTAGAAACAGTCTAAATGTTCTTGAGAGCAAATAAATGGATTATAAATGCTATGAAGCTAAAATAAAACAGAATTCAAAACCTTGTTAGTGATAAGGTATAGGTTTCTGGGAGCAAATTTATTTGAAAATTCATATATAACTGGTTGGGGTCTGGATTCAGCATAAACTAATTGGCTTACAAAAGAAAACTAGAAGAATATCCCCATGGGAATCATGGAATTCATACTGTTGCTTTTTTTTTTTTTTTTTTTTTTTTTGCGGTACGCGGGCCTGTCACTGTTGTGGCCTCTCCCGCTGCGGAGCACAGGCTCCGGACGCGCAGGCTCAGTGGCCATGGCTCACGGGCCCCCGGACCGGGGCACGAACCCGTGTCCCCTGCATTGGCAGGTGGACTCTCAACCACTGCGCCACCAAGGAAGCCGCATACTGTTGCTTTTGACTTAGCTTTCATCTATAAATATATATATATATATACACACATATATATACACACACACATATTTGAAACAAGATTCTCTTACTCACATCCCCTCCAGCATGTTCAGAAAAGTCAACACTCAAATAATTCCCATGAATCATATCCGTGAAGTGTTGCTTCTTCTTTACAAGCTGAAGATGCTGCTAATGATAAAGTGTTCTTATGCCAGGTGCATCTTCATATTCATGACACATACTTTTCCTCTGGCTCACTTTATGTATAAGAATACAATGATGTGTCCATGGACTTGAAAACTATGCATATTAATGCATTATATAACTTTTTCTGTGAACTTCACCAGAGTTTATTTTTCCCTGGTATGATATTTTCACCAGTTGTACTCCTAAATTCTGCTTTTAATATTTATCAAGTTTCCCCAGTTTTCTATTTGTAACGTAAAGCCCCTAAAACAATCTGAGAAGCCCACTTAGTTTTTATGTTTTTCAGCACTCAGTTCTAAAACAACTTTTAAAAATATATTTATTGTAACATAAAACACGGAAAAATAAAATCAATTGAAACATATAGCTTAATCAAGTATTATAAGGCAATTATCACTAGGCCAAGGAAAAGAAATTTGGCAGCCACTTCACAGGTTCTCCTACACAAGCCATGCCAATCACAGACCCCTCTCTCCTTCCCTAAGTAACCATTATGAGCATAGTGACTTGCTTCTAGTGGGTAGAACAGAGTAAAAGTAATTAGCATATCCCTTATAAACATTTACTCTTAATAGTTGCATTTCATAAATATAAGTTAGGTCATAATTACCTATTTAAGGTATTCTGTACGTCCTCTGTTAATTTTTCTATAAGCCCTCATTGCATCTCATTGGCTGAAATCCCTCTTTGATTTGAGTTGATCTTAAGTAAAGAACAGGTATATGTTTTTACTTATTGTAAACTTCCTTAAGTTATAATAAATTAAACTAAATATTGTTTTAAGAATTTAACTGTCAGAATAAGAAAATAATATGAACATTAGTGCCTGGTATAGATTACATTTTCCTTTATTGTTTTTTTAATAACTACCTAATTGTATTAAAGGCAGGGGGAAGTTTATTTGACGAGACACATAAATGTTGCCATAAAAACATTATTAGTACTCTCAATATTAGGGATACATGATTCAATTTTTTATGTAAGCCTGTAAAAATTTCTTTCTACCTCAGTCCTATATATGTTTTAATGTACATGGAAAACAAAATTAATCAAATATTTGAAATATAATTGAAGACTGACATTATTTAAAACAGAAGTAATGCATTCATATTTGCCTCAAGAAGATGTTTTTAATTTTTTCCTATGGTTATCTTGGTATGACTCAGAATTCTGAGGTCAAATCTTAATGTAGACCTTGACCTTGATACAGCTTTGGCAGATAAGGCAAGCACAGAAATCATACTTCTTATTTTAACTTCCTATATTTATCATGGAAAACAAATTATTTTGTAGACAGAAAACATGCAACATGTTATACATTTCCTTGTTTTAAAAAGGTAGAAAATATAGAGTCGTCAGCTCTATCAATTTATATAAGTATTATCAATGAATTTAACAATGAATAAGTATATTGTATCTTTCAAGTAATTTGATAAATGGAAAAGACAGTGATGCCTAATAGATAATTAAATGACCTATAACTTGAGTGGTGATCAATAGAATAATCTTAATAAGAAGGAGGATTTATTTTGGTGTTATCTAGGACTTTTCCCTAAGTACCATTCAATATTCTTACAATAAATTCCTGTCTTAAAAATAGGCATGCATACTAATACAAGTAGCTGAGAAAATTAATAAATATATTATATGACAGGACTGGAATTCAAAATGTTTGTTGCCAGAAACCAACAATAATACAAATTTTAAAATGTAACATTTACTCTATATCAGTAGACATGCCTTAAAAATAATAAAATTAATGATAGCTATAACAACTATAAGAAAAAGGAAGAGCAAAGATTATCACAGAAGGAGAAAAAAGAGATGGAAAAATAAAGTTTGGAGTCCTAAGAGGGAGCTGGGCTATCATGGCTGACTTTGGAGAGAATTAGTACTTAATCGTAAATGTCTCTATGACTAAGCCTCTGATAGGCATGGTTAAAACTGACATTATGATCTCTATTTGAGTGGATGCCTTTGTAGTTCCTCATAGAGTATTTACCAAAGTTGAATCACAAACTAAATTTTTAGTTAGTATGAGGATAAACTAAAATACCTTATATGATATGTGTGTTCAGACTTGCCCGATGTGATCATAAACAGAGTAGATATACCGATAAACCCTTAGAACTAAGTGATTCCCAACATCTCTGGCTATCAGCCTGGAGGACTTCACGACATACATCTGGATTACATGGAGAGCAGGGGAATAAAAGCCTGTAAATTTTGAGGCAAGTGGGATTTAAAAACCCACAATAAGTATAGTTGTATTTTCAGGTGGGTTCTTTCATTTAGCACTAATACTTTCATGTCAGTTTCAGAAAGACTGAATTTACTTCTCGCCATATCAGCCCTAAAATATAGTAATTGTAGAGACTGTAGTTGTGTTTCCAATATCTATAATTATAGAACCCTTGGTATTTAGCTGGTTGCAAGACCATCTGAAATAGCTTTGTATTTCTTAGTTTTCCTTAAAAGTAGATGATTTTAAACTAAATTCTGATTAATGGGATGCAGTGTGATTAGAGTGGTCAGGTAAAATGCAAGAATTCTGGATAGGTTGCCAAGGCAGGGCAGGGAGGGATGGATTGGGAGTTTGGGATTAGCAGATGCAAACTACTGTACACAGAATGGATAAACAAGGTCCTACTGTATAGTGCAGGGGACTATATTCAATATCCTGTGGTAAACCATAATGGAAAAGAATATGAAAAATAATGTATATATATGTGTAACCAAATCACTTTACTGTACAGTAGGAATTAACACAACATTGTAAATCAACTATACTTCAATAAAATCAATTAAAAAATAATTTTGGATAAATGTTATATATATACTTAATCATGATATTTTAATATGAATGTGTTCCAATAATGCATGAGATATATTTATACTAACATATTTGTTATTTATAAAATTCAGCTGAGCATTCAGAAATTTAATTTACTTAATTTGGCAACCCGAGATTTGAGTAGAGATAATATATATAATCCCACGCTGTTACCATCAAAGAAATGGAACACCTATTCTCCAATCATTTTTTATCCAGTTTCCAGGAATATGGTCAGCGTAGTTCCATTTTGTAAAATGCAAATTGGTCATGATACTAAAACCAAAGCAGCAACAAGACAGAAGGAAACACGGTACTATACTGCATTTTGGTGCAGATATCTCTTACAAACCCTAACAAGGCTATTACAGGTTAAATCCAAGATATTACAATAGAAAAAATAAACTTCAATTCTGCCTAAGCCACTTTCAAATTTTGTTCTCTGTTATGTACTGAAATTGTATCCTAGCTAATACACTATACGAACAGAAGTTATCCTGATCATCATTAATTAGTCCTAGATTATTTTCTTTTCCCTTTTTCTTCTCCATTTGATATTTTTTGAGATAAATTGTACTGTTTGTCACAATTGCTAATAGACTAATTATGATTAATTGCTTTCCTTCTATGTTCATTAATTGGACTTAATAAATTGAAAGCAATTTAAACTGTTTTGCCCTGAAGAACCCTGTCATAATTATGTAAGTACAAAAATGACAGAATAGTAAAGATATTTCAGAAATGAATAATGAAATGGATTTTTAAGGATTAGGATACGTTTAAAAGCAATACTGTATTAGAGAATTGTTAGGTTCACAGAAAAACTGAGGGCGAATGTACAGAGATTTCTCATATAGTTACTGCCCCTACACATGGATGTCCTCCCCCATTTTCTATATCCTCCACTAGAGTTACATCAATTTGTTACAATTGATGAACCTACACTGTCTCATCATCATCCCCCAAAGTCCATAGTTTTCCTTATGGCTCACATTTGGTATTGTACATTCTATGGATTTGGACAAATGTATAATGGTATATGCCCATCACTATGGTAGCATACAAAATATTTTCACAGACCTAAAAATCGTCTGTGGTCTGCCTATTCATTCCTTCCTTCTCCCTAACCCCTGGCAATCCCTAATCTTTTTACAGTGTCCATAGTTTTGCCTTTTCCAGAATGTCATATGGTTAGAATCATTCAGAATGTAGCCTTTTCAGATTGGCTTCTTTCCCTTTGCATTACACATTTAAGGTTCCTCCCTGTTTTTTCATGGCTTGATAGTTCATTTCTTTTTAGTGCTGAATAATATTCCATTATCTTTATATACCACAGTTCATTTATCTGTTCACCCACTAAAGAACACCTTGGTTGCTTACAAGCTTGGCTAATTATGAATAAAGCTTCTATAAACATCCATGCACAGGTGTTTGCATGTACAGAAGTTTAACTTCTTTGAATAAATTCCAAGGAGCGTAATCACTGACTCAGGCAGTAAAAGTATGTTTAGCTTTGAAAGAAACTGCCAAACTGTCTTCCAGAGTGACTGTACCACACCAGCCATAAATGGGAGTTCCTGTTGCTCTGCACCCTCATCAGCATTTGGTGTTGTCAGGCTTTGGGATTTTAGCCATTCTCATAGATGTATTAGTGTTATCTGTTTGTTGTTTTAATTTGCATTTCCCTGATGACATGTGATGTTGAATATCTTTTCATGTGCTTATTTACCATATGTTTATCTTCATTGTTTGTCTGTCAAGGTCTTTGGCCAAATTTTAATCAAATTTTTTTCTTGCTGTTGAGTTTTAAGAATTCTTTGTATACTTTTTACAACAATTTTTTTATTGGATGTGTCTTTAGCAAATATTTTCTCTCAGTCTGTGGCTTGTCTTCTAATTCTCTTGACATTGCCTTTCACAGAGGGGAATTTTTAATTTTGATAACATCCTGATTAACCATTACTTATTTCATGAATCATGCCTTTGATGCTGTATCTTAAAATCATCACCAAACTGAAGGTCATCTAGGTCTAGGAGTTTTAAAGTATTGCATTTACATTTAGGTCTGCAATCCATTTTGAGTTAATTTTTGTAAGGAGTATAAAGTCTGTATCTAGATTATTTTTTGTCTTGCATGTATATGTCAGTGTACCAGCAGCATTTGCTGAAGGAACTATCTTTTCTCCATTGTATTGCCTTTGGTCCTTTATCAACAATCAGTTAACTATAATTAAGTAGTTCTATTTCTGGACTATTTTGTTTATTGATCTATTTGTCTGTTCTTTCATTAATGCCACACTGTCTTGATTACTGTACCTTTGTAGTAAGTCTTAAAAGTCTTGATGTTGGGTAACGTCAGCCCTCCAAATTTGTTAGTCTCCTCCATATTGTGTTGGTTGGATTAAATTTAAGAATCAGTTTGTAAATATCTAGAAGATAATTTACTGGGATTGATTCACTGCCTTAAATCTATAGATTAAATTAGGAAGAACTGATATCTTGATAATTTGGGGACTTCCTATCCATGAACATGGAATATATTTCTACTTTTTATTATTTGATTTTGTTCATCAGAGTTTTAAAGCTTTCCTCATATATATCTTGTTCATATTTTATTAGGTTTAAATATAAGTATTTCATTTTTCAGGGTGCTAATGTAAATTATATTGTTTAATTTCAAATTCCACTTGTTCATTGATGGCACACAGAAAAGAGGTTGACTTTTGTATTTCAACCTTGTAACCGATTACCTTGCTATACTCCCTTATTAATTCCAGAACTTTTTGTCAATTCTTTCAGATTTTTTAAGTAGATAATCATGTCATCTACAGTTTGATTTCTTCTTTCCAAATCTGTATATCTTTTATTTCCTTTTCTTGTCTTACTGCATTATCTGGAACTTCCAGTCCAATGCTGAAAAGGGGTGGTTAGAAAGAACATCCTTGCTTTGTACCTCATTTTAGTGGGAAAGCTTCAAGTTTCTCACTGTTGGGTATGATGTTAGCTCTAGGTTTTTTGTAGATATCCTTTATCAAGTTGAGAAAGTTTCTCTCTCTTCCTAGTTTACTGAAAAATTTTCTCATAAATAAGTGCTGGATATTGTCAAACAACTTTCTGCACCTAACAATAGGATTATGTAATTTTTCTTTTTTAAATTGTTGATATGATGATTTCATTAATTAATTTTCAAATGTTGAATCAACCTTATATATCTGGGATACATCTCACATGGCTATGGTGTATAATTTTCTTTACATACACTTGTATCCAATTTGCTAATATTTTGTTGGAAAAATTTTGCATCTATGTTCATGAGAGATGTTGGTTTATGTTTTCTTTTCTTGTAATACCTTTGTCTGCTTTTGGTATTAGGGCAATACTGTCCTCATAGAATAAGTTACAAAGTATTTCCTTTGCTTCTATCTTCTGGAAGAGATAATAGAGAATTAGTATTATTTCTTCCTAAAATGGTTGGTAGATTTTGCCAATGAACCTATTTGGCCTGGTGCTGTTTTGGAAGATTATTAATTACTAGTTCAATTTTTAACAGATATAGGCCTATTCAAATTGTCTCTTTCTTCTTGTATGAGTTTTGGCAAACTGTGTCTTTTAACAAATTGGTCCATTTCATCTAGGTTATCAGATTTGTGGTCATAGAGTTGTTCATAATACACCTTTATTATCTTTTTAATGTCCATAGGATCTGTAGTGATATTCCCTCTTTCATTTGTGATATTAATAATTTGTGTTTTCTCCTCTTTTTCTTAGTTAGCCTGGCTAGAGTCTTATTGATTTTATTGATGTTCACAGTACCAGCTTTTGGTTTTGTTAATTTTTCTCTCTTGATTTCCTGTTTTTAATTTCATTGATTTATGCATTAATTTTAATTATTAATTTTTTCTGCTTACTTTGGATTAAATTTGCCCTTCTTTTTTCTAGCTGCCTAAGGTGGAAGCTTAAAGGATTGATTTTAGATCTTTTTTCATTTTTAATATATGCTTTCAATGCTATATATTTTCCTCTAGGTGCTGCTTTTACTGCTTCCTGCAAGTTTTGATAAGCTGTTTTCATTTTCATTTAGTTCAAAACATTTTAAAATTTGTCATGTATGGTTGGTGTTCTCTGAGCTTTCTTGATCTGTGGTTTGGTGTCTGACATTAATTTGGGAAAATTAATTGTTTCAAATATTTCTTCTGGTCCTTTCTCTCTTTCTTCTCTGGTATCCCCATTGTTTTTGTTATACATTTTGTAGTTGTCCCAAAGTTGTTGGATACTGTTTAATTTTTTTAGTCTTTGTTCTCTTTGTTTTTCGTGTTTGAGGAATCTACAGATCAGATATCTATGGATGAGGTTTTTTTTTCCTCAAATGTATCTAATATGCTGATGAGCCCATGAAAAGCATTTTCATTTATATTAAAGTGTTGCTTATTTCCAGCATTTCTTTTTGGTTCTTTCTTAGGGTTTCCATCTCTTTGCTTACATGCCCATCTGTTCTTGCATGCTATCTACCTTATCCAGTGGAGCCCTTAGCACATTAACTATAGGTGCTTCAAATTCCACGTTTGATAATTCCAACATCTCTGTCATGTACAGTCATGCTTGCTCCGTCTCATCAAATTGTGTTTTTTGCCTTTCAGTATGCCTTGTAATTTTTCTTGATACCTGGACATGACGTACTGGGCTAAAGGGATTGTTTTATGCAGACATTTAGTACTGTGGTGGAGAGGTGTGTGGAGAAAGAAAACATTCTATAGACCTATGATTAGGTCTCAGTCTATTAGTGAGTTTATGCCTCTGGACTGTGAACTTCACAAGTGTTTCTCAGTTTTATAATTCTCCTCTAGGTAGGACAGGATGGTTAAAGTGGACTAGAGTTGGGTGTTTTACTTTAGTTAGGCTCTGATAATATCTCATCAGATTAGCTTTTGTAAACTTGTTTCCCTTGAAGGCAGGGCTTTTTAAGAAGGATAAAGTGATTAGGATACTTTTTATGGACACTGTTATACTCCTGATATTCTAAAACCATATCTTTCAATCAGGAAGTTGTTCAATTTCAATTGTTTTGATATGGGTTTCCATGGTGCAATGAAAATGGTTTACTGAAAAACAAACAATCTAACCCATCCATTTAGAATAGCCAGAAGTTCCGTGTAGTCTAATAACTTTTCAAACCTGAGAGGGACATGATAACAACCAGTAGTCTTAGAAAACAACCATTTGTGTTTGAAGAAATAAGAGACATAAGGCTGCAAAGAGAAAAAGTTTACATCATCTGAGAATCATAACATTATTTATCTAAAGCCTATCCCTGTCTTATTAATTCCCACCTCTAGATTAGATCTTATAGGTTTCAAAGAGACTCAAGTTAGTCCATGTCTACAGTAACCTAGTCACGCAATAGGGAGATTAGATTTGTTTCTCCATATTCCCCTGCTGTTCCTCCACTTATTTCAACCTGACCTTCCTTATTTATTTATTTATTTAGCCAGCTAGCTAGCTAGGTTTAGCTAAGATAGAATAATATGTTCAAGTAACAGGACCCATGCCCCAATAGCTTTGAGTCCTTGATTTCTGGAATAATAAAAATTAAGATCATTTGACTTTTTGAATTTTAGATTTTATTGGCATATAGGATAACCTGTGGAGTAGAAGAAAAAGAATGTCTGTTTCAAGTATAAGGGAACGATATTGAATATAAGAGCAAAAATCTTCTCATTTTTCCTTCCAATTAATTCTCCTCCCAATAGAATATGCTGACTTCTAATATGCATGTAATAGAAAAGAAAGGACAGTTAAAAACCATAAAAGTTGTGACAGAATAATTTAGCTTGTTATGGTCCCTTTTATCTTCTGTGCTAGGAGGAGGCCCTTCAGATTATTCTCTTTTGAAACTGTGATTTTTTTTTTTTTTATTCAACATCTATCTATATATATTGGACTATCCGGATTTAAATATGATTTTTTTTACTTGCAATATTCCATAGATCTAGCGGCCTTAATAGAGGAGGCAAAAAAAAAAAAATTACAAAATTCTACATATCACTTGAATTAATATGTAATCTCTGGGATGTGTTAACAGGATGATTGTGATCAACAGACATAAATACACACTAGTCAGTTTTTATACTGCTGAGTGCAGATTTGGAGGAATATGAAACATTGCCTAAGTATTAAGAGACATAACCCAGAATCTAATGCCTAAGTGGTGAGAAGACCAAAATATTTTCTCACTTCCAAAATTCCAACCTAACATGATACATTAAGTAAACCAACCTTACTGTATAGACATATTACCTTTTCTCTTTTTCAACTCAATAATCATTTAATTAAAGAGCTAATAATCAGTGACTATGAGAATATTATATATAAATATATGTATTATACACACAAACATGCACATATACATAATTTTCCTTACTTCCTGCAAAACAAATTTCTGGTTTACCTTATATTTTCCCTGCTTCAACTTTGAAATTAACCATTTCACCAAAGTCTCCTTGTTCCTTTTCATGAGAAATGTTTAGAAATTAAGATCTGGGTACTAAGGCTACTCATCTCTAGTGGAGTATCATTGTTTCTAGGTTCTTTTAGCAGACTGTACTAGAAAAGTGGCAATTTCACACAGTCAACTAAAAGTCATAGGTTCATGGGATAGTTTTAATTCTATTCCAAAACAGCAAGATTCTTCCTTGCCTCCCCTCAGATACACAAGGGAATTCTGAAACCCAACAATATAATACATTTTTTTAAAAACTGCTTAATTCTATAATACACACAAATAGCTTCAGAATTCCTAAAACCCCCAAACAGTACTATATCTGGATATATCTCATAAAATCAATCTAAGATAAGTGGAGTAGAAATTCTGGGTAAAAGGAAGTTTGGGGTTATAAATAGCTGCCCTTTACTCATCCTTCAGTCCATTTTTCAATCTATTTTACTGCTAATTATTTTATTTTTCCACTTCAAATTATCAAATACTTTTTAATAGCCATAACTAATATTAAAAGTGCATAATTTACTCTTTGAACATATTGGTCATTTATTATTTGTCTTCTATTCCATATCTACTTCTATACATGCTCCCATTTCACCCCACTTTTAGCTATGACAGTTTTACCAATATTTACTACAAAAGGCCCTACTATTTCCCACTCCTGAGACTATTGCTTCTATTTATTTTTTAATTCTCTTTTTCTACTCCAGCACTAAATCCCACTCAACCTTCAAACTTGAATTCAATCTTTTACTTTTTTTTTCATTTCTGAAATCTTCCTTTTTTGAAAACTTTACCAAAATATTATGGGACACATACATAACCTTCTATAATACTTTGAGATCATATTTCAAACAAATATACAACAGGGTCCTAATGCGACCCTTTAGGAGTTGCTCTTTTGAGATAGTACTTCTAAGGTGTTTTTATATTATACCCATTTTTGCACATAGAATAGATTTTAATGTTAAAGAACTGAGTCTGACTTGATCAATATGTGTAGATTGATGTGCTGTAAGAGCCTTCTATCAAAGGTTTTCAATGAACCACAGTTAAGAATACTAAAGCAACGTTTTGTAATTGTTACTTAATCAACAATATTACCCATTATTTTATGGAAAATGTGGTGGATCCTAAAGACATTTGGATACACTGCTGTCTGTAAGTTAAGGCTACACCAAATTTCAAAACTAGCACCCTTCAAAAGATTGCCTTTTAGCACATTTTAAAATTCATTGGTAATATGAAATAATAATCTTTTACAAAGTCAGCATACTGAGTTGTATGGATTAGCAGTCAGTCCAAATGAGATCAACATTATATTGCAACTGAGAAAATCATATCTGCCTTAGTAAATACTGCTCACTCAGCAGTTGCAAGTTAGTCACAATAAGGTATATAGGCAATCCAAAAAATAACATAGATTTTTAAAATCAATTTTAAGTCTATGAACCTTGCTGTGTGTTTGAAGTTTCTTAGTAAAATAAACACACACACACACACACACACACGTGCATATAAACTTCTCAAAGCTCCTGTAGATTTTTTTGAGCTTTGCAAATATTTAATCTTCTTGACATACAATATACCTAGAGTATTTTCTTTAAAAACTCCCCCCTCCATGCACTACCAGGTAGTTACAGTTTGTATTCTTAGCTTTCAAACATTTTTTATTAACTAGAATCTCTATTCCCTTCTTACAAATATCTCAATATATGTCCCCAATCATCCTGGCATTCTGTTTTAGATGACAACCTTTTGTCCTATCAACTAGTACACAGTTGTCTGACCATTTAGTGTTCTCCATAACCTAATCAGGACATTTTTTGATATCTGTGCAATTTAAATATCTGCAAGCATGTTATATGTTGTGTAAAAATACAGTCTTTCCTACTTTTCTACATTTTGTACAGAGGTGCAATTAACTAAAGAGATTTAAGTTGACTAGTTCACCTGTCATCCAAAACATTTTTAGGGAGAAATTAGGAAGACAGTAATCACTGTTAAGATCTTGCTCTGGATAAGAAAGAATTTATCAACCTTGCTTCTGAAATAATAATTTCTCCCTATGCCACTTACTCTAAATATCTCAGACATAGACGGCCTTAAACACTTAAATTTTCTCTACTGTCAGTTTCTTAGATAAGGCTTTCATCATCTTTCACTAGAATCATACCGTTACTCCCTCAAAAGTGGCTTATACAATTCCCTCCACTAGGAAACATCTTCTGACCCTTTCAATTTCTCGCTTAAATATTTTCCATAATTACTATATTTTTTAACATAGATCCTCAAGTGTTCTCTGATTTACATGAGAATATATGGTTCACCCCATATACTGTGAATAATTATCTAGATAACCACTGCTGAATTATGTTTATGAGATGTCAGTGTTTAGTATATTTATGATCAAATTCACACAATGTACTCAAATTTGTCTCCTAATGATACATTCCAAAAAAATATAAAGAGCTATTGATATATAATTTATTTGATTGCATCAAGTAATACCTACAAGATGCCATGTATATTACTACATGAACAAAGTGTTAGCAGATATTTGAATAAATAAACATCAAACTAGAATTGTAGTTTCACCTTGTTAGAACCTGAGTATAATTTTTCCTATAAATATTTGTGAGGTATGTTCTGAGATATAGTTTATTTAAAGTTTGAATGTTTAGGTTCATTATTATTTTATGATTTCCTAGGTGTGTCTAGAATACGGCTCTGTTTAGGGCATATTACTCCCAACTTCTGGGGTTAGATTTTCCTGAGTATTCTATCCAATATCATATAAATTAAGTTTGTCTGATCTGGCTAGTGGGATATGCACTTTCTCAGCCCTATGTGAGAAACTGGGCATTGTTCTCTAATATTTTTGGATTTTTTAGTTTTCTCAAACACTAGGGTTGATCAGTATTCAGAGTCTAGATATGCAGAGTTATCTCTTTATGAAGATCTCTTCTCTCAGTAATCTGTGTTGTAATCTCCAGCCACATTTTTCTCTCTGAACTCTCAGCTCTGTTTTGTCAATTCATGTGATCTCCTGGACTCTTGTCTTGCTTTCCCTTCCCTGTTTTGGCCTGGGAACTTTAAGGCAGCTAGTGAGGAAAGTATCTTGTTTCTTTTTCACTTGTCAGAAAACATTACCCACTGTTGTCTGGTGTCTTGAAAACCATCGTGTATGTTCTTATAGATGATATAGATAGACAGAGATACAGATTATATAGATGATACAGATAAAGATATATAGTCTGTTGTTTTTTGGTTGTTTCAGATGGGAGGGTATATCTGGTCACCTTGGACAAAGATGATAGCCTCTCACAGTACGTTTCTTTTAAATAAGTCCATTATTCAAGTTTGAGAGACATTGATATGATTGAGAAATATTGATACCAATTTAAATATTATATTGTTGTACAAAATAAGCTCTTCTTTCATATAAGGCCACAGAATTTGAAATTTACTCTTCCTGTGTATTTATCCAACTGATTTTCTTGCACAAATATGCAACAAAATCACTTGGCCTAACAAAAATGCAGATGCCTATGCACTGCTCTAGACCAACTGAAGCCAAATCTCTGGGTTTGGGCCACTTAAGTACCACAATTATCTTTATTTTTATACTCCTAAATTTTGAAAACCTCTGTTCTATATTATTTACCTCTTCTTCTTAGTAATCCTGTTTCTTTTTAATCATGTAGACTGTTTTTAACTGTTGCAGATTACAGCACCATCAATTGTGAAGAAATGAATATAACATGTACTGAAGACTTAGTTTGCATCAAACACTGTGCAAGGTATAGTTCAACCATTACTGCATTCAATAGTAATTATTATGTATAGTTTTTAATTTAAAAATCAAGAATTGACATATCTTTTTGCACAGAATCTTATAGCTCAGGTTTCAAACTCCATGTGTCTGACTCCAAAACTAATGCTTCTCCATGAAGCCTCTCCACTATGTTACTTGGCCATATTCCTTGCTTTTGTTTGCTCTTGTATTCTAAACTATTAGAAAATATCTTTGCTTTGCTCTACCAACATCTTGCCCCCTTGCACTGGCCCCATGTTCTGTTTGTTTTGTTTTGTTTTGGGTTTGTGTGTGTGTATGTGCCATCCTTTTCTGCAGTGATGGCCCAGTCTAATCCAGCCTCAGTAGGCAGTTAATGGGAAAGAGCTATTAATATTCAGTATAACATGGAAGTATGTATAACACTAGTAAAGCTCTGTAGACAAAACATCAACTACACCATAAGCTTTTTTTTTTTTTTTTTTTTTTTTTTTTTTTTTTTTTTTTGCGGTACGCGGGCCTCTCACTGTTGTGGCCTCTCCCGTGCTGAGCACAGGCTCCGGACGCACAGGCTCAGCGGCCATGGCTTATGGGCCCAGCTGCTCCGCGGCATGTGGGATATTCCCGGACAGGGGCACGAACCCGTGTCCCCTGCATCGGCAGGCGGACCCTCAACCACTGCATCACCAGGGAAGCCCCATAAGCTATTTTAATTATTCATCTATATAAGTATTCACAGAAATAAAATAAGAAGAAATATGTAACACATATTGATGGCTGACCATCTATTTTTTAATGCCTTTGGAAGTATATTTCTGAGTCAATAATGTAACATTTTTTCAAGAATCTTTTTAAAAAAATCAATTAGAATATAAATGGCTTAATCTTTACTAAAAGAGTCAAGAAACCATTCATTTTGCTAGCATAAATAAATGACAATCCAAATAATAGCATCAGATTTTCAACTATGCATTTTAGTCAAATATTTATTTGAGAATGGAACAACTATAATCATGGATAGTATTAAAACTTTTTCAGGAATAATATATAAGTATGCATGATCAGTCAGAGATAAAACTTTTATTGAATGTCTTAAATTAAGAACATAATAAAATAAGAATAGGTCAGCTTTTTTAAAAGTTAAGTAATTACAGCTGGAAAACACTTGAAAGCTATTTCCAAACCTTATATTTTTAACTTGCTGTGTAGGCATTGTTTGTTCAATTGTTGTTTTGTTTTTATAAATAGAATAGTTAATGCATTTGACAAATGTATGAGAAATCCATTTTATGAAGGAAGAAAATAAGTTTATCTTCTCTGGATGACATAAATCTTTAAAAACTCTGTGGGTATTTAGCCAAATGAATTCTTAGTTTTAAAAAATCTTTTGAAACTTTTTAGAATAACATAAAGTTACCTTTTGTATTTTAATTCATTTTATATTTTAACCATACATTATTGCTATCTAACAGAAGCATAGCTAAAAGGTAATATACGTTTAGGGAAATATATAAGTGGCTATGGTTATATACATGAATATCAGTGACTTATAGCTTTGTAATGTTATAGAGATGTTGGTAAAATAGGCAAGAACTGTGGAAATTTCTGAGGCCTTCTCCTCCCCACGAATTTATAACAAAGATATTTTGTCCACTGGCGTGTGTTTTTTGAGGACTAATGAATAATTCTATATTGAGCATTACAAAGGAAAACAAAAAGTTTAAGGCATTATTGTCTTAAGCATACATCCCAATGTATCTTTAAGGATCCCTCTAAAATGTCACATCTCTTCTTACTTTACCTGATTCCCTTTCCACACCACCGCAGCTCTGCAATAATATTTACTATATTGTATTATACATCTTTGTTTATGTCTGTCTTCTTTATGTTGTCTCCATAAAGGCAGAGTTTATATCTCTGTCTAGGTTGGTATCCCTAGCAACTAATTCACAGCCTGACTTAGAGCATGTGCTGAATAAACATTTATTTGTTGTAGGTTTATGATTAAATGATGATTAGATTTTCATTCTCAAAAGCTTAAGATTTAGCTGTAAAGGTAAGTATTACCTGTTTGAAACAATCCAAGGCATTATAGATCAAGTGTTCAATAAGTAGCATATAACATGAAGAGTTGAGTGAGAAGATAGAATGGTTTTATAACATTTACAGATAGAATTTGAAAATTATGAAAAGATATGTAATTACATAAAACTGAACTTTTATCTTCTCCCTTCTAAGAGAATAATATATTAAATCAGTTAAAAGTTTAGTGATTCACTAGAAAGATGAAAATAAGCCATTAAAAAAAAGGCAGGCATGTGCTTCAGTTTTCACAGCTTAGCATAGCACTGTTCTATTTTCAATGTTCCATTTATCTTTTTTTTAATGTGGGATTGACTTCAATTAGCTAAAAATACTGTACCTTTTTTAGTTCAATATTTGAAGTTTTAAAAAAATTGTTCATTTTGAATATTGGGTTAAGTTCTGTCTGATTTTATGTTCTATCATTTGTAACACAGAGACAAGAATATGCTTCTTCAATAGCACAGTCTACAAAAGGCACTGCTTTGTTTATTCTAAATAGCACAGTCTACAAAAGGCACGGCTTTGTTTATTCTATGTTGATGATCATAATATGAACTGATTATTTTTAAGCAGGATTGATTTATCCAGTTATCTATATATGAAAATATCCATATGTGTTCTTAAATTGGGAATTGCTATGCCCACCATGTTTTGAAATATAAACAATGCAAGACATAAGATTTTTCAACTTGTAGCTCCTGTTCAGCACATAAATGGCTTGAATACTAAATTGGTATTAAAAAAAAAACTGTCTTTCTTCTCAGCCACTTTCGATTCATCTTCCCCTTGGGTTAAATACCAGTAGTATCAATCATTCTAAGGTACTAATATATTAATTCTAAGATTGATGGCTCCTTTAACTTTTGTGTCATGTGTATACACAAAAGCTTGAAATTCTTTTTTTGTGAACAGCCTTATCTGGTTGATTTTAATCAAGATTTGTCTGTCGTCCAATGAGCTCTGTGCCTGCTTACTTTATGTGTTAGTCTAGAAAATAGTTCATTCTCTTTTTAAAATGTGGACTTACTGTATTAGTTATCTCTGACACAATTAATGTTCCTCAAAAAAGTAACTTTACCTGCCTTTTCGACTGTTGAGAGTTTAGCCAAGTTGCTCCACGGAATTGCTGCCTTGGCATCCATTGTGTTTGGCCAAGCTTCCTGTGGGTAGCTTAAACTGATACTAGCCCCACTTTTCTCTCCATTCTAAAGCGTCTATGGCAATGTGGATCCCATTAATTGTAGTGGGTAAACTAATAAAAGCTCCTAACACAGAGCTTTTAAACTGTTAAAAGAAATTTACAGATGGTAAACTTGAATAGGATACTAATGGAAAGTGGAAGAAAATATTCTGGTGGCTGCACTATTTATGTGGACAATGAAGTTAGATACCTGATGCTGAGTGAAGTTAATGCATTGGAGAAAGACAATACAAGGTCAAGGATCAATATTATCCAATTGAAGGATAAGTGTGAAAGTCAAAAACCTACTGTAGCGTATCCTATAAAGACAGTGATCAGTTTCCGGAGCAGAGAAATATTGGAGTATCATGCATGAGGCTTGTTTACAGGGGCAGCATAGCTTCAGAGAAGGATAAATTCTCAGCTACTACAAGACAGTTTTGGCTTAGTTGGTCTTGACTCTAGTTGTAATGACATGAATCTATGAGACTTGGAATTAAGAAATCTAGGTTGATGCATTGAAAAACTTTGAAACAAGATCTGTCTAAACCCCATATTCTCACAGAAGTGACCCAGTCCTGTGGGGTTAAAGACAGTAACCCCTTTCCCACAAATGTCTGTGCTCTGCAAGGAAACACACACTCCCTCCAGATCTACTTCCACCTCCCTCCCTGACCAGTAAATGTGATTAAGTCACACTAAAACAAGATGGAAGAACTGCTGGACCTAGTAAAGAAGAAAAAGCTCCACACTGATGAAGCTGCAAGACTTAGCCAGCATACTCTCCGAATGTGGGAGATGATGTGTAACACTTGATCCTTTGGGTGAGTTGTGGTGTATTGTCAGGTTAGATAAGAAAGAATTTATTAATATGGGTGAATTCTCCCATGAAAGAGTTATCATCACACATGCAAAAATCAGGAGATAGTGCTAACTCACAGGCACTTGGAAGCTCTCTGAAAGAGACGACCTGTGCTAAATATAGTAGACATACTAGTACTGTTTTGGCAAATGGTGAGAGAAGGGAACACTTTGTTGAAAGGAATGCGAAAACTATATTATTAAAATGAGCATATCGGGTGCTTGGCAGAATCCCCACGTTGAATCCTTGGTCTGTGGGCTACCAGTTATTGTAATGACAAATGCTGAGTTTCTGTTCATCCTCCAAAATATTAAATTGGTCCATTAAATTGATGATATAATATTAATCTGTCTGGATAAGAAAGAAGTGTCAACTATGATGGAAGGGCCCAGTAAGACACATGATACCAGAGGGTGAAATGTACCCCTAGGAAGATTCAAAAACTACTACAACATCAGTGGGGTTTTTAGGAGCACAGTGATTTGGGGCATGCTATTTAAGTCCTTCATAGCATTGGCCAAATTATTATAATTTGAACTTTTTCCCAATAAGGAGGAAGCACATTTTTTGTGGACCTCTTTGGATTCTGGACCCATCATATTCAATACTTGGGAATAGTACTCTGATTAATTTACCAAGAGACATAAACAGAAAAGGCTGTTATCATTGACTAGGTCCCAGAATAGGAAAATTCTCTAGTAGGACTATTTTGTATTAAAAATATGCCTTCGATTAGGCCCTCATAACCTAATCATCTCCAACAGGTCCTACATCCTAATACTGTCACCTTGGGGATTAGGATTTAGCACATGAATTTTAGGGAGGCACAAATATTCAGACCATAGAAGACCAGTATCTAGGATATATAAAGAACTCTCACACCTGGACGTTAAATGAATAACAATGTAATCAGAATATGGTCAGAAGACACACAGGCCTTTTACGGAAGAGTACTATATATGTTTAGCTGATATGCACATAAAAATTTTTGAACATTATTAGCCATTAGAGAAATGTCAATAAAATCACAATGAAATATCACTACACACCAGTCAGAACAGCTAAAGTAAAACAAAGTGGTATCACTAAATGCTGGTGAGAAAGCAGAGAAACTGGATCTTTCATACATTGATAATTGGAATGTAACATAGTTCATCACTCTGAAAAAGAGTTTGGCAGTTCCTTTTAAAACCAAAAGGAGAGTTACCCTCTTGAACATTTATCCCAGATAAATGAAAGCATATCTTCATGCAGAAACTTGTGACATATGAGATGTGAGTAAATGCAAACACCTTTTGGAAAGCCTGAGAGACAGCAGTATCATCCATGGATAGCCAAATAAATTTTTCAAAAAGCATGATAGAGAAAGGAACTTGATGGCAAGAATATGAAGCATTGGAGGTTTAATTAAGGACAGGCAATAATATCTAATGAATAAAGGAAAGAGTTGGCATGGTTGCTTGTTGCAAATCTCTGTGATCTCATTCAATCCCATGGCTTTCAATACCATCTAGGTACAAATGACTTTCAAATCTATATAACTAGCTGCTAACATCCTCTTAAATTCTAGAATAATTTTACAATTATCTAATGAATAACATCTCAATTTGGCTGTTCAACAAGCATCATAAAATTAGTACATACAAGATAGAATGCATGGTACTTCCACTCCCAAATCTTTCTTTAGCTTCTCTCTTCTTAATCATTACATCATCATTCATTTTGATGCTCAAGCTTAAACCCTGAAGTAATCTTTGATTTTTTTTTTTTCACCTCACAGCTCACATCTCATCACTAGTACTGTCAGTTCTATTAAAAATTATGTCCCCAACTTAACAACTTATGACCACCTCCAACACTAAACTCAATCCTAAGGCATCAGCATCCCTGACCTGGACCAGTCTGTTTACCTTTCATTCCAGTTCTTTGTTATCACTCACATCCCTGGCACCACTTTACCCTCCTCATAGTCTGTTCTCTAAAACAACTTGTGTGATGTTATGTTGTGTAGATCATATTACTCTTTTGATCAAAATCCTCCAGTGCCTTCACGCCACATTAGATTAATATATTGCAGAACCACATACACTTGCACACATACCTTTACAAAGACCCTCAAAGTAATTGCTAGAATCTTCTTTACCTACCTCTTGAGATTTCTCCTACATGCTATTAGCTACAGCCACAAGGCTTATATTTCTTCCGTGAAAATGCCAAGCTTACTCCCACTCCAGAGTTTTTATACCTGCTGCCTTCTAGCATGAAATGATTTCCCTCTAGATAATCACAGACTAAGTTTTTCTTTAAATGTCACCTCCTCAGAGAATATGTTAGTGATTTCTATCAGAAACATCCGGCCTTCTCTATACATCCCTCACTACCTATTCTGATTTGTTTTTCTTCACAGCACTGACCATTATATGAAATTGTATTGTTTATTTTTCCTCTTTATCTTATTCTGTTAGCACACAAATTTAAGTTCCATAAGTCAGGTCCACATAATCCAGCAATAAAAACAGTGACTAGCACATAGTGGGTAATCAGCAAATATATTTTGAAGGAATATATAAATGAATCATCTATTTTAATAAAAAAATTAATATATTTTAAAATGTGTGTATATATACTGAGTGAAGTAAGTCAGACAGAGAAGGACACTATAGTAGATATTGCTTACATGTTGAATCTAAAAAAAATGGTACAAATGAACTTATTTACAAAACAGAAATAGAGTTACAGATGTAGAAAACAATCTTATGGTTACCGGGGGGAAGGGGGAGAAGGGTTAAATTAAGAGGTTGGGATTGACATATACACACTACTATATATAAAATAGATAGCTAATATAGCTACTATATATAAAATAGATAGCTAATATAGCACAGGGAACTCTACTATAGCACAGGGAACAATACTCTGTAATGACCTATATGGGAAAAGAATCTAAAAAAGAGTGGATATATGTATATGCATAGGTGATTCATTTTGCTGTACACCTGAAACTAACACAACATTGTAAATCAACTATACTCCAATAAAAATTTTAAAAAATATGTACACATAATCACAAAGGAAACCACATACAAAAGGCTAAAATATAAAAATGACAAATACTGAAATTAGAGAACATCATGCCATAATACTATATATCAGTAGTGTAACCTGTATTTTTAAAATAGACAAACTTATACTGAGAAAACTGTTATATAGAATGGTTAGTCTCATTTTAAATAATGTAATTCATATTTTTAGTATCTACCTCATGACAAAGACTACCTCAAATTTAGTATAGGTTAATAAAGTAATATTCTGCAAATATATACTTATAGTTGTTTGAGGATAAAATGGAAACATTTTGTGGAAGCCTTTTTTAGCTATATAGATACTGAGTTATTGGGATGATATTTCTTTACTCCCAAAGAGAAATAACTTCTGAAAGAGCAGTCAACATTGGAGTCTCCACATGATTAAGTTACTATCATCTTGAGTCATTCTCTAAAACCCATCCATTTTTCACACTTGCCAAACTGGTAATTGAAAGGAAATGGAGTAGGAACAACCCACACAAATCTCAGTTATTTTTTATGGTGGCACTGGTTAATGAGAATTCTTGAGAGTCGGTACTGCTTTTGAATACTTCAAACCCATGTGAGAATTAGATCTATTGTTAAAACATGTGTAAAGCAAATTCCTGAGAAATAACCTTGGATCATTTCAGGGATATATCTGATATAGACTGAAATGAAATTTTATCAGAATTCCTTTCTCATGTGGTTCTCTATCTTCTGTATCTCATTTAGTCTGAATGAGAGACTGTTATTATTTTTGAAATATCCAGGAATCATTAGCTTGATCGCACTCTCCAATAGTCCATGAAGTTTATGCATTTCCATTTAACTCTAATCACAGTAGCAAGGACAAATATCTGCATGACCTTTTGAGGAATACTAAGGGAAGGTTCAGAAGACACAAACAATTTTGATGATATATGATTCTGATACATAGAAGGGATTACCCATGGGTGTTTAATTTTAATGATTCTTTGATTAAATTCAAATATATACTGAAGAAAATGTTTGAAAATTTCAACATAAACTGTATATAATATAATTTAATTTTAATCTAAATTAAGGAAATTAAACCACATATTTTAATGATTTTTCTAAAACTTTAATCTGAAAAATAAACATGACAAAAATGTGGAAAAAGTGTGCAATTATTACCATAATTACTGACATTATTTAATAATTCTATATTTATTTTCATATATTCCTAGGGTTATTGCTTTATTCCTAGTGGACTTGGTGCAATCTTACCAAATTAAAAAGAAAAAAATATATTATCATCTCATGACTAGGCAACATTACATGTTCTGAGTTATCTTCTGATTTTTGATTATGATAGAGTGCTTGATGACTTCTCACAGATAAATACTGATCACTAGATATATGTGTCAGCAACTGCTTAACAGGTAAAAGGAATTTGTTGCACCAGAAAAAATTTCTAAGCCTACACCTAGTGATTTTGTTTATGGTTATAATAACAAAAAAAGGAAACAAAATCAGGCTATAAAATATTATAGTAACTTTTTGAGCTTTGGACTTTAAAGTTTGTTAAACCCATGGGGAAACTGATAATATAATATACTTCATGTAAATACATGATTTATACATTTATAGATTAACCTAAACATGGGCTAAGTGTGATATGTGGTTTGGCATATGACCCAGATGGTTAAAGGCAATTCAGAACAAGTATCCTGAAAAAAGAAAAGAGAAAGATTCATGAATCAGGAGACTTGTATCTGAACTTCAAGCCAGATATTTCTCTTATAATGTTTTACATATAATTTTGACTGTATATATTTACTGTGACATATGCATCAATACTTAACTGTTAAGTAAATGGAATATTGATTTATTCCTCAGTATAGGCTTGGTTCTTATTATCTAAATCCATTTGTTAAAATAGCCTTTCCTGTGCTACTAAAGAAAGGCATCTGATTAAATTGGACTCAAATGTCAGTAATTGTCCAAATATTGATGAAACATACTATCTATAACAGGTAAACATTTTTTTGTACACAATTCATCTGGCAACGTCATATTTCTTAAACTTATTTGAGTCATGTAAAATGATTATTTGAATTACAATTGCAACCTTTCAAAATATACAGGTTATAAATTCCATCTTCATATATATAATTATTTCTCCTGGGAATGTGAGTGAATGTTTCTATTTTTGGATATCTTGATATTTCAGCTATAAGTCATGTGTGAATCATAGCCATCTTTAATGTAGGGGACAGTGATTTAATGCATTGAATAATAATATGATTTAAAACCAAAGTGAAATGTTTGAGACATAGTAGCACTTAGGGTAAACATTTATTGAGTGCTGGGGCAATATATTCATTTCGTTAGGAAGGGTTCTCTTTATGGAGAGTAGGGGCTCTTCTTTCCAGAATAGCAGGCAAGTTAGTTGTCAAAATGGGTGGAAAGGTGAGGCCTGGGACAAGAGACCCAGGGATTACAACAGAGATTAATTGGAAAACATGTATTATTTGAAATTCAGTGATGCTAGGTATTGTTTTTACAATGACCTTGAATAATATTGAAGTCAGATTTCATTTATATAATCGTTACTTAGTTTTAGTACACATTTTATGAGTTTTAACATGTGCTACTATACTTGTTTTGTCAAGAGCTGCGTCAATAATTTTCAATCAAGGCATAACAACTTGACATTTTCCAAAGCTCTCAGAATTCCTATCCATATGTGTAATATACTTGAATTCAAAATCCCTATTCTCTCTTTAGGTTGTTAAACACCAGGATTTCACTTTGTATATGCATAGTTTTATCATAACTAAGTGAAAATATGCATATTGAATCAATGCAAAATTATGACATTGAGAATATATTATTGATTGCAATGATATATATGTCTAATATTTAATAAAATGTTACATTATTTATAGTTGTCACTATCTCTGTCCTTCCAGGGGTATGTTTCTGTTAAAAGTCATGCATGCGTATGTGTATATGATGATGATAATAACAATTATAACAGCTAAGACAAGTGCTCATCCAAGAATTTTGCTTCGAATGATTCATTTAACCCCATGATGTTGATAATAATTATTCCCATTTAAAGATGAGACACCTGAGGTACTGAGAGGTTATAAAACATGTCTGTAATGGGTTAAATTATGTCCAAAATGTAAAAATATATGCATATTTAAGACCTAACCCCCAGTACTCCAGAATATGAATTTATCTGGAAATAAGGTCACTGAAGACCCTATTAATAAAGTTAGCTGTAGGAAGACTAAACAGCCAAATCATATTTTCCAGAATTTATAGGGAAAAGTAGATCATTTTTTGTGCAACTACATAAATGTAATTCAAGATTACCTCACAGGGAATAGTTGATATCTAACTTGTTTTTCTATGTCTCCCTGTCTTTCATAATTAACTCCTGAACATAATTGAGAGTGACCAAGTGATTGTAATCAGCCCTACTTACTCTCATTTGGCTTGATGAAATTTAATCAGGCTTCTATCTGCTTCTTAGGTCCCTAACTTTGGATTGCTTCAAGGTTAAACAAGCACTAAGGCACAAAATATCCCACCTTAACAGTTCATTCTGAAATCTGGCCGACCGGAGAGACACATTTCCTGTAGAAAAGCCCTAGTTTTTCTACCTGGTCAGCCTACCTTGCTGCCCTACTCCCCACAATGTTTTTGCTAGTTCTGCTTTCCTCTCCCTAGTAAAGAAAGCCCTTTTTACTTTGATTTAGAGATGTTTGCAGTTCATGAGGTCTGAGTCCTCTCCCTACTGCAATTTTGAATAAAATCTTTGCTTACCTAAGTCCAGATTTATTTTATCTGACAAATGCTTGTATTTTTATGAATATTAAGCTTTCTTACATACAATATCCTGTTTACTTTTAGTTTCCAGAGAACGTAGAATAAAACAAAGGTCTCTGTAAATAACAGGTTCAACAATTTTACATATAAATATATATATATATATACACACACACACACACGTGTGTGTGTGTGTGTGTAGAGACTGTGATGGGATAAGGTATAGATATACAGAAAAAAGTTTCTTTAACCTACATAGCTAAGAGACGAATCCCTATGTATCTATCTATCTACCTACCTATGTACCTATTTTAAGTTGGAAAGCATCAGTGACTTTACTAAGCTCCATAGCAGTGTAGTGAATAGAATAATATTAGTGAAAGGCGTATTACTTCAAAACAACTTGACATTTTCCAAAGCTCTCAATACTCAGCTTCATTTTAATTCAACATTCTTGTACTTCCTTTGAGTGGATAATGTTGTAAGTCAATGTTATAACAGGAATTTTAAAGATATAAGAAGTTTTTTTAATGCTAGTCATGTATATAACTAATACAGTTTTATAATAAATAGCAATTTCTGGAGGAAATCAAACTCTCTATAAATAAATATACAAGATAAAATGACCCTTATTCATTGAATACAAATTTTCAATATATAAATATACATGCAAATGCATAGTTAGATGTACAAATTTGAATGAGTTATTTTTCTATAAAAATATATATTGATATACTTCTGTTTATGATAAAACATTATGACATTCATAAGTTTTCTTACTTAAATAGCAGATTTATTGAGATATAACTCACATGCCATAAAATTCAACTTTAAAGTTCATGAGTCAGTTATTTTTACTTTATTGATAGAGTTGTACAACCATCCCCACTCTCTAATTTCAGAACATTTCTATAATCCCACAAAGAAATCCTGTATAACTTTGTAGTCACTCCTCATTGCCCTCTGCCTCTAGCCCCTGGCAACAGCTAATCTGCTTTCTGTTATTATGGATTTGCCTATTCTCGACACGTCATATAAATTTCAATTAAATTCCACGTAAATCTTTATTCAATATGTAAGTTTTTTGTAACTGAATTCTTTTCCTTATAATGCTTTCAAAATTTGTCCATTTTGTAGCAGTTATCAGTACTTCATTCCTTTTTATTGCTGAATACTTTTCCATTTATTGATATACACAATTTGATTATCCATTCATATGTTGTTGGGTATTTGGACTGTTTCTGCTGGACACAGGCACACCTCAGGTTCAGTTCCAGACCACCACGATAAAGCAAATATCACAATAAAGTGAGTCACACACATCTTTTTTGGTTTCCTAGTGCATATAAAGTTATGCTTAAACAATGCTATAGTATTTTAAGTGTACAACAGCATTACGTCTAAAAAATTGTATATAGTGTAATTAAAAATACAAAACAAAACCCAATGACAATTGTAACATTAAAGATCACTGATCACAGATCTCCATAACAAATATATTTACAATGGCTAAGTTTGAAATATTTCAAGATTTACCAAAACGTGACACAGAGACATGAAGTGAGCAAACGCTGTTGGAAAAATGGCACCCACAGATTTGCTTGAGGCAAGGTTGCCACACCTTCAATTTTTTAAAAATGCAGTATTGGGCTTCCCTGGTGGCGCAGTGGTTGAGAGTCCGCCTGCCGACGCAGGGGACGCGGGTTCGTGCCCCGGTCCGGGAAGATCCCACATGCCGCAGAGCGGCTGGGCCTGTGAGCCATGGCCGCTGAGCCTGCGCGTCTGGAGCCTGTGCTCCGCAACGGGAGAGGCCACAACAGTGAGAGGCCCGCGTACCGCCAAAAAAAAAAAAAAAAAAAAGCAGTATCTGTGAAGTGCAATAAAGCGAGGCTCTAATAGACAAAGTGTGCCTGTGTTATGAATAATGCTGCTATATACTTAGTGTACAAGTTTTTATATAGACTTAAGTTTTAAATTCTCTTGTTTATATACCTGGAAGTGGAATTTTGGGTCATATTGTAAATTTACGTTCAACATCATAAGAAAGTGCCAACTGTTTTTAAAGTGGCTGCACCATTTTACAATTTTGCTCCCAATGTACAATGGTTCCAATTTTCCATATCCTTGACAAAATTTGTATTTGTCTTTTCTTTTTAATTTTAACCATCCTAGTGGGAATAGTGTCTTATATGGATTTGATTTTTCATTTTCCTGATAACTAATGATGTTGAGCATCTTTTCCAGTGCTTCTTGGCCACTTGCATATTTCTTCAAATCCTCGACCACTTTAAAAATCAGGTGTTCTGTCTTCTGATTTTGAATTGTAAGAATTCTAGATGTATACTGGATATTAGTTCTTTATCAGATGTTTGATACATACCTGATAAATATATCTGATATCATAAATATATCTGATATTATAAGAGATATCAGATCTGATAATATAAATATTTCTGATATTATACAACTGATAAATGACATTTATTTTTCCCATTATACTGGTTGTCTTTATTTTCGTAAAAGTATCATTTGATGCAAAAATATTATTACTTTTGATGACATCAAATTCTTTTCTGCTTGTGCTTTCATTGTTATATCTAAGAATCAATTAACCAATCAATGTCACAAACATTTACTTCTACATTTTCTTCAAAGAGTTTTATAGTTTTAGTTCCTACTTTTCGGCATATGACTAAATTTTAATTAATCTCATATATGATATGAAGTTTGGGTCCAAACATATTCTTCTATATGAGGATACCCAATTATCCCAGATCTTTCTTATAAAGACTGTGTATTTGTTGATAGTCTTTTTTCTTTCAGTACATTGAATATGTCATCTCACTGTATTCTGGCCTCTCTGGTTTCTTAAATGAAATCAGCTGATAATCTCATTTATGACTCCCTGTACATGCTGAGTAATTTCTCTATTGTTGCTTTTGAAAATCTCTCTTTGTCTTTGTCTTTCAAGAGTTTGATTATGAATAATATAGGTGTATCTCTTTATATGTATCATACTTGTTTGTTAAGCTCCTTGGATATATAAATTAATGTTCTTAATAAAATTGGGTAAGTTTTAAATCATTATTTCTTCAAATATTCCTTCTGCCCCTTTATCCCTCTCCTCACTTTCTGTGAATTATATTATGTGCATTTTGGTATTGTTGATGGTGTTCCACAGATCTCAGAGGTTTTAATCATTTTTCTTCCTTCTTTTTCTTTCTCTTCCTCTGATTGCATACTTTCAATTGACCAATCTTCAAGTTTGCTAATTAATTCTTCTGCTAGCACTGAGTACCTTCTGCAGCTGAGTACCTCTAGTGAATTTTTTATTTCAGTTATTGTACTTTTCAACTCCAGAATTATATTTGGTTATTTTAAGTTTTTGTCTAGTAAATCTAACACATGAGCTCCTTCTGGGAGAGTGTCTATTGACAATTTTTTTTCCAATATATGAGGCATCTTTTCCTTTATGTTCACATGTCTGGATGTTTTGTTTGTTTTAAAACTGGAACTTTTAAATAATATAATATGACAAGTATGGTAGTCAAATATCACACTCAGGATGTATCATCATTGTTGTTTGTTGTTTTTGTCACTGCTGTTTGGTTTTTGACTTTTGTAAACTAAACTAATTCACTAAAATATATATCATTTGCATTGTTTGGCTAGTGAAGCCTCTGCTTCATTACCATAACTGTCATCTGAAGATCATATAGAGATCTTCTTAGTTCCTTGCACTAAGAAGTCTCCCAGTCTCAGTCAAGTTCTTTGTGCACACCCTGACAATGTACAACCCTGACTTAGTCTTTACTTTCTGTTTGTGCAGAGCCTCATAACCAGCTGGAGATGAAAGATAAGTGCTTTCTGAGATATTTCCTGGGCATGTACAGAGCCCTTTACATATGCACAGCCTTCTAAATTTGCAGGAATATGTTGGAGGTTTTCAGAGCATCCTATGGGTATCTCACTCCTCTGCTTTCTTCCTTAAGTTTTTTGGCCAGTCTCTTGTTTTCTCCAGTTGTTATCCCTGTCTCAGACAGGTGCAATGTTAATTAATTTCTTCCAATTGATTACAACAAATGCTGCAGGGAAATTGCTACTCACACCTAGTGAGCTCTCAATTAGTTAATGTGTATAAGATTTGTGAGTTAGAATTTCCAAATAGTGGCCAGCCGTGTTAAATACGGCAGTTCTCCAGGATTAGAGCTTTTGGGGACTTTCAAACCCATTTTGTGGCTGCTAGGCTTCTGGTTTTCATGGCTACTGTAGTTGTGAAGCTGATGGTTTTCAAGGCTACTGTGGAATTGAGTAAGGGGGATGGGAATATTACAAGTTAAAACATGACACACTTCACCGTTTGTTCTGATATTCAGTCATTTCTCTTGAATAAATGATCCTCATATGCTGATAAGGCTTTGGATAATTATCAGAGTTTTGTCCTTATAAGAAGGGAAGATGGCCATGAGAAGATACAGATTCATAAGGAGAATGTTATATGATGATGAAAGCAGAGGCTAGAATGAAGCAGTTGCAAGCCCCAAAATACCAAGAATTGAAGGCCACCACCAGAAGTTAGGAAGAGGCAAGAAAGATTCTTCCTTACAGGTTTCAGAATAAAAATGGCTCTGCTGCCACCTTAATCGCAGACCTCTGGACTTCATAACTGTGAGATAATAAATTTCTGTTCTTTTAAGCCACCTAATTTGGGGCACTTTGATATGGCAGCCCCAGGAAATAACTACAATGATTGAAGAAATGTGCTTTTCTATGAGTATCACATCTGGAAGTACAGTATGTACTATCGATGCCATTTTACCGGTGATGCTAACTTTTATCACTTAATTTAAGGTACTGTCATGTTACTTCACTGTAAAATTTCATTTTTCTTTCGTAATTAGTAATTATCTTGTGAGAAATATATTAAGATTATTCAGATATCCTATTTCTCATTATAGTTTTACCTACTAAGTTTGCATTTATTAATGAATCTTGCCTACAACAATTGTTATCGTCGTGTTTGACTAATGTTGCTTTCTATTTCTATTATTTCTTCTGCATTTATTTGAATTCTACTGTAGAATTGAGGTCTTCCTTCTACACTATTTATGTACTCGGTTGTTTATCTGCATCTTTATGGATTCATTGATACTTATTTTACTTCATGCATTACACTATACTACTATACGTGCTTTTTTACCACTCAAATTACCCCAGACTTGGCCACTAGGAGCTCCTTTAAACTGTCTGCTTTGTTCTTCAAACACATATTTTAGATCATTTCCTTTTCTTTCCAGCACCACAAGATGTTCTAATTTCCTCTTCTACTTTCCCTGCCTCAATTCTAGAATCAATCTTTTTTTTTTATTGGTGAATTAAAATGTTTAAAGATCAATTTTCCCAGGAATTTTGTTTTAATTCCTTTAGATAAAATTCTACCAAGTCCAGTGATGAGATATAGAAAGATAAAAACATCAGTGAATATGTACAGTTTAATATTATCTTAAAAGCAAAGCCTTAGAAATTATGTTTGATACATTTTAAATGCTTATAAGAATTCATATTGTGGGGGAAACTTAGGTAATACTTGTAGATAGGCTCTCTTATTGTCAAATGCCTGAGTCATAGGGTATCCATCTGCAACAATGCTGTCACGAGTTAACATGCATCCTCTGCCTACAATATTCTGGGCAATCTTTGAAGGCCTTACATTAATAGTCTTATTTAATCTTTATGACAAACTTCATCATACAGGTACTATATCTTAGGTCCAGAAGACTGACAACTTGATAATTGTCCCATAGCTTGAAATGGTGGGGAAGGGATTGATTTCAGATGCACTGACTCCAGAGACTGTGTTCCTGAGAATTACATTTAACAATGTTATTTAATAAGCATGCTTTTGAATAGGATGCTTTTGACAACAACCAATACAGAATATAAAAAATACATAGAGGCACATGTGTGTGTGTGTATATTTAAATTAGTTTAAATACTTATAACACACATCACTCACACAAATGGAATCTTATGCTAGGGCAGGTTTCCAAGCAGTACATCAGTGATATTATCGAACCCTATATTAACCACTGTCAGCTTGATCTTCTGATTGGTGTCATGGTGGCCTCAGCACTGTTATCCCTCACAAAAGAAACATACCAACTGACAAGGAAGGAGATGGATTAATTATTTCTGTGGTTATTAGATTAAAAAATCACCACCCCTAGCAACAAAAACATAACAAACAAAAACTGGAAAACAATTTCCAGATGTCTTCCACCAGGGCCACCTCATGAATTCTCAGCCCGATCCTAAGACAAGCAATGGCGACATAATATTTCAGTGAGTAAATTGGCCAAATGAATTTTTATGTAATGTATCCTGGGAATTCTACCAGAAATAATTCTGAAGTTTGGAATTTACTCACCTAGTCCACATTTTAACAAATTATTGCACACATCCAAATTTCTTCCTTTCATTATGAAGCTGGAGAGCCTTACCAGTTATGGTTAAATATCTAAAAGTTTTGCAACCTCAACAACTATCTGATGGCAGTTGATATTCTGAATAAACATTATTTCACATTTTTCGATACACCCAAGTATTATGAAGCTTTTCTCAAAACTTGCCCAGTTATTATAGCTGTACCAGAAATCACTCAATAGTTTCTCTCGACTTCTTTCACATGGAAGACATGTAGTCAATGGATTTCATGAAAGCAGAACTTTGTCTTCATTTATATGGCAGCAAAATATATTCCTAGTTTTCAGAAAATCCCCCTTTGAATAAACACTGACTTCCTAGAAATAATGAGTTGTCATTACCTCCCTGACGTTGAAGTAGATTATAAAGTTTATTATATGTAATTGCTTTACAGAAAGTAAAAATGTTATTTCAAAAGTTTTATAGATGGTTTCAAAGGGCTGAAGAATCATTTTTGTGCTACATATTTAAAATACTTAACTGAACTTACATAATCTGTTCCTCTGCTGGACTCCAAGCTCATTATTTCTAGGAATAAATCTATATTTTCATCCCAGTCTGTACATTTCCCAGAATATTCCCAACATATTGGTTGCTTAAAAAATATTTTGTCAAAAATGATAGAACAAGTAATTTGCTTCATTTTTTTTTTTTTTTTTTTTTTTTTTTTTGCGGTACGCGGACCTCTCACTGTTGTGGCCTCTCCCGTTGCGGAGCACAGGCTCCGGATGCACAGGCTCAGCGGCCATGGCTCACGGTTCCCAGCCGCTCCGCAGCATGTGGGATCTTCCCGGACCAGGGCACGAACCCGCATCCCCTGCATCGGCAGGCGGACTCTCAACCACTGCGCCACCAGGGAAGCCCAATTTGCTTCATTTTTATGACCAATGATTTTATTTACCAAACCAAAAATAAAAATCAATAAGAAAATAAAGACCTCCTCAAGTGGAAACTAAAGTATAGGCATACCTCAGAGATACTGCAGGTTCAGTTCTAGACTACTGCAATAAAGCGAATATCACAATAAAGGAAGTCACACACATTTTTGCTTTCCCAGTGCACATAAAAGTTATGTTTACATTATACTATAGTCTACTAAGTGTGCAATAGCATTATGTCTAAGAAATGTACATACCTTAATTTAAAAATACTTAGTACTAACAAATGTTTATCATCATCTGAGCCTTCAGTGAGTCATAATCTTTTTGCATTAGTAACATCAACGATAACAGCTCAATAATGAAGAAAAAAGTTTGAAATATTGAGAGAATTGCCAAAATGCAACAAAGAGACACAAAGTGAGCAAATGCTATTGAAAAAAAAATGCCACTGATAGACTTGCTCAACACAGGGTTGCTACTAACCTTCAATCTGAGAAGGGCAATAAAAGAGGTGCAATAAAACAAGGTATGCCTGTATTTCATTTAGGCTAAAATAACTTAAAGATATAAGTGCATATATAGTATACAAATACAATATATATTATATTTAATTCTTAAAAATATAGGGACCTACGTTTTATTGATCAGCTTTGGAGAAAGTTTGCACTGTTTCTTAATAGGCTGGGTTCTATTTTAGATTCTTCATTTTAGATATAACCAAATTGAAAATTTATTCACAGAAAGAAATTAAAAATGATTCATTCATCAAAAAATACCAGAGCGCCTAATATAAACACCCAAGAAGCTATACTTTTATATTTCTTAAAATTATGAAATATAATGCTTTTCCTAGCTCAGACATTTTTCCTAAAGTACTATATCCCTTAGAAGTTGCTTTGGTGACTGTCTGTTAGTGAAAAGCTTTTTTAGTTTTGATGTATGAAAATGTCTTATTAAAACCTCATATTTGAAATGTATGAATGTATATAATATCTGATAACCACTGAATTAAGGACCATTTTAAGATTCAAATGAAAAACAGAATTATCTATTTTCAGTGACTGAAGCAAACTGTTTTAGATTTATTTTACATTGTATTGATTTGTAGGAATTAAACATTTTGAATATTAACTCTCTATTGTTTATATGTTGCTAATATTTTCCCTCATTTTAGAACTTCATTTCCTGTAGTTACATTTTATGATGAAATAATAATGAAAGAAGTTATTGCTAATATAAACAAATAATAATTTTTCTATGTATTGCACATTTTGACTTAAACTTTTTTTCCTGGGGCAATATCAGCCCTCTTTGCCTGTCTCTTTTCCCAGATCTCCCTGTTAAACTTATGGTTGGTCTGCCTTTTCGTTTTATCAGAAGTAGAGCTGATATTTTGATTTCTCAAATGTTTAAATAATTTGTCCATCTTTCAACTAATTCTGAACTTGAGTGAGAAGAATGGTTACTTACTGGACCCTATGTATCTCAACTTTATTGCATCTTGCTTTTTGCCTTTGTTAATATCATTACTTTTTCTTAAAATTATATCATGTAATATATATTATCATGAATCTATTCCTTTCCAGTTATCAATATAATAATATAATTTGATGTCAGTGCGTTTCACTGTATTCCACGTCAGTGCATATTTTTCCACTTCATTCTTTTTAAAGTCTGTACAATTCCTTCTGTGAAGGTTTCAGGATTTATTGAACCTGCCTCTCCAAAACAAGGGACAATAATAGTCAGGGCTGCCTACTCCAGACACATGTGCCAATTCCGAGTCTTGATTAAGATTATTGAATTCTTTTATATATATATAAATTTATTTATTTTTTGTTTGTTTATTTTTGGCTGCATTGGGTCTTTGTTGCTGCAAGTGGGCTTAGCTGCTCTGCAGCACGTGGTATCTTCCCGGGCTCGAACCTGTGTCCTCTGCATTGGTAGGTGGATTCTTAACCACTGTGCCACCAGAGAAGCCCAGATTATTGAATTCTAAACATGATTTTCCTTCCCACCAGTATCTGATAGCGAATGAGATGACTGGTGACTAACTTATTTACCAGTTTTTTTGATCCTCAAATATGTGAAGAAAAAACAGTTTTACTTTTATACTTGGACTTCTGAAAAAGAAACCAGCTCAGCATTATTCCACAAATGGGATGCTCAGCATTATCCCACAGAATTTTTAAATTTCTAATGTTTGACTCACAGACATAGAAAACAAACTTATGGTTACCAAACGGGGTAGGGGAGGGATAAATTAGGAGTTTGGGATTAGCAGATACAAACTACTATATATAAAATAGATAAACAACAAGGTTCTACTGTATAGCACAGGGAACTACATTCAAAGTTCTGTAATAAACTGTAATGGAAAAGACTATGGAAAAGAATATATATATATATATATATATATATATATATATGAATCACTTTGCTGTATTCCAGAAACTAACACAACATTGTAAATCAACTCTACTTCAATAATAAATAAATAAATAAATAAAATTTCTCATGTTTATTAGTAGCCATCAATCAATAGTGCATGAGGTCCACACTTAAGTATCAGAGAAAATCTAATAGACCAGCTTTCACAGTTAACCCTTAACTTGTAGGTCACTAATAAATTATTTGAAATAGACGTAATCCAACATCTACCAAGAGACTTCTGAGAATTGATATATATACAACACTATAATAGAGAATCCCTGTTTTCCTAGACTATCTTTGCCATTAGGATGGGTGCTTTGCTTTTCTCAGTCGTTTTTCACAGAAGAGAGTTAGCACTATTTATGTGCTGCTATCTGTCACATTCCTGAATTTTTCTTCTCTTTCTTCTTAGCTTAGAGTCCAGATATTTGTGATTTTATCACTTATCGCAGCATCCTAAAACTTGATGTATTCTTCTACATTTAGAACATATATTTGTGCAAGCCAGAAACCTTTATAACACAATTTGCCTTCTCTAACCATGCAGGGTTTTGAGCACTGTTTATATGAATTGATTCCATCATAAATTCGGAGCCTGTAACCATTAATGGTCACTAAACAATGCCCTGAACCACTACAATTCTTTCCTACGCTACTCATCTTTCTACAATAGTTTTTAAAATCAATTCCAGACTCTGCAAAACTTGGCAACTCTACCTTCTTCCTTTTTCTCAACAGAAGAAATTACCTCTTAACTACACAATGGAACAGAACACATTGGATTGACAGACTCTCTTATTTTATCTGCCAAATGCCTGGCACTTGGGCCCATCAAGTCCTTTTTCACTTTTATACTGGAGAGGCACTGCACTTTCTACATTTTCTCATCTCATTCACTCACAATCTTGTACTTTTTTCTTTTATCCTGTATTTCCAACCATCCACTTGGCTTGTTCCTTCCCATCCAAACTCTTTTAATAAACATATGTACAAAGCATAAACTGTTCTCAACTGCTGTAATACTTTCCCAACACCTTTATATATTGTTCTGCTTTTTATTCTCTTTCCTTTTAAAATATATCAAAAGAACTGTTTATCTTGTTATCTCCATTTCTTCATCAACCACTCACATCTCACTGAACTGGTTTATGGCTTCTGAACATACTACATATTGAAACTACCTCTATGCCTTTTACTACTATCTTGCCATGTCACACATTCTAAGTTCTAATTTTTAATCTTGACCTTTTTTTGGAGGAAATGTTGACCTTGATGAACAAACTTGTCCTCCTTGATATAGTCTTATCCGTGGCCTTTCTAAAAAACACCTCCTCTTGGATTCCCTTCTTGTTCACTGGCTGATTCTCCTCACTCTCCACTCAGCCTCCTCTTCTTCTATCAAACCCTTAAGTGAGGGAAACTATCAGTGTTTCTCCTCTTATTGTCATATTCCCTAGTTGATTTCATCCATTTGAATGCTTTTAATTTTATTGACGTTCCCCAGATAAATATTATATTCATGGTCATTTCTCCTAAGGTCAAAAAAATGCAAGTGTCTAAAAGATATTTTCACTTTTATGCCTCTTAGGTACATCAAATTCACAACACTAAACTGAACTCATAATTAATCTTCATTATATCCAAAACAACCACCTTTTCATTGTCCCTATATTGTAAATAACATTACCTTTCAAGTTATTCAAGTCAAAAATCTGAAAGTAACAATTTATTTCCTTGTATCCTTATTCCTCATAGTCAGCCTATCACTACATCTACAGATAATCTATTTTAATTATCTGTTCTCGACACTTGTTACATTTATACTAGCTACCTTCCGACTGTCCCTGGACACCTGTGCTTTAGCTTAGTATTCTTTTAACACTTAGTATATTCAGTATATAGTCTTCTTTAAGCAGTTAGTATATTCTGAGGTTCTTCTGTATTGGGTCATCGCATCTAATAAATTCTTACTCAACAGATCTCAGATCAACCATCACTTCTTCAAGAAGCCCTTCCAGATTAGATTAGATACCCATGGTATAACCTCTAGAATACCATCTGCTTTCTTTTTTATGATATTCATAACACTCCCAACAGTACTTGATTTTTTCAACTTTTATTTATCTCTCAAAGGATGTTCCATAATCACAGAACCTGATCATACACTATTATACTGTCCATGCAAAATAGGTCAAAAAAGAGAATTCCATAAATATGTTAATTATTTTGCAATGAATACTTTCAAGATGGTCCCTACAAACAATGCTGCAGTAAACATTTTGTACATTTACCTTTCCCCTCTTTTGAAAAAATACTTATTTTAAACTCAGAAATAGCCTTAAATTATATGTATACTTTTTCATAAATGTCTATTGCAATTAAATATTTGTACCAATCTGTACACTTCCATTAAAGATTGTATGAGAGTGCTTAGTTTTCCAAACCATGGCTGACTTTAGGTATTATTTTGTAAATCTGGTGGGAGGAAATGAGCTTTCATCATTATCTTAGTTGGCATGTCTATTTATTACTCAGTGGCTTTAGAATATTTTACTAATAGGACACATATTTCTTTGTAAATTAATGTTTTTGACATTTGTCCATTTCATTTTTGGAATTTTTTAACTCATAGGATTCATTATTATTTCAAGGATAACTATAACTGCTGATCTGAAAGCAGTGCTGTTGCAAAAAATACCATGTGTCTCAATTAACTTGAAGAATTATTTCACAAATTATGGACAGTGTATAAATAAAAAGTGAAATGCACTCTAGCTATAATTATTTCTAAATAGTGTCTGGAAACACACTTAATAATAAACTTAACTATCATGATTTACAGAGTGATAAATACTGTAAATTCCATTTGCAAATACCAATTATATTACCAGATAAATAAATGAGTTTTTAATTGCATAATTATGTGAATGGAAACGACTGACATGCCCAAATCAATGTAAAAATGAACATTTTATTCATGTTAGTAAAACTTCAAAGTATTTGATAATTAGACTCTTTCTAACTTCAGAAGAAAAACAAAAGAACCAAAATGAAGACAAAACAAGAGTATGATTTGTTGTCTTACCCAAGAATATCCTAGAACTGAAACTTTATGAAGATTGATTTACCCTTTATCCTTTATGTGTACAGACCTTTGAAGTCTGGATGGCTGTCACTATTATGATTAGGATTGAACATTAGTTCTCTTCACACAACATTGGGTAGATTAGAAGTAAAATTGGAATTTCTGACAGCCATGACTTGGGTGTAACCGTCTTGTTCATTTTTTCCTACTTATTCTTCTTACATTTCTTATTTGATCTTAGAAAACAAAAACAAATTTGTAATTTTCCTTGTAAGATAGCCAGTATATTATGGTTTCTTGCCGCAATAGGGTAATATATCTTCACAGTGAGATGAAAAACCTGTAAAAATATAACCCTGTCTGATATTATCTTAAAATATAATTTTTCTCTAATATTAGTTGCTATAACGTAAGACATAGCCAGAGTAAGATACTGATTAAATAATATGTGAAGGTAATTTAAAAGGTGATTTCTCTTATTGCAAATAAGCTTTGTGTTATTACATGGTTATTAAAAGATTAAGTTTACATATGTGTGCCTTTAATTGTTGAACGTGTATTTTTAGAATATTTTCTTCATCAAGTTAAATTATTAGTATTTGTTGCTATATAAATGAAACTTTCATATGATATATGCTTTGGAAGTAATTGGCAGTAGAAACTCTAATGGCATTAAATAAATAGTTTCAAACAGAATTAATAGAATACATCAAATTTGATAACTAATATACACTGAAAATGTTTATTTATCAATAAGGACTTATTCATAGTACAGAAAAGATATATTAAAATAAACTCAATATATTTGAGTGAAAAAGATAAGGGATTTTGATCTACTTGCTTCTCTATATTAAACTTACATGCACTCTCATTTAGTCCTTTTTCTGTGTATGTGTATATGTAAGTGTGTTTTATCCTTCCTGATAAGTACCATATTTTATGTTACTTTTTATTCTTGAAAGCAGTTAGCACAAGGCTTACTATACAGTGCACCAAATGTGTGTTTAACTTCCAACGGCAAATATTTTATGAATGTTATTATCTTATCACAAATTGAATGTACGTTCCTAGAGATCTCAATAAATAATAGATATTTGTTAGCTATTAAGTAATGCCTTGTGTATCCATACGGTGCATACATAAATAACTTCATAATCATAGAATATTTAATGACATTAATAAATGCTCATGATTAAAGTTTGGATAAAATTTTGAAATAAAGCAGATATAAATATATATAAATTTAAAATATAAATATATGACATTATATAAGCATAATGTTTGACTTGAATGTGTCCAGTGGACTAGTGAATTTTAAAAGACAAAAATAAAACTGAAAAAATATCAGAGTAACTTCAGTATTTATGGTACATCCCCTTTACTTTTATACATGGAAACATAAAGAAAACATTACCATAATTGACAAATATATCAACAAGAGCTTAAAAATTATTGCATGATGAAGCACTCTGGTGAGGATTCTGATTTTTAGCTAAAAAGATGAGATATTAGTCATGTAAATATCTTGAAGAAAATACAAACGGCTATTTCCATAATTTTATCCATCCATCCACCCATTAATCCAGTGATTTTTTTTCAGATACCTATCTATCCAACTAAACAATAAAACCTTATAAAAAAGGAGGCACATGCACACATATATATGAAATAACATATGATTCCTTTGGCTTTTGCATATATTATTTGTATATATGTACAAATATATCTGTTTATTTGTCTGTCTATATGTCTGTCTATATGTTCATCTATCTCTATTATCTATCCCATAGGGTCCTTAAAGCTCAGGCAGCAACTTTTGTTATACGTGGCAGTTTAGTTACTCAAAGTTTTTGGAGCCAAATTAAGCCATGTTTTGAGCAGGCTTTTAAATTTGGCTAGAGTGAGCAGGGAGGCAAATTCAAAATAATGCTTTAGAACAAAGATTACTTGGGTACTGGAAAAAACACGACAATTATGAGGTGAGATATTACTGCAGGTGAGTGTAAGGTTGTTAATCGACTAAATAATTGGTTTTCCTGTGTGGCTACAAATAAGCCTCAGAGACTTAATATGGCTATGCATTTGACATAAAAGGAGAATAAAATAAGCAAGTAATAGTGATTTCATATAGTTTGTAGCCTTTTATTGAAATCATATTATAATTATGAATAATTTCCTTGAATGATCTGTACATCAATTTTTTAAATCTTAAATTCAACGATATGCATTTATTTAAAAAGTTTATCTAGTTTTGGAAAATATTTTTCCATTCTCACCTGGACTCCTGATATAGCCTCTAAATGTACCTTCCTATTTCTTATTTCTTTTCCCATAAAGCATCCTTCACATTTAAAACATATACCTAACTTTGCCCCATCTCTACATAAAATTTCCTTCTCTGTGTTCTATGAGAAACCAAAGTTATGAGCTTAAGACCATAAAATGATAAGAAAAATACTTATGCTGAAATTACTAAAAGTAAATAAACAATTTTGGTGCTTTCTATGAGTCATATGCTTTATAAAGTCATTTACCCTTAATAGCAAATTTAGTCCTCTAGACCACAACGTACTAAGGTGTATCTTCAATTTAACCATGAAGAACTGAAGCAAATGCCCAAAGACAGTAAATGAGATATCCACATGAAATCCTTAATTTCACTAATGTCAAAGCTTGTGCTTTAAAGCTACACTACTTATGCTGTATAAAATTCTCTAAGATTCGAAGATCTGGCCTCATCCTATTCACTTTGTCTCTGTTATTTTATCACACAGCAGAGCATCACTAGGTGCTGTACTAGTTTTAACATTCTTTTATCTATGTGATATTTTATTAAATATGAAATGTATAAGAAACACCAATTACAAAACAACAAGAAGTATGAAAATAGTAATTGTTCTGTCTACCTAAATTTTTATCTGGTACCTCAGATATACCTATATCTATAGCTATAGCTATAGCTATTTCCATCTATATCATCTCTCTCTCTGTACTATATCTCTATGTCTATATTATTACATATAATGAGGTTATAACTGTATTTTTGTTAAATATTTTTCACTACCCTTTTGTAAAATGTACAGAAGAGCTTGCAATTAAAATAGTGAAAAAAGACTGTGACTAGTATAAAGAAAAAAACATGGAACACTTAAACATAAGTTAACTTTAAGAGCAAAGTGAAAAAAAATCATAACAGCACTATTCTACATACTCAACAGCATAACATATAATTAAATTTTACACTCTTTTGATATTTAGATTAAGTCCCTAAAAGAAATAAAATATATAGTTTGCACTTATTTCTGGGCAATATTTTTACTTGTTTCTTGGCAAATTATATTTTTCATTACACTTTATACTTTTATAAATTAAATGTTTATATTTATGTATATGATTTAAATATTATGAACACTGCTGAATTGTAAAATCAACATATTATTTCAAATGTAGTATCTAAAATGTATTTGTTTACTTTAAATCACTAATTATAAATAATAAAAAATGAGAAAAATATTAAAAATTGTTATGGAAGTGTGTTGTATACTGGCATGTGTTGTAAATATTGGGGTGTGTGTGTGGTGTCTGTGTGTGTGTGTTACATGCACAGTGCTTCTCTGGTGATTGAGGCAATTGAAATGTTATTGAAATTTTTTTTCTACACCAACTTATAACACATAAGATACCAGTACTGGCCATATTTACTATTAGACTAGATTAACATCATCCTTTTTAATCTACTTTTGTTATTTTGTATATCCTCAACTGGATCAACACTGAAAAATGTGGACATGTATCTTGCTAAATCCAAATGCAGAACAATCAATTTTTGTTAACACACACGTGTCAACAACAATATTACCAAAACCATATGCCCTGTGATATATGCTGAATCACATGCTTAGTCTGCTTACAGATTAAAGGAAATATTTTCACACAAATGTCTACAAATATTTCTCCATATGTCTGGCACTGCCACATGACATAGAGATCAAGTTGAGCATATACACTCCTTTTGATTATCTGCCATTAGCCAACTTCCACCATATGGCTTTAGTTTTAACATTGCTGTGTCGACACAGGTAAGATATTGAGAGTGGACAAAAACTTGAAATTTCCCAGGATCTTAGTGAAATGATTTTTTAATTTTTATAAATTCCCATTCATATCTAACTTATCAGGAAATACCACTGGCTATATTTTGAATATATATTTAGCTTAAGATACTAGTCTGAGCCACTTAGCCTTCCAATGAGCCACCATGCTTCCTTAATATTGTTATGAGCCTACAGTAGGTTCATAACAAAGAAATTAGAGTGATCCTTTAAATACATAAGTCAGTTCACATCACTAACTCAAATCCCTACACATCTCTAATTTTCTCCAGAATGAAAAACAAAGTTCTAAAAATGGGATACAAAGTGGTAAATAATCTGACTTCCTATCACCTCCCTGACTTCAGAGCCTTCCACTTTTCTTATTTTCTTGCTCGAAACACCACTGGCTTCCTTGTTTGGTAGTTAAACTTTCAGATCAGGTCCCTTTCACTAACTGCTTACTCTGCCTGAAATAGATTTTCATAAAGTAACCAAATAGCTAACTCCATAATCTTTCACACATTCTTGTTATAAACCATCTTATCAATGAGACTTATCTCAATTACTTAATTTAAATATGTAAGCTGGCCTTAGCACTCTATATCAGCTTTACCCTTCTCTACTTTTTCAATTTTTTTCCACAGCACTTACAACCTCCTATTTTTAATATCAATCAGGACCTCAAACACGAAAAACCTATCATATTATTGGATTATATTATTGGAGAGGGATTTCATGCAAGTACTGTTTACAAGCTATTTGAAATGGGTGGAATGTGGAATATCAGTATAGAACTATATGGTTATGACAGGTAGGTACAGAAAGGCAGGGCAAGAGAGCAGTTATAGAAAGTGGTGAGAGTCATGTACAGAAGCCTGCACTGGTAGTAAGAGTGACCACGGGTCAAAGGACACAGCCTGAGCTAAAGAGCTAGACCCCGAGGGAAGATCTGGAGGAATAAACTAGGTTATCTATTCTCCAACCTTCCCTATTTTCAGCAGGAACTCAGCATGGGCTGAATCTAATCAGAAGCCAGAAAGTTGAGGGGGACAATGGAGTTAGTTCATACAGGTCTGCCACCTGGTATAGAGATGATGGTGGAGAAGCATGGAAAGTAGATCCAGAATGACATTCAGAAAAGATGTCCAGCACCATGATACAACTAATACTTGTAATAGTCAATGTATTGCATCAATATATTACATTGACTATTAAGTATCTGTCTTCCCTTTCTGGTAAATAAGCAACATGATGGCTCAGTTCACTGATGTATTTCAAGCACTAAGATTAGCAGTACCTAGCCCATAATAAGCACACAATATTTGCTAAGTGAATGTTGAATAAGCTAATATATAATAGATCTAACAGCAATAATTATAGTAATTCTTGATGATAATGTAAGAATGACAATAGTATCTCTATCACTTATTTGTTTTATATTCCTCAGTAAGGGATATGTAATGTCCTCTTCTATAAAGCAAGAGATAAAGAAATATAAAATATGATATAAATATATTATATATTGCATATAAATACATAATATATATAAACATACATTATATACAGAAATATATAATATATTATATGTAATAGATATATCTCAGTCATAAAGTAAGCAAGTTATTTATTTTGAGACATAAGGCATGTTACAAAATAACAATAATACATGACATATGCTGAAAGTTTCTTTTTATGTATTATCTATTCAATCATCAAAACAATCCAAAGGAATGATGACTCATTATCATTTTCAGATTGAAACACTGAGACATTTAATATTGTGTGACTTGCTTGAAGTCACATTTAAGCAATACAAACTTTGTTAATTACACAATACATTTTATATATTTTAAAATTTTTTATCTGTATTTATATTTAAAATTTTTATTTCTCATTAATACCCAAAAGGCTTTCACTATGCAGCAAGTAAAGCCATTTATTTGAGTTGGCACTTTTGTAGAATTAAATGATACATATACCTTGTACTATATGTCATCTATTATGATTGTTACCATGTAGCATATCTTTCCCTACCTTATGACTGAGATATATGCAAATGCTATATATATAATGTATTTATATATATATAATACATTAAATTAAATGATAAATGTAAACATATTATTAGTATGTTAATTTCATTCTTAAGTTTACTTTAAAAATCTAACTATTTTCAAGTAATAAAACACAAATGAAATGAGTTGGCACTGCTAAACATGGTACAGATAGAGAATTCTTTTGGCAGTTTCCTCAAAGCAAACACTTTCTGGTCTTAAGTATGTATCTCCATTTTGATTAATTCTTTTTCCTGATATCCTCTCCTCATTTTAGGCATAGCGCCTATAAGGATGACAGGTACTAAGACTTAATCCTGTGGGTATTGAAAGCTTTCCACTCTTCAAAGAAACCCTGTTTCCAAGGAAGCGTTCTTAGGACTCCATATAATCATCATCTGCTTATACTTCAGTGTTAATTTCTTAAGAGCTGAAAGTAAGATAGAGGATTTAGCAATGAATGTGTCTCCTAAGAAAGGAGTGTGCCATTAAAGTAAAATTAAATAGTAGTCACTCAGGCAAAAACCATTTCTTTCTGAACTTTGCCTAATCGTAGGGCAATCATACAATCAGTAAGGGAGGTTTAAGAATGGTAAAAAGAGAAGTCAGTTGTTTATTTTAGAAATGAAAAATGTAGAAATGATCATTTTGTAGTCATATGCTAACCCAGAGTATTGCAATCACCATTTAGGAAAACTCATTGATTTACGAAATTGAACAGTGGACATCGTAAATGGGACAGCTGAGACTCCCAAATTACATTGTATTAGAGCCTCTGGAGCATGGATGCGAGGTAAATGTAAAAAGAATGTGCTGTGCTCACAAGCCATTTTTATTCGCAACAAGGAATTTTAATGACCATGGTCTCATTGTTGCCTTCCATGTGCAACTATCCTACAAATAACTCTCTTGGTAAATAAGATATCTGAGTACTAGAAACAATACCCACTCCCTCATCAACAATTTCTTGTGTGATTAGTGATTTGAAGTAGACTCCAATTAAACACATTACTAAGGGTTTTGTGGTTTACTTATATCATATCAAGAGTATTTTTAAAAGTTATTCAATCATGTGTTGAGTAATATGTGTGTTTCCCAAAAATTCATATAAACTTAAATTTGAATTTTGACCATAAAATGATATTGACATATCATAAATGAAATATATTGCTATATTATAATTATATGCTTTGTAAATAGATATTCAATAAGACTAAATATACTTGATCAATTTACTAGGAACTATTCTCCTTTCTGCTTTTTACCTTTAAACAAATAAACACTCCTTTAGTCATTGATCAGCCTACATTTTAAAACCTAAAGGTTATTATGTAGTTTTATTAATTCTGGAGAAACTAGTACCTTGCTATTCAAAGTGTAATCCATGGACTAGCCACACTGGTATCATGTTGGAACTTGTTAGAAACACAGAATTTTAAGTACCACCCCAGATCTACTGAATCAGTCTGCATTTTAACAAAATTCTTAGGTAATTTACATGCGCTCTTAAGTTTTATAAGCATTCTTCTAATAGACAAGAGAGAATTGCAGATTGCTGCTAACATTTTTGTGATTGGTGAGGATCAATTTCAAGCAACTCAAAAAACAAAAGCAAGCAAGCAAATAAAAAGCAATCTTGCAACTTTTAACCTGAATTTCTTCTGGCTACATTTGGCTGGAACTGAACAGTATCAGCCTCCTTTAAATAGAGAATCACCTGTTGAATTAATTCATGATGCCTGCCTTGTTTGTTACCTGCATTTCAGTTTGAGGCCCCTTGTTTAAAGAACAACAGGACTAATTTTGTGATTCTGTTTTACCCATAAATTTTAGCGTTCTCTTTAAGCCACAACTCTATTTATGCAGCCCTGATTCTAGCCCTGGTCATATATACTTTGCACATCTTCCTAACTCCTTAGGGAGTGGTCTGAGACAGGAGTTGTGAACACTGCTATGTGGAACCAAAGTAAGAATCCTGTGAATGTTAGAAGCTTAATTAGGTATTTGTATTGGATTAGTGAACATGGAATCAATGCTACTGAAAGCTTGAAGAACTCTCATGCTTATTAACACATGGCAATATATTTTGGCTTTCTCCCAGGACACCAGGGCAGGGAATAGAGAAGAGGTAACCTAGAGTTGAGGCATAAGACACTGGATAAAACATATTATTGTTGGTCCTTGGATTTCATGATTGCAGTAGTCAATTCCTGAGAATACAGCTGTTGTAGCAGTTGCTCAGTCACAGATCTGAATGTTTCCTCCTGATATACAGAACCACAGTAAAAAAGCCACGCAGCTCTCCTGTTGGGCTTAGGTCTAGGATGTACTAGTGCCCTGAAACCGAAGTCCTGATTTCTAAATATTCTTGAAATTCATATTTACACTATTAAACCCTTTATATTTTCTCCATTTAAACACTCTATTATACTGAGGTGTTATTGACATACAAAAGCAGTATATATTTCATATATACAACTTGATGAGTTTGGAAATAAGTACATCTTCAAGAAATCATCACTAAAACCTATGCTATAAACATACCCATCACTTTCAAAAGTTTCTTCTTGCCCCACTTATTTGTAATTAATAGTATTATTGATAAGAATATTTAACATAAGATCTATTCTCTTAGTGAATTTTAAAGTATACAATACAGTATTATTAACTATAGCCACTGTATTGTACACTAGATCTCTAGGACTTTTTCATTACTGAAACTTTACATTTGACTATACCTCTCCATTTCCCCCCTCCCCTAGCCCCTGGCAATCACCATTCTATTATCTACTTCTATGAGTCTCTTTTAGATAAAGGAAAATTTTTAGATAAAGAATATATGGCATATACATACAAAGAAACATTATTTGGCTTTAAAAAAGAAGAAATACTGCCATTTGCAATAACATGGATGACTCTGGAAGACATTATACTTTGTGAAATAAGCCAGACAGAAAAACAAGTGTTACATGATACCACTTATATGAGGGAGCTAAAGTATTTTTTCCATTTCTGATATCCTAGACAGCCAATAAATTGATTCTATAGTACTTAAGGAGGACTATCCTTCTACTGGTTTCTGTATCCATAACCCTGATGAGTACACATTTCATTATTGAGCATATTTTCCTTTATTGGTAATAATTTAACAAAATGTAGCTTAAACAAAGCAACATTTAAATAAAGTCTAAATACAAAGAGCCAATTATATTCCCACATTATAGCCAATTAGTCATCAATCGTAATTACCACCAAGACAGAGGCTGTTTTATTAAATTTGTGTTGAGTTGATTTTTTAATTTCATATTTATAGTATGCACATTTTCAGGAAAATTCAATATAATCACTTAGTTAAAAATACACTGTAAAAATGTATGCTACAATAAAATTTATCTTGGTCATTCTCCTCTGGTACTCAGTCATTTCAGCTTCATCTTCAGAGTTACCAACTATGTAACAGATTTTGTATCATTCTAGAGAAAGTACACAACACACACACACACACACACACACACACACACACATATTCCACTTTTAAACAAAGGTTAGTGTAATATATATATATGTTTATGTGTGTGGGCATGTGTATGATTAAATCAGAAATCTACCTTATTATGTTAAATGATGAATACTATATATTGTTTTTATGTATCACAAGTGCTAATAAAGTACAATAAAAAACATCAGGAATTCAGGCATCTGACTGCATGGGTTTTCTTACCAGTTTCACTACTTCTTACATCAGTTCCTGAGCAAGCTATTTATTCTCTTGGTGCATTGTTTTTCTAATCTGTAATTTATTTGGAATACTGCTAAAAAGAATCACAATGGTGGTTGTGAAAATAAATAAAATAGCAATAATAATAAAGAGCATGGAAAAACACCTAAGTGTCTAGAAATTGCTAAACATTAATTTTATGCATCTAACTAGTTCTCTATTGATGATGAACACTTAAATTGTTATATATACATGAATTTTAAATCTGTAAATTTCTGGCAACTTCCAAAAGTACCTATCAATCAATAAATTTGTAGAAGTAGAGTTGCAAATTTAAACATGTTACATATTTTTGCTACACTCTAATAACTCCAAATGTCTCTCCAGAGATTGTGCCAGTTATACCCAGCATTATGTATGTTTGTGTTTTCCTTAAAATGTCACAGCTCTTTATATTGTTCAATTTTTAAATTTTTTGTCAAATACTGGATTGAATTTATTTTAGTATGTTTTGGATATCCCCAAATTTTATTTGCCCAGTCCATTTTAATTGAATATTATTCTTTACTGGTTGTAAATATTAACTTAATAATCTATGTAATATTAATTGACCTTAAATCTGCATTTATCATCTACAAATATTTCATATATTTGCATATTACATAATATGTATCATATATCCATATATTTGTTTCTATTAATTAGTCTGCTGAATAATATACTAATACCAAGAATTTTAAATGATTGTACTTCTAAAAATATAGTCAAATATCTTGAAGGTTAATCCATAGCCTTCTGTTGTTTATATATTTGGCATTTCTTAAATGATTATTATTTTATAACTTTATTGAACTGTTTTTTTCTAGATACAATGCTAAGAAAGAAAAAAAATGTTGCTTTTAAATGGATTCACAAAAAGGTTATAGAATAATTTAGCTAAATTAGTAGAATTTATAGGGTTTATCATTTTAGCTTCCTAAAAATTTGATTATTTTATATATTCAAATATTTTTTAATATCATTCAAGATATAAATATCTTGAAAGAATTGAAAATTCTTTATATTAACTTGTAGTAGAACAAGAATAAAATAAATAATAACACTTATTCCTAGTGTTCTTTTAGGTGGAAGAAAGAAGAATATATATTGGAGAGGCTCATAGTTGTACTGGAAATTTCACCATGCATTTTTTAACCACTATTATATGCAACCTAATATATAATATAAGGATATGATGCACAGACAAATATTAATAATTAAAAACAGGAATGATGCATTCCATAAGAGGAGCTCATACACCAAGTCTAGAGAAGTTATAATTAAGAAAAATCACCCCTTCCTAAGCCTTTAGAAGTATTTAGGCCTGTTGGAGACAGAAGTGCTGGTTTGTTGAAAAGAGAAAGAATCCTGAGTCAGGCCACAGAAGTAAAACATTACATTTGTAATGCATGGAGTCCAGTTTGGTGAATAGATGAAGAATAGCTGAAGACAAGCCTATAAAGATAGGTTAAGGTCAGAATGAAGAACTCTGTTCTAGGAGCTGAGAGGATATGGTTTAGTCAGGCTCCCTCGCATTCCTGAGATGCAGGAAATGAGTTAATGATCTCTCCTTGTCATTAGAGTGCGGTACACTCAACTAGCTACCAATCCCTTTCATGAGAAACCACTTTCTTCAGAACTAAAAAAGCCACAGGATGTGCAACTCTTATATGTTCTCAGAACAACATGACCTTTTCCTGCTTCTAAATCCAAGTTTGCCCATATCTACAAATTTCAGTATAACAAGCTAAATTCTTTTGTATTTTTATCTTCAGAACAGAACTGGCTCTAGGCAAAGTCAGACGAGTCTACCACTAGAATTCAAAAGTTACTATATTCTTCCTCCACATTTTAATTTTACTAGATCAAATTACATTTATTAATGTAGTGATATTGATTACTTTTAAAAACTCTGTTCTAGCTGCTCAGGGTTCAAAATCAATAAAGGAATAGACTGCCATTGGTATTAAAGAAGACTAACAAGTGAACAGTCAGGTACAGTACAATATAATATATGCTGTGATAGAAAATATTCACACTCTTAGGAGACAGTTCTCCATAGGGTCTTCTGTGTTTCTTCACTTCATGCAAGTAAGGCACTAACCACCATTTTGTTCCAGACTATCCTTCTACCCTTTTGAAGAATGTCTGTAACCATAAGTACCCATGGAATGTATAAACACTGTTTCCACTGGCGCAAAGGGAATAATTATTTACTATCTTGTATGGTAAAGAGGGTGCCTCCCTCTGCTGCAAAAATGTTAGGAAGGTTTGTTTGCAGCCCATCATAAAAGATGTGGAATCCTCAGTTTGAGATTCCTCAACTGTGATGGAAACCAACTGCATGCACAGCACTCTGAGCTCGGCCATTCTGGACCCCTCATCCCTACCCCCGGCCCAGAGACTTGGGATCTAGGGAAACTGGTATAATGATAAAGATTATGCAGTTTAATACACAATGAGTCATAAAGTCCTTTGTTTCTGATCAGAAGTCCTGTGACTTCTGTCTTCATTCATGAAGATGACTGGCTAGTATACAGCATAAAAATCTCAAACTCTATTCAGTCTGTGACATTCACAAGATTGTCTTGGTCTTTATTTAAAGTCAATGTGTGAATATCACCCTAGGTTTGAGTTATTCCATGTAGAGCATCTTGAACTCCCTTTAGGAAGTAGAGCTTTACTGATCTTCAAGGATTAATGACAGAGGAACAGTAAGATATTACTCAAAGGAGTCCTTTCTAGTTGGTATACATAAAACAGACAATACATTGTAGAGATACAAAGTTTCAGTTAGGCAAGATGAATAAATTCTAGAGATCTGCTGTACAACATGGTGTCTATAGTTTACAATTCTGTATTGTGCACTTAAAAATTAAGACGGCAGAACTCATATCAAATGTTCTTACCACAGTAAAAAACAACAAAACAAAACAACTTTGGTTTATTGACTAAATAAAAACACATTTCATGATCAGGTACTATTACAGTAAAAAATACTGAGAATAGGACTGTCACCTTGCTAATGAAATAAAATAAGGTCATAGATTCAATTAGTTAGAGACTTTCTCTTCAGAAAAATATTTTGTGTTATTTTAAAAGAAAGGATAAAATATAGTCTGGATAAGCCAGATCAAATTAATTATCACTAAAAGAAGGCATCATCTTTGGCTTAAAGTCAAGAGCAGCAATAGAATGAAAAAGAGAAAAATCCCCAGTTTATATAAGAAGGCATTCTGAGTGAAGTCTGTTCATATAATTGTTTTTAATGTGCTTACTTAACAGAAAGCTTATGAAAATCTCATTAGCTATTCTTGCTTCAAGAAACAATTTTATAAATATATCTCATTATAAAACCCCATAGTTATTTTCATATGTATGGAATATAATATATACATATCAGTATGATGTTTTCCATTACTCGACGTTTGGAAAGCATTAGAATATTTTATAGTTTGACTGTTTTCACTCTTGGATACCATCTGATATTTAGAATGTGATGTCATGAGGCTGATGTTTTGAGGGTATGTACCAGAATAAGTTTGTTTATAATTTGTGAATCAAAGTACACAGAGGCATGTCAGTTAGTGGGAAACACAACAGCTGGTAAAGAGAATAAACACAGGAGAGTATTTAGCATTGAGATACTGGTTGGTTAAAAAAAAAAGCTGTTTTGAATCCTGCAAGAGAGTGAGATTTGAAGTAAGGGAAGTTGAAGAGGAGACAACAGTTAGAGTTTCCAATACTAGCAACAAGCATACTGATGTTAAAACAATAGAAAAATACACTTCTCATTAGTACAAGTAGGGAATCAAGGCACTGTATAAAAGAGGACTGCATAACACAGGGACTTAGTTACTGATAGTGAGGCACGAGGCTGAAACTTGTACACAGGGATTCACCTTCCATATGTGAAGCCCAGTATAGGACTTGATCAAGCAGTAAGGCTCAGCTAAAACTCAGCTACCAATTTATCTCATGAAAACTAATACAATTCCATTTGCGAATAGATTGTTTATTTTGATTTTAGGTTTGGAATTAAATTACAGGAAGAATAAAGCATAGAGGATATTATACATTTTTGATGCAAGTAATTTAATCACTCATAATATTTTATGAAAATAAAATATTTAAAAGCTGCATAAGAAGCTGTTATAAGAAACACATGCTATATATTGCTCCTTTTAATTTACATTTTATCTTCCTAAACATATGTACTTGGTACTGGTTTACATGATGATCCACTGTTTACAGTTGTCTGCTCTGCAGTCTAGGATTTTATTCCCAAACCCATAACAAAAATGTATTTTGCATATAGTAATTTTGTAGATATTTAAAAGAGGGAAAAGATTACCATCAGCACACTGGAAATTTCAAGAAATATCTTGATGCCAAATGGAGTTTGGTATAAAAGAATTTTTAAAATATAATAAATGGAGAAAATTTCTGCCTAAAATATACTTAGATAAAAGGATGTTACTCAAGTAAGCAGAAAAAATTTAATTACAGACAACAAACTAAAAGTACAGGTAGGGAACTTACTGCATTCATCACTGTAAATAAGTGCAGGAAAATATTCATGGAAGTTGAACTGTTGGTCAAATCTCCTTTTCCGATTTGGGTTGAGCCACAGGCAGCCCAAATGTATATACATAAACTACATTTGTTAATATGGTCACTGATGGGAGATAGGCAAGGAGAGACTCCAGATGGTTGCTGATCCCCAATAAAGAAAGGAGACGGGCTCAACCATATCATATATATATATTTTTTTCTTCTACCATTTTACTGTATATTTGATCCCATCTATTTCCTCTTATCTTAGGAATTAAACTTTCTGATCATCAATTGATGCTTTTTTAAACTACTATTGATACTGATTTAATTACATTAGGCATGAGAATAAAATAAATAAGATCTGTGCTGTCATTTCACTATTATAATGGAAACCATTAAACGACTATTAAAATTTGTTTAAGAAGTTTGAAGCAGTAGCTCTCCAGCTAGAATTCAAAACATAAATATAAAAACACGTCTTAAGGAATTTTATGTTGTTAAAACACTGGAAACAGTGGTATTTATAGTTTGTAGCTTGATTCAGAAAGATGAAATATCAGTTGACTATATTTATGTGGGCTTTCTATTTTGCCTCATTGATCGATTGTCTACTACATTGTCTTGATTACTGTAACTTTGTAATAAAGTCTTTAAAAATATTGAAGTTGGGTAGTGTCAGTCCACCAACTTTGCTCTTCAGTAGTGTGTTGGCTATTCTGGGTCTTTTGCCTCTACACAGAAATTTAAGAATAAGTTTGCCAATATTCACAAAATAACTTGCTGGGATTTCAACTGAGATTGCATTGAATCTAAAGATCAAATCGGGAAGAACTGACATTTTCAAAATAGTGAGTCTTCCTGTCCAAGAATATAGGATATCTCTCCATTTATTTAATTTTTTGATTATGTTCATCAGCGTTGCAGTTTTTCTCATATAAATCTTACATATATTTTATTAGATTTATCCCCAAGTGCTTTATTATTTTTGGATGCTAATATAAATGATATTGTTTTAATTTCAGATTTCATATGTTAATTGCTGGTATATAGGAAAGAAACTGCTTTTTTGTGTTAACTATGTGTTCTGCTATCTTGCTATAGTCACTATTAGTTTCAGTTTTTTAATCAATTATTTCATATTTCCTATATAGACAATCATGTCACCTGTGAATAAAAAAGGTTTTATGCCTTCTTTTCAAATCTGTGTACCTTTTATTTCTTTTTTGTGCCTTATTGCATTAGAAAAGACTCCCAGTACAATGCTGAATAGGAGCAGTGAGAGTACATCTTTGCCCTGTATCTGATCTTCATAAGAAAGCTTTGACTTTCTCATCAGTAAGTATACTCGCTTTAGGGTTTTTGTAGATTTTTTTTTTTTTCTAAACTGAGAAAATTCCCCTTTATTTCTAGTTTATGAGAGTTTTTATCATGAATGACTGTGGGATTTTGTTAAAGGCTTTCTCTGCATCTATTGATGTGATCATGTGTTTTTTCTTTTTTAGTCTGTTGATGTGATGGATTACATTACTTACTTTTCAAATGCTGAAACTGATATGCATACCTGTGATAAATCCCTCTTGATTGTGCTGTTTAATTCTTTTTTATACATTTTGAATTGACATGCTAATATTTTGCTGAGGATTTTTGCATCTCTGTTTATTAGAGATATTAGTCTGTAGTTTTCTTTTCTTGTAATGTCTTTGTCGAGTTTTGGTTTTGGGGTAATGTTGGTCTCATGGAATGAATTATTTATATTCTCTCTACTTCTATACTCTGAAAGAGATAAACTGACCCTTTTCAATGATTACAAAATGAGCTTCACATTCTCTGGTTATATTCTTTCTTAACTCTAATTTTCTGTTATTAATGGAGCTTCACAAGTTTCTCAAGCATGATTTTTATCTCTTTCATCCTTTTACTTTCAAAAGCTCTTTAATTTGATATTTTAAAATCCTGTTTTTTCATTCAATATAAAAATCTTCTGGAAATATTGCCTTATAATTGGAGAACATCAGCCACTAAAATTTAACATAATTATCAATATATTTATGTTTATTATGTTAATGTTTGTTTACTAGTTGTCCCCAATTTTTTTTTTTTTTTGGTTGGGTTATTTTTTTTAACATCTTTATTGGAGTATAATTGCTTTACATTGTTGCGTTACTTTCTGCTGTATAACAAAGTGAATCAGCTATATGTAGACTTATATCCCCATACCTCTCCTTCTTGTGTCTCCCTCCCACACTCCCTATCCCACCCCTCTAGACCCAGAATAGCCAACACACTACTGAAGCACTGAGCTGATATTCCTGTGCTATGCGGCTGCTTCCCAATAGCTATCTATTTTATACTTGGTAGTGTATACATGTCAATGCCACTCTCTCACTTCGTCCCAGCTTACCCTTCCGCCTCCCCTTGTCCTTAAGTCCATTCTCTACGTCTGCATCTTTATTCCTGTCCTGCCCCTAGGTTCATCAGGTTTTTGGGGTTTTTTTTAGATTCCATATATATATATATATATATATATATATATATATATATATGTTAGCATATCTTATTTGTTTTTCTCTTTTTGACATACTTAACTCTGTATGACACACTCTAGGTGCATCCACCTCACTACAAATAACTCAATTTCGTTTCTTTTTTATGGCTGAGTAATATTCCAATGAATATATGCACCACATCTTCTTTACCCATTCATCTGTCGATGGACACTTAGGTTGCTTCCATGTCTTGGCTACTGTAAATAGTGTTGCAATGAATATTGTGGTACATGACTCTGAGTTATGGTTTCTAAGGGTATATGCCTAGCAGTGGGATTTCTGGGTCATATGGTAGTTCCATTTATAGTTTTCTAAGGAACCTCCATACTGTTCTCCATAGTGACTGTATCAATTTACATTCCCACCAACAGTGCAAGAGGGTTCACTTTTCTCCACACCCTCTCCAGCACTTATTGTTTGTAGAATTTTTGATGATGGCCATTCTGACCAGTGTGAGATGATATCTCACTGTAGTTTTGATTTGCATTTCACTAATGATTAGTGATGATGAGCATCCTTTCATGTGTTTGTTGGCAATCTGTATATCTTCATTGGAGAAATGTCTATTTTGGTCTTCTGCCCATTTTTGGATTGGGTTGTTTGGTTTTTTGATATTGAGCTGAATGAGCAGCTTGTATATTTTGGAGATTAATCCTTTATCAGTTGCTTCCTTTGAAAATGTTTTCTCCCATTCTGAGGGTTGTCTTTTTGTCTTGTTTATGGTTTCCTTTGCTGTGCAAAAGCTTTTAAGTTTCATTAGGTCCCATTTGTTTATTTTTGTTTTTATTTCCATCTCTATAGGAGGTGGGTCAAGAAGGATCTTGATGTGATTTATGTCATAGAGCGTTCTGCCTATATTTTCCTCTAAGAGTTTTATAGTGTCTGGCCTTACATTTAGGTCTTTAATACATTTTGAGTTTATTTTTGTGTATGGTGTTAGGGAGTGTTCTAACGTCATTCTTTTACATGTAGCTGTCCAGTTTTCCCAGCACCACTTACTGAAGAGGCTGTCTTTTCTCCATTGTATATTCTTGCCTCCTTTATCAAAGATAAGGTGACCATATGTGTGTGGGTTTATCTCTGGGCTTTCTATCCTGTTCCATTGATCTATATTTCTGTTTCTGTGCCAGTACCATAATGTCTTCATTACTGTAGCTTTGTAGTATAGTCTGAAGTCAGGTAGGCTGATTCCTCCAGCTCCATTTTGCTTTCTCAAGATTGCTTTGGCTATTCGGGATCTTTTGTGTTTCCATACAAATTGCCAAATTTTTTGTTCTAGTCCTGTGAAAAATGCCATTGGTAGTTTGATAGGGATTACATTGAATCTGTAGATTGCTTTGGGTTGTATAGTCATTTTCACAATATTGATTCTTCCAATTCAAGAACATGGTATATCTCTCCATGTGTTTGTATCATCTTTAATTACTTTCATCAGTATCTTATAGTTTTCTACATACAGGTCTTTTGTCTCCTTAGGTAGGTTTATTCCTAGGTATTTTATTTTTTTTGTTGCAGTGGTAAATGGGAGTGTTTCCTTAATTTCTCTTTCAGATTTTTCATCATTAGTGTATAGGAATGCAAGAGATTTTTGTGCATTAATTTTGTATCCTGCTACTTTACCAAATTCATTGATTAGCTCTAGTAGTTTTCTGGTAGCATCTTTAGGATTCTCTAAGTATGGTATCATGTCATCTGCAAACAGTAACAGCTTTATTTCTTCTTTTCTGATTTGGATTCCACTTATTTCTTTTTCTTCTCTGATTGCTGTGGTTAAAACATCCAAAAATATGTTGAATAATAGTGCTGAGAGTGGACAACCTTGTCTTGTTCCAGATCTTAGTGGAAATGGTTTCAATTTTTCACCATTGAGAATGATGTTGGCTGTGGGTTTGTCACATATGGCCATTATTATGTTGAGGTAAGTTCCCTCTATGCCTACACTCTGGAGAGTTTTTATCATAAATAGGTGTTGAATTTTGTCAGAAGCTTTTTCTGCATCAATTGAGATGATCACATGGTTTTTCTCCTTCAATTTATTACTATGGTGTATCACATTGATTGATTTGCATTATATTGAAGAATTCTTGCATTCCTGGGATAAACCCCACTTGATCATGGTGTATGATCCATTTAATGTGCTGTTGGATTCTATTTGCTAATACTCTGTTGAGGATTTTTGCATCTAAGTTCATCACTGATATTGGCCTATAGTTTTCTTTTTTGTGTGTGACATCTTTGTTTTTGGCAACAGGGTGATGGTGTTCTTGTAGAATGAGTTTGGGAGTGTTCCTCCCTCTGCTATATTTTGGAAGAGTTTGAGAAAGATAAGTGTTAGCTCTTCTCTATATGTTTGATAGAATTTGGTTGTGAAGCCATCTGGTCCAGGACTTTGGTTTGTTGGAAGATTTTTAATCACAGTTTCAATTTCAGTGTTTGTGATTCATGTGTTTATATTTTCTATTTCTTCCTGGTTCAGTCTCTGAAGGTTGTGCTTTTCTAAGAATTTGTCCATTTCTTCCAGGTTGTCCATTTTCTTGGCATATAGTTGCTTGTAGTAATCTCTCATGATCCTCTGTATTTCTGCAGTTTCAGTTGTTACTTAACCTTTTTCATTTCTAATTCTGTTGATTTGAGTCTTCTCTGTTTTTTTCTTGATGAGTCTGGCTAATGGTGCATCAATTTTGTTTATCTTCCCAAAGAACCAGGTTTTAGTTTTATTGATCTTTGCTCTCCTTTTCTTCATTTCTTTTTCATTTATTTCTGATCTGATCTTTATGATTTTTTCCCTTCTGCTAACTTTGGGGTTTTTTTGTTCTTCTTTTTCTAATTGCTTTAGGTGTAAAGTTAGGTTGTTTATTGGAGATTTTTCCTGTTTCTTGAAGTAGGATTTTACTGCTATAAACTTCCCTCTTAGAACTGTACCCCATAGGTTTTGGATCATCATGCTTTCATTATCATTTGTTTCTAGGTAAGACCCTGTCAGCCACACAGCTCAGAAGAAAAGGGAGAAAAAAAAAAGAAAGAAAGAAAAAATAAAATAACATTATTAAAATAAAAAATTTAAAGAAATATATTAAAATTTAAAAAAGTAATTAAAAATAAAAGAGAGAAACCAAACCAATAAATAAATATACTAATGATAACAAGCGCTAAAAACTAAACTAAGATAACCATAAAAATCAGAAACTGGTCAGTCGCATACAGCAAACCCCAAGTCTACAGTTGCTCCCAAAGTCCACTTCCTCAGTTTTGGGATGATTCACTGTCTATTCAGGTATTTCACAGATGCAGGGTACATCAAGTTTACTGTGGGGACTGAATCCACTGCTCCTGAGGCTGCACGGAGAAATTCTCCTTTCTCTTCTTTGTTCCCACAGCTCCTAGGGTTCAGCTTTGGCTTTGTCCCTGGCTCTGCATGTAGGTCATCTTCTGTCATCTGTTCTTTGCCCAGACAGAAGGGGGTTAAAGGAGTGGCTGATTAGGGGTCTCTGACTCATTCAGGCTGGGAGGAGGGAGGGGTACAGAATGCGGGGTGAGCCTGCAGCAGCAGAGGCCAGCGTGACGTTGCAGCAGCCTGAGGTGTGCTGTGTGTCATCCCAGGGAAGTTTTCCGTGGATCAGGGAACCCTGGCAGTGGTGGGCTGCACCGGCTCCTGGGAGGGGAGGTGTGGATAGTGACCTGTGCTTGCACACAGGATTCTTGGTGCCTGCAGCAGCAGCCTTAGCGTTTCATACCCATCTCTGGCGCCCTTGCTGATAGTCATGGCTTGTACCCATCTCTGAAGCTAGTTTAGGCAGTGCTCTGAATCTCCTCTCCTCGCGCACCCCAAAACAATTGTCTCTTGACTCTTAGGCAGTTCCAGACTTTTTCCCGGACTCCCTCCTATTTAGCTGTGGCTCACATTAACCAACTTCTTCACCAGCAATTTTTTCAGTATATTTAACATTCTACTATCACTCTGAATTTTTCACAACAGAGATAGAGCATGTTTCTCCTAAACTTATTTGCAACAGAAACATTTTTTGGGGTCCTCCTGAGAAATTGGCATTTCACAAAACAGATTTCAGGTAATGTCTATATACAGAATCTTCAAAGCAGCTCAAGCCGATGCTCTTAGCCAATCTCCGTCAACCATCCCCTATGTTCTTAATCCACGGTTTCTCTTTTTTGCCTTCTTTTATTATCAAACATTTGTAGTATTTTATTCTCTTACAACGAAATACTTTAAAAAAATCTTTACTGTTTTCCTTTTTCTTAGTGGTTGCCCTAAGGATGTCACTTCACATATAATGTGACAACTTTACAACAGTTACCTCTATTCACTTCTCATATTCTTTGTGTTCTTTTGTCATATATTTACTTCTATAATTGCTACATACTCTAAAATGAATAGTTACCATTTTCTTTAACAGTACATTGACTTTAAATAATGTATTTTTTCATTAACAGTAAATTGACATCAAAGAATATATTAAAGGAAAGAAAAGCAGTCTTTATTCATGCCAACATATTTACCACACTTGTAAAATGAAGATAATGTCTACCTCATGAAGTGTTATAAAGTTTAAATATATAATAGATAAGTGCTTTAGAAATTAATTTCTTATAGAAGTAGTGCTCAAACGAAGATAGCTACTAACAATATAATTCCTGTTTATAATAAAAGAATTAACTTATATTAAATAGTTCCCTAGTTTCTGCAAAGATAACTGCAAGCACTACGTCCAGAACTATCTGTGCTATGATATGGTCTCTATCTGCTTATTACTCCTCACTTCTGAAAATTCATAATATTGTGTCCAAAAATAGACTATCAGCTACTTTCTGAAAACAATCTTAGTTTTTCCATCATATTTTCATTCACATTTTCTGCTAATTAGCACGCTCTTTCTCTCACTTCTGTAATGTACATTTTCCCTCACTTCTCACCTAATATGTATCCAACCTAATGAAGCTTTATTCCTAATGATTTCCTTTAGAGTAAATTTCCTCATTCAGGTGAGCTCTATTTTTATCACTTGAAGTAGTAGTAGAAAATTCAGGGAAGATCACTATGGAAGCTATTCTATCAAGATTCTATCAGAAAATTCTTCAATAAATGGTTTGGAATGGCAGAGGTAAGTTTTAGTTCTCTGAGTTTTTATTTCAGAGACAGGAAATACTGCTTATGAGTCAGTTTATTCTTCAAATTTTTATAAATATGTTTAGTGATTGTGATGGTCATTTTTGTTATTTTAGTTGTTCATTTTCAAGCTTTCCTAAATACTGTATATTCAATATATACAGAACTCTGGACCTCATCTTATGTACTAGGAAAACATTGAACATATTACTCTGAACAGGGAAATTCTGGAGCCTGGTGTTTAGGAAGATTGATTAAATTTTTACTATTACTTGATATTATATAAAGGACAGCTTATTAATTCAATTTTATAGAAATTTATCAATATGAAATACACATGATACACAGGGAAACATATTTGAGAAGACCCTTTCATTTGTGATGAATTTTAAATAATTTTAAGCAGGATAAGGATAGGATTACTGTCCAAATATACTAATATTTAAGCAATATAAAGAGATCTACTAATTTTTCTAACTCCTAATACACTTACAGACAATCATAAATTTTAAGCCTCAAGTGACAGTGTAAATGATTAATTTAGCAATGTGGGAAAACCAGGGTGGGAGGTAGGTAGAAATCAATTTATAGCACACACCTTAATAATTCTGAGCAGACTGAAAAGGAGATAATAGATGGAAGGGTAAGGACCTCCAGTTATAGGAACTGCTGTAACATCAACAGCATCTATCAATTATTTATACAGGACCCATAATGAACTGTGAAAGATGCTGAAGATAGGGAGGTCAGAAACATCCACTGGCTTCGAGAAGTTTAGAAAATGCATACAAGTACACAAACAATTACAAGTCCTGAAGAGGGATGGCAAGCTCAGGTCTTGGCATCTACAAAGCAGCTAGTTAAAGGTAAGATTTACCAGTGCTAAAATTGTGATAAACTTGAACCTTGGTCCCTGCTGTCTGTAATCAGAATTCCTTCCCTCTCAATATCTGTAAGATCCATTCCCTCTGCTTCTTCAAGTCTTGTGCAAATTATGTCCTCAATGAAACCTTTTCTGTCCGTGTTGTTGAAAATGTAACTCATATACTATCTATCCTTCTGCAGATCTCTTCACTCTTCTCTCCTGCTTTATTTTTCTTGAATGCAACTATAACTATTGGTTTTAATAGATACTGAGCTTATTTATTGTTTGTTTGTCTCCACTTGTTAGTTCCATAAATACAAGGACTATTTTTTTCCCCATTTTTTCCTGCAACCCCTGTTACAGAATAGTTGCTCAGTAAATATTTGCTGTTGTTTACTGAATTTGCATAATTAGTTATTTATAATACCCAATTCCACAGTTCCTAGTATAAGATATAATATGTGGTCTTGACAGGATGACAATTATTTTGATTGCATTTATAGCCCAAAGCTATCTAAAAATTACCTCTTTTTCTTTCATTTCATCTTTTGTGTACTCCTTTGACAAAATCTTAAAACATGGGTATCAAAGACTTCATTTGGTGCTTTTCGTTCTCAGAATAGACAATTTCTCTTGTTGCAGTCAGTCACATCAACTTTTTTAGGAATAAATTCTGCTCTCTTAAATTCTTTGTGGAAATTAACAGGGTCTATTTTATAACTGAGAGTATTGTAAAGCCTCAAAATTACACCAACCATAAAAATTCAGTCACAGGGCTTCCCTGGTGGCACAGTGGTTGAGAGTCTGCCTGCCAATACAGGGGACACGGGTTCATGCCCCGGTCTGGGAAGATCCCACATGCCGCAGAGCAGCTGGGCCCGTGAGCCATGGCCGCTGAGCTGGCGCGTCTGGAGCCTGTACTCCGCAACGGGAGAGACCACAACAGTGAGAGGCCCGCGTACCGCAAAAAAAAAAAAAAAAAAAAAAAAAATCAGTCACAATGAATATATACAAAGTTTAGAACACACTGGAGAAAAGATATACAAATAATATTCTCTAGTGAAGAAATATTGGTAAGTTCTAAGACAATCTGACAGGCACACAGAGTAATGATCAATTGCACACGGCCTCTCTCAACATCAGGTAAATGCTCAGGCTTTCCCAAATCATTTTCTTTGATATAATATTTAATAAAAAAGTATCTTTCAAATATGTTTCACTGCCAGGAGCAGATTAGTCTATATTTCATTTTGCATTTAAAATTTCAGTATTCTTCCTGTCAAGAAAGGACTCCTGAAGTACAATTGGCTTCAGAATCAACAAAAACTCAGCTCATCCTAGATAGCCAGAGTTAGTATTACTAAAGTTTTCTTCCAGTCCCAAAGAGCAATTAATGTTAATGAGGTTACATTAGGTTTATCAGATAGCATCCCATCACATATGACCAGGGACTGCTCTCCTGCACTCCAAAGAATTTCATCAGGCTATACATCTCAAATGATCTTGCTTTTTACCCTCTCTTTCAAACCTACTTGCTTTTCCTACTGCCTTTGACAATGTATGTGTGCTTTTATCTCTTGTCTGCATAACTGCCTATCCTATCCCTTAATATCAATGTTTGGATTGAATATTGTGTTTGATTATTGACCTCAGATGTGTTCCTGAAAACTGTTTTTGAGATCTTTGTTGGTTTTTTTTTTTTCAGCTTTATTGAGATATAACTGACATATAGTGTAAGCTTAAGGTGTATACATATTGATTTGATACACATATTTTGCCAAATTATTACCATCATAGCATTAGCTAATACCCCCATCACCTCATATAATACCTTTTTGTGTGTGCTAAGAACACTTCAGATCTACTCTCTTAGCAACTTTCAAGTATTTAATACAATATTATTAACTATAATCACCATGCTGTATATAACATTCCCAGAACTTACCTGTCTTATCAGTGGAAGTTTGTACGCTTTGACTAAAATCTCTCCATGTACCCCACCCTCCGCCTCTGGTAACCACCATTCTACTCTTTCTATGAGTTTGGCTCTTTTTGGATTCCACATATAAACGATACCATACAGTATTTTTCTCTCTCTGTCTGTCTGATTTCATAATGTCCTCAAGGTCCATACATATTGTCACAAAGGGCAGGGTTTCCTTTTTCTCATGGCTAAATAATATTCCACTGTATTCCAGAGTGTTAAATTAGATGATGTTTAACATATCCACAGAGTTGTGCCACCATCATCACAATAGATATTAGAATATTTTCTTTAGCCCAACATTGGTAAACTTTTTATTGAATCTTTGGCTACGTTTCCTTGACTACAGTTTTCAAAAAAAGTGAAAATTAAATGGCTTTTTAACGTTTAAAATGTATTTCTCTATTTGTGATTAGTTTATTGTGGTCAGTATATATTTATTTATAAATGACATTTAAAAGATGATAGTTATTATCTTCAAGAAAGTTAAAAATACCAACAAAAGTAAACCTGAAAAAAGTATTTACTGAGTACTTTTCATTTTTCTAATATCCATTTGCTAAGGACATAAAAGGCACAAATATGAGAAAAAGTTACTTACCAAGAAAATTTCTAATTTATCAAATGTAACCACTTGAATAATATATATGTATTGCATGATCTCAGAATTGGGGCTAAATTAGTCAAGAAAGCTTTCTTTCAATAGGTAAAATTTCGATTGGAACTCTTTTTAAAATTGTGGTAAAGACACAACATGAGAACAACCCCCTTAAATTTTTAAGTGCACAATGCAGTATTGTTAACTATAAGCATAATACTGTACACTGGATCTCTAGAACGTATTTATCTTGTATAATGAAAGCTGGGTTTTAAGATATAACCTTATAAAAAAGAAGTACAGAAGACAAATCATGTATTGAGTGAGACATATTAGGAAGGTGGATGTTATATCCCAAGAAAGTCATGGCTCAACATTACTCCATAAGACTTCAATATTTTTTTTTATCTTTTCCTTGCTTATCATCTGTATTATTATTAAGTGTTTTGAGCTTTAATCTACTACCACTTTGATAACAGGTTTTTCCTCTTTTCATATGTGCTTTAGGATCCCAAATCCTTCAGTTTCCTACTATTATATAATAATATTAGAAAAAAATGTGAGCAAATTCAGGCCTTCAAAATAAATTTAAAAATAATAATGCAAGAAGTGATAAATATATCTACATATAAATTTTTCTGTGAAACATTTTATGCATAAAAATACATAACACCCATGGAACTTGGGAAGGACTCACAAATTAAAATATGCTTCATATTCTATTCTTAATAACACTAATTACATTAGCAAAGAAGGAATGTTAAAAATAAATATAAGCACAAGTAAGTGTGAGGTAGCATTCTGTATATACAGTTTGAGAAAAGTCAATGGTAATTTGATATATATAACTCAGAGATAGGGCCTGGAAGATATACTGCAACATGGATTACTCATATGGCTGACAAGTTAGTGATATCACAACAGAGACGAAGTAAAAGCTGCCAGTTCTAAGAATTGGGACAGAAAACTGTCCTGGCATCACTTTTGCCATATTCCATTGGTCAAGAAAGTACCTTGACCACACAGATTTCAAAGTGCAAGGTCACAGATGCACATCTTCATGGGAGAAATGTCAACTAATTTGCAGTCATCCTTAATCCACCACAGGAGATAATTATGTAAAATGTTCCATAAACACATTAAAATATCAGTTTTGAAATAATTTATTTCCTCATTTATATTGCATTTTCCTTTGAAATATTAAAATTTGCATAAATAAAACTATAATGTTATGGTTTTAATGAAATAAAACTATAGAAGTAAAAACGTATGTACCTGTGGCACCATTAGTTGTCAATAAGTACTTGATAAATAGAAGATAAATATCTTCTAAATACTGAATATTGTCGGACCTTGAGAAGGACTCCTATGGGCTATGAAAAAGTATTTTAAAATATTCTTACATAATGGGACACTTGATCTCCTTAGGTGACTTAATCTGTTGTTCTCAGTGGAACTGGGAGATAAGGCTCTAAGACTTAAATCTTTATAGCTGTTCTTAATTTCAATTTATTAATATTTTATTTCATTTTGTGTGAGCATATTGTTTCCTCAGGTCAGATATTAACTCTGTCCTAATTTCTTGATAGTTAGAAACCAATAAAGATTTAATAGGAGGAGCCTGCGGTAAAGTATGCATTTAAATCAGGTTGTGGTATTTTAATATTCTAAAAACTTTCCATCTATGTGACAATAAAATTCAATTTCAAAAGTTTTAATGAAAGGAACACATGATTAATCTGCTGGATGTTCATGAATCCCTTAAGTGCTTTTTACATAAAATAAACTGCCTAATGTTGCCTTTCTCATAGTCTGTTTCCAAAACACTGGTTCTAGAGAATGTTAATATAACATAATACAACTTAGGGGATTAACAAAAATTTATGTTTTTAAATTTATGGATTTTCTCAGAGCTGTGAATCTTGTAATTTGCATTCTACATTGCCAAACAAATATATGACACACATTTAAAATAAATAAATAAATAAAGCTATTCAAGGAACATCACTGAGGATTGCCGATTCTAGTTTCTCTCTTAGTAAAACAACCCTTCCTATTTTAGTTTGAAAAAGATTTAATAAAGAGATTTTAACTCTTAAAAACTTATTGAAAATACTAGAGGTCAGGTTCTTGGATTGCTTCTAACAATGGCTTCCTGCATTACAGAAAAGTAATATGTTAGGAACCTATAATTCACACCACACTCGGAACACTGAGCTGAATAATATATGGTAATGCTGGGACTCCTGTATCAGTATAAGCAAAGCCCAAGAAGCTGGCATCACTACTGTGTTCATATGCATAACTAGTAAACAGACACTAATTCTGAACTCTCCTGCATAACTGCTTTTTGAGGCCCACAAGGCTGAGGATTGCTTGTTGGTGTATAAGGATTTCTGTTTCTTTTTAGTTCAACTAAGAGTGTGTCTAATTGAATCCAATTTCAATACAATACCCATAGGCATTTTGAGGTAATGTAAAGTAATTTGCTAAACTCTTCATTATGTAAACATGTGGAAATAGATGCTGAACGGTATAGGTTCAAAATCATTTTACGTTAGAATACTAAGGAATTGCATCATTGTCTCATTGCCTCCAGGACTGCTAATAAGACATCTTCTGTTGGTTTGACTTACTGCAGCTAAATTTTGTGGCATTGCGTAGAATAATTCTATTACTGTTGCCCCACTCACAACTACTATTGCTACAGAATTATTTGTATTTACTCTTTGACCTTGATGTTCTGAAATGTAGAAAACGGAAAGTTTTTTTTTTCATCATCCTTGCCCCACATTTAATTTGCCTTTTTATTTTAACTGATGTTGGAGTAGAAATGGTAAGCTGCTAATCTCAATCTTCTTCTAGTGTGCCTTCTCTAAATCAGAGCCTAAATAGGTAACATAATATTTGCAGGTCTTTTCTGCAGTCATGATTTTAAATGAAAATTAATTTGTGCAAATTAATCTGAAATTAAATGCAATTGTTCAAAATTTGGAGGGTGGAAATGAAGAAGTCATCTTCCTGTTGCTTTGGTTTGGTTCTGAAAAGTGAGATTTTGGACACTGCATTTTCTGCATCTGCATTCTGGTGACTAGACATTAGATTTGTGACTACTGAAAGGCAGATGCAGCCACAGCAGCAAAAGTTTCCTAAATCTTGGATGACAGCACTTGTAGCGTGTTCTTGAATCAAGAACTTCAACTATAACCTGTTTTCCCACCTACCTCTTTGTGAAAAAAGCAACAGCTCTCTTATAGTTTTGTACTGAGAATCATTCTTGGAGATCAATCTAGAGTCCACTGTTCCATCCATTGAGAATGATTCTGTCAACACTAAACTGAATGTATTAAGCATATGGGGGACTTAAAATAGCTTTAAATGGTTTCCATTTCTTAGAATTGCATTGTTGAAACCAAATATTTTCAGGCAGCAGACCCTCAAAATTGTATAAAAAGGAATTGGCTATCTATTTAGTTCTGAGAGCAATGAAAATCTGATTATCAAAGTAAAATAGGACTCGGGACCTGAATAGGCAAAAGAGGTCCTTAAATTAACACATGGGATTATCCAAAATAAAGTGTTGTAGAATGCAAACTTGGTAGATGGAGTAGGTGTTGAGATAACCCCTTAAAATGAAAATGAGGACAGCACCATCGTAGAACAGGTGAAGTGTTGGGAAATTTGATGGAATGGGTGCTTTGCCAAGGTAGGGAGTCACTCTGCTGGCAGTGGAATCTATTCTCAGGCAGCTAATCTGACAGATACCAATTTTGCTTGATTAGAAATGCTTGGCCATTTTTCTTTTCTATAGCCATTCTGTGGTGCTAATAATCCAAAACAGAATCCACATTAATTATATACAATTGTAGGGATAAAATATGTAGCATTAATGAATATAGAAGAATATATATCGACCATGAGTTATTTGTGAAGAAAAAATAAGGGCAGGAAATACATAGATTATTACTAAGATATCACAGATCATTATAAAGACAAATGATTTCCCAGTTGATCCTTGTAGAGACAGTGGAAAAGCAGCAGCAATCCCAGTTGAAGAGGAATGCAGGCCATTTATTATATAGGAGAAAGAATAACTGTTGTATTGTCTTTATACCTGTACAAGAAGGCCATGTGTATTACAAACACACTGAACAATACAATTATTAAAGGAAATATGGCATTACCCAGAGTGCAGAATTGATACTCTACAAACTACAAACCAAGATATTCACTTTTCTGACTAACACCAATCAGGTCACTAGCCCATTCAGGTTCCAGGTCCCTTTCACCTCTTGCCTTATTTCCTCAAAACAAATTAAGACTGTTCAGATATTCTGAAGGTTTTCAGGCTGCACTGATGTCAATATTGAGGAAGGACACTGTTTCAGGGTGTAGTGACATTTTAGCCGCAAAAAGGCTAATTTGTCAAAGACTCCCTCGTAGATGTTGCATAAGAATACTTATTTCCTAGTGGCTCCAAAGAATAAAATATAATAACAACAATTTTTAAGAATTATATGTTCATATTTTATTAATCATTCATTAACACAACATAACAAATGGACATAATAAGAATAGATCTGGAAAGAACCATATTTCAAAAAGATACACATATCCCAATGTTCACTGCAGCACTATTTACAATAGCCAAGACAGGGAAGAAACCTAAATGGCCATCAACAGATGAATGGATAAAGAAAATGTGATACATATATATCCACAATGGAATATTACTCATCCATAAAAAAGAATGAAATAATGCCATGTGCAGCAACGTGGATGGATCTAGAGATTATCATACTAAGTGAAGTAAGCAGACAGAAAAAGACAAATATCATATGATATTGCTTATATGTGAAATCTAAAAAAAAAAACCAAAACATACAAATGAACTTATATACAAAACAGAAATAGACCCACAGATATAGAAAACAAACTTATGGTTACCAAAGGGGAAGGGAAGGAGGGATAAATTAGGAGTTTGGGGGTCAACATATATACACTACTGTATATAAAATGGATAACCAACAAGGACCTATTGTAAAGCACAGGGAACTATACTCAATATTTTGTAATAACCTATAAGGGAAAAGAATCTGAAAAAATATATATATATGTCTGTATAACTGAATAACTTTGCTGTACACCTGAAAATAACACAGCATTTAAAATCAACTACAACAACAACAAAAAAGAAGAAAATTTAATGTCTCTGTTTTTGTCAACTTTCACTCATATTAAAATTCCATTTGTGCTCTTCTTCAGGTCCTGCAGCTATTAGGGGTAGCTCTGAATGACTGTCACCTTTATAGACACGCTAGATATTAAGGCATACTTGGCTTCCCATTATACTTTTATTGCCTGCTCACCCATAGCAAGGTTCTAAATCTTGTCCTACATTAAATAATTACATGTATAAAACACTACTTACAACTACAGAATACATATAGTCATGCATTTATTTTTCAAAATAGTGCTATAGGGTATGGCAAATCAAGTCTCATCAGATTTCAAAAGGTTGAAATCATAATTATTATGTCATCTGGCCAAAATAAAATTAATTAGAAATTATCACAAATACAACAATATTTTAAAAGCTCTAATTTTTATAATAAAGCAATATATTTTATATAATTAAATGAGTCAATACAAATTTAAAATATTAGAAAATATTTTGAAATGTTAAGATATTTTAAGTTGTAGTCAGAAATTTATTCCATTATTTGTATTCATTAAAAAGGAAGAAAGTGAAAAATCAATTATCTAGGAATTCATCCCAAGGTATTAGGAAAATAGTAAATCGAATACAAAAGGTAAGAAAGATAAGACAGAAAATAATAATGAGATGTAAAATAGCATATAATAGAGGATGAGCACAGACAAAAGTCAGTTCTTTAATACAGCTAATAAAATTGATAAACTCTTAGTGAGACTAATCATGAGAAAAAACAGAAGGTAGAGATAATAAAATCAGAAATGCAAGAGAAAATATCAGAATAGACCTTTTAGATCATAAGTCACAATAAATTTGTACTATGAAAATCTTTATAAACACCTATGAAAATGTTAGCAAATTAGAAAAATTCCTAGAAGAAGAGAGCTTATAAAACTGAAGGAGAAATGATGATGAATTATTAATCGTTTCATAAAACTTAGAAAAACTGAATCTGAATTTTAAATACTTTCTACAAAGTCCAGTGTATACCAGCCTTATACTAATAAGGCTTGCCAAAAATTTGAGGAATAAATAAAAATCTTAAATTTACAAGTATAACCAGAATATAAAAGAAAACAGTCTATTTCCCTAAGTATTTTATGAGACCATCATATCCTTCATAGTAGAAACTGACAAACACATGATAAGATCAGAAAATTAGAGGCCATTTTTACACATATATATGCAAAACCCTAAAGGTCAAGCAAAGAAAAAAGAAAAGCTGAAAAAGTCATGTAGCAACATATAAAATACCACATATAAACACACAAACACAGACACACACCTGTAAGAAGGTAGGTCTTGAATTACATTTGAGAATCATTATTAAAAATCATTAACACAATAAAGAAGAAAAAAGTATTGGATCATCTCAACAGATGCAGAAAGATTTGAAAAACTTCAAAATCTATTTATGATAAACAGTTCTTGGCAAGTTAGAAACAGAAGGAACACCTTAATTTGACAAACGACATTTACAAAACATAGTAATAAACATCATGTCTAGAAAGAACAAAAAACCCCAAGTTAGCAGAAGGAAAGAAATCATAAAGATCAGATCAGATATAAATGAAAAAGAAATGAAGGAAGCAATAGCAAAGATCAACAAAACTAAAAGCTGGTTCTTTGAGAAGATAAACAAAATTCATAAACCATTGGCCAGACTCATCAAGAAAAAAAGGGAGAAGACTCAAATCAATAGAATTGAAAAAGGAGAAGTAACAACTGTCACTGCAGAAATACAAAGGATCATGAGAGATTACTCAAAGCAACTATATGCCAATAAAATGGACAAACTGGAAGAAATGGACAAATTCTTAGAAAAGTACAACCTTCAGAGACTGAACCAGGAAGAAATAGAAAATATAAACAAACCAATCACAAGCATTGAAATTGAAACTGTGATTAAAAATCTTGCAACAAACAAAAGCCCAGGACCAGAAGGCTTCACAGGTGAATTCTATCAAACATTTAGAGAAGAGGTAACACTTATCCTTCTCAAACTCTTTCAAAATATAGCAGAGGGAGGAACGCTCCCAAACTCATCCTACGAGGCCACCATCACTCTGATACCAAAAACAGACAAAGATGTCACAAAGAAAGAAAACTACAGGCCAGAATCACTGATGAACATAGATGCAAAAATCCTCAACAAAATACTAGCAAACAGAATCCAACAGCACATTAAAGGATCATACACCATGATCAAGTGGGGTTTATCCCAGGAATGCAAGGATTCTTCAATATACGCAAATCAATCAATGTGATACACCATATTAACAAACTGAAAGATAAAAACTATATGATCATCTCAATAGATGCAGAAAGAACTTTTGACAAAATTCAACACCCATTTATGATAAAACCCTCCAGAATGTAGGCATAGAGGGAACTTACCTCAACATAATAATGGCCATATATGACAAACCCACAGCCAACATTGTTCTCAATGGTGAAAAACTGAAACCGTTTCCTCTAAGATCAGGAACAAGACAAGGTTGTCCGCTCTCACCACTATTATTCAACATACTTTTGGAAGTTTTAGCCACGGCAATCAGAGAACAAAAAGAAATAAATGGAATCCAAATCGGAAAAGAAGAAATAAAGCTGTTACTGTTTGCAAATGACATGATACTGTACTTAGAGAATCCTAGAGATGCTACCAGAAAACTACTAGAGCTAATCAATGAATATGGTAAAGTAGCAGGATACAAAATTAATGCACAGAAATCTCTTACATTCTTATACACTGATGATGAAAAATCTGAAAGAGAAATTAAGGAAACACTCCCATTTACCACTGCAACAAAAAGAATAAAATACCTAGGAATAAACCTACCTAGGGAGACAAAAGACCTGTATGTAGAAAACGATAAGATACTGATGAAAGTAATTAAAGATCATACAAACAGATGGAGAGATATACCATGTTCTTATATTGGAAGAATCAACATTGTGAAAAATGACTATACTACTCAAAGCAATCTACAGATTCAATGCAATCCCTATCAAACTACCAATGTCATTTTTCACAGAACTAGAACAAGAAATTTGACAATTTGTATGGAAACACAAAAGACCCCAAATAGCCAAAGCAATCTTGAGAAAGAAAAACAGAGCTGGAGGAATCAGGCTCCTGGACTCCAGGCTATACTACAAAGCTACAGTAAACAAAACAGTATGGTACTGGCACAGAAACAGAAATACAGATCAATGGAACAGGATAGAAAACCCAGAGATAAACCCATGCACATAAGGTCACCTTATTTTTGATAAAGGAGGCAAGAATGTACAATGGAGAAAAGACAACCTATTCAATAAGTGGTGCTGGGAAAACTGGACAGCTACATGTAAAAGAATGAAATTAGAACACTCCCTAACACCACACAGAAAAGTAAACTCAAAATGGATTAAAGACCTAAATGTAAGGCCAGACACTATAAAATTCTTAGAGGAAAACATAGGCAGAACACTCTATGACATAAATTACAGCGGGATCCTTTTTGACCCACCTCCTAGAGAAATGGAAATAAAAACAAAAATAAACAAATGGGACCTAATGAAACTTAAAAGCTTTTGCACAGAAAAGGAAAACATAAACAAGACAAAAAGACAACCCTCAGAATAGGAGAAAATATTTGCAAATGAAGCAACTGACAACAGATTAATCTCCAAAATTTACAAGCTGCTCATGCAGTTCAATATCAAAAAAACAAACAACCCAATCCAAAAATGGGCATAAGACCTAATCAGACACTTCCCCAAAGAAGATATACAGATTGCCAACAAACACATGAAAGGAAGCTCAACATCACTAATCATTAGAGAAATGCAAATCAAAACTACAATGAGGTGTCACCTCACACCGGTCAGAATGGCCATCATCAAAAAATCTACAAACAATAAATGCTGGAGAAGGTGTGGCAAAAAGGGAATCTTCTTGCACTGTTGGTGAGAATGTAAATTGATACAGCCACTATGGAGAACAGTATGGAGGTTCCTTAAAAAACTAAAAATAGAACTACCATACGACCCAGCAATCCCACCACTGGGCATATATTCTGAGTAAACCATAATTCAAAGAGATTTATGTACCACAATGTTCATTGCAGCTCTATTTACAATAGCCAGGACATGGAATCAACATAAGTGTCCATCAACAGATGAATGGATAAAGAAGATGCAGCACATATATACAATGGAATATTACTCAGCCATAAAAAGAAATGAAATTGAGTTGTTTGTAGTAAGGTGGATGGACCTAGAGTGTGTCATACAGAGTTAAGTCAGAAAGAGAAAAACAAATACTGTATGCTAACACATATATATGGAATCTACAAAAAAAAAGAAAAAAATATGGTTCTGAAGAATCTAGTGGCAGAACAGGAATAAAGATGCAGACATAGAGAATGGACTTGAGGACACAGGGAGGGGGAAGGGCAAGCTGGGACGAAGTGAGAGAGTAGTATGGACATATATACACTACCAAATGTAAAATAGATAGCTAGTGGGAAGCAGCCACATAGCACAGGGAGATCAGCTCAGTGCTTTGTGACCACCTAGAGGGGTGGGATAGGGAGGGTCGGAGGGAGACGCAAAGGGGAAGAGATATGGTGATATATGTTTATGTATAGCTGCTTCACTTTGTTATAAAGCAGAAACTAACACACCACTGTAAAGCAATTATACTTCAATAAAGATGTTAAAAAAATAAATAAACATCATGTCTAATGGAGATTTATTAAAAGCATCTTTGATCAATACAGGATCGTAATGCCTATAATAGTCACTTTAATTCAGCATTGCATTGGTGGATCTATATAGTGTATTAAACAATGAAAATTAAATAAAATTTATAAAGTTTAGGAAGGGAGACATAAAACTATCATAACATTCAAGCAAAAATGTCTGGAGAAGTAAATTCCAGACTAGTTACAAATAAATTATTAAACTTAATATGTGAGATGTGTAAGTTTGCTTGATAAAAAGTCAACACAAGCATCTCTTGTATGTATATATACCCTAGAATTGAAACTAGCATCTTAAAAAGATATAATTTACTATACTTAAGTGATTTTAAAAAAATATATCAACTGTATAAAATGAAACCTAACAAAAGATATACAAAACTTTTAATAGTAAAACAATAGCTCATTGAGACATTTCTAACGACCTAAATAAATAATTATATATCTTGTCCACGCTTCAGAAGACTCAATTAATCAAGTTTTCCCAAATTGTTCTAAAGCTTCAATACTGTTCAAACAAAGACCCCGACTTCATTTTTTTTTAACTTTGGAAATTAACCTATCCATAAAATTTACATGGAAAGGCTAAGTGTCATTTATAGCCAAGATCTCTTGAAAAAGTGTAGTAAAACATCACCAAATGTCAATTTAAAAAAAAAAGTTACAATAGTTAACGTCATATGGCATTGGAGAATAGGCAAAGAGATCAATGGGTAAAAAACAGAGTCCAGAAACAGACATTCATATGTATGACTACTTGATTAATAACAATGGTGGTTCTAGGGGAGAAAGAGTCTTAAATAACTGGTGCCAAGCCCACTGGATAATTATGTTAAAAACATATTAGCTGGATGACTACATCTCTTCACTGGTAAAGTGATCAATCCAGGACAATTATGGATCTATTTGTATAAGACAAATGTGAAAAATAAACAGATAATTAAATACATATTTAAACAGATATTTTATGACCTCTGTGTCAAAAATCATAAACAAGAGGCATTCAGCTCTAAAGTAAAAATGTCTAAGTTTAACTTTAACACTGGAAATTTGAAAGGCAGCATTGAAAGTGTGAAGTCACAAAACAGAGGGTTAGAAGTTTAGAAGTTGTTTGCAACCATAGAGTTGAAAAAGAAATCCCCAAATCAAAGAAAAAACCAAGAACCCATTAAAAATTTTGAACTCAGAGAAGATATTTAAATGACCACGTTAACACAACCTTATTAATAATCAGTGATTTGCAAGTCGAATCCATAATGTGTTCCATTACATACTCAGTAGAATGCTTAAAATAAAGACTGAAGAGCTCAAGTGCAGACGAGAATGTGGAGCAACTGTAACTCACACTGTTCACAGGTGGAAGCATGAAATGGTTGAGAATCTCTAAAGTTGCCCCCTAAAAATTTGTCATCAACGTGTAGTGATAACCACAGTATAGGTACATATATTTTTTAAAATTCTAATGCTTATGTTATTTATCTTTAGGAAGCAAGATAGAAAAGTAGAATAATAAGCCTAATTCTGGTTTAATTTTATATCTCATGCTAGTAAACAGTGCTCATGTCCAAGAAAATATATAACAGGCTACATGAAGGTCGCTCTTAAAAACTAACATGATTTAATGTATTAAGCAGCAATCTCATTTACAACTTATACATTTTAATACATATTATTGAGAAGTGTTTGTTGCAATGTATTTTATTTTGTTTCAGAATTAAAGAGATTTTTATATGAGATATAAGGACATAATCTGACAGATTCAATTAACACAAACTGTAAAACATTCTATAATATATAATTGCTAGACTACTCTCTCAGTTTTATTAAACAATATCTTTCAATGGGGATGTTTTAAAAAAAACTATTTTTATCTTAGATTAGATGGGTGCAATGTACACATAATGTCCCAGACAAAAGTTTTCAAACTGTCATTTGGACCCCTTCTCTATCCCTTCTAAACACATATTTCTTATATGAAAAAATACTTGGCTTTAAATCATTCATGCAGCAGTTAGATAATTATTACCTATTGTATTTCTTTAAGATCACACAGTTGTCAGCTTCTACATTTTTGAAGATGAAGTCTTTAAGGATAACCATAAAGGAAAGTCATATTACTTCTAAATTTAAGTTCCCTTGAGTTCAATGTAATTCTGAGGGACTCTGTATTCTTGTGTAAGTTTAGGGGGTTGCTAAATATTAAAAAAAAAGTGAACATTGAATGCGCTCCTCCCCCAACATTCCCACTTGAATATTCAAAAATTATACCAATCATAGCAATGAGCTTATCTAGTCACTTTACAGATAATGACAGTGATCTGTTAAGTGAAACACATAAAGTAAGGAGAGAACTATTTAATATTTTTTTGTTCAAGGGTCCTTACATTAAATCACAGTGTCCAATATATGACAAGTGGTTATTAAAATTGTTACATGAATATTAAGGTTCCAATGTAACTAAAATGCCTATATGGCACTTGTTTTTTACTTGATTAATTAAAAACGGTAAAATAATATAGGAAATATGATGCACATAACTAGTAGTGATGGTAATATATTTCATATTGCAAGTTTATTTCTATGCTTCATTATGAAATTTGAATTTCATTTACAGTTTTCTTTTTAAAGGAATAAATTAAGATTTTGATGTTACTGTACTTTCAAGGACAGCAGCATTATTTTATTTACCGTGGACATGAAATTCTGATCTTTCATGTAAAATTTAGCTACTTTCTGTAAAGAATATCTTATTAGTAAATATGATTTACAAAATGATAGATAAAACGTTAAAAAATGTTCAAAAGTAAACATTTATTTAATATATGCAATATAATAGACAGATGTTTAATTTGGGACAGGAAATCAAATGTCTCACTTCTAAAATGTAAGACACATTAACTAGATTATCGACATCCAAATGTAATATACTGGCATTGATAACTTGGTAAGATTATGGTATACTTTATAATGTAATTTTAATCAGTAGTTTTGTTCTTTTGGGCTCACATTTTTAAAACAATTTGGATTGTGTTTTCTAACTAATGTCTAAATCAAGTATATATGAAGTTTTTTTAAAGTAATTTAATCATTACTTATTTTCTTATTTTGATTATTTTGTGTGTTTAATAATTGTTGGCATAGATGTGATGATAAGTTTACTTGTTCTACCTTTGGTGTGCAAACTGAATTATTGTTCTTCCTTGCTATGATTATATATCAATATCATTAAATAATTAGTAACTGCACCTCAAAATAAATTTAGATGTTTTCATAAAAACTGCTGAGCATAACCATTATTTCAAACACAGAACAAAATCTAAAATTCAGGAATCTCGTTATACAAATCTACTGTTTTTAAAGAATAAGAATTTATAAGGAAAAAATCTTATGTTTACTGTTGCATTATAAGGGCTATCATATTTTTCTCAGTTTCTAAACATCTGCTGACTGCCTCAGAACTCTTCACAGTGTCTTTGGTACAGACAGGCTTTGTACATCTATGTGAAATAAATCTACAGCCACAATGCTTGTAGCATTTAAAAAGTATTAGCAGAAACAAGATGCAGGATTTAGTGTGGGATTTACACTATTGCAACACGGGCACAACTTAGCTTGCAGTGGTTAATTATCAAAGTGAGTTTTAATTTTCCAGATGAACTAATAATCCACTCCCCACCCTCCCAGTCAGAGGGTTAATGATGGATAGAGGAAAAGCTAACAAGTATTCCATTTTAGAGCAGAAAAAAAAAATATATAGAAATTACTTGGGTAGTAATGTTTGGGCACGCGCTGCTCTTTTACATAATTTGCCAAAGGTTTTCCTGAAAATGCTTGAGTATGGGCATGCAGATAAAGAACTGGGATGAAAGAAATTTGAATTTCTGCTTCAGTGAAAAGAAGAAAGCCACAACAATCCTTGATGCTGTCCCAAATGTAGATGACTTAAAGACAACTGTTGTTCTGAGGATCATTATTCCTTAAACTGACTTTCTCGTCTAAGTTTGTTAGCTACAGAATTTATAGTCATAAACCTCAAAGAAAATGCTTGCTTAATTTTTAACAAGTCTTGATTTGTTATTTACTATCTGGTGTAAAATCACTTATTGCCTTTCTGTCTTCACTCTGGCAAGTATTCATAGGACACTATTAGGATTCACTTCAATTTGAAACAGAAAATGGACTTTGCTTTCAAAGAAGTTGACTAGAAATTCTGGAAAACTTCTGAATGGCCATAGAGGAATATGAGGTCTGTGATGCACAGCGTAAAACTTGCACACATATATATCATGTGTTTATCTCTTCAAAATTCGTTTTTTTAGCCATACTATTCACAACTTCAAATTGAAGAGCTGAGCTGCTTAACACAGTAGCCGGCACTGGTCTGCTTTTCTAAAAATTTGATTTGAATAAATTTATGAATAAATAAAAATGATTATCTATATCGCATCTCCTTAAATATTTGAATTATACGAAATCCATCCCTATAATAACTGAATGAAACAAATTGATCAATTATTTTATTATACTTAGTAGCACACTGATTATTTTCATTTGTAAAAAACAAAAAAATCAGCTCTTTGTCCTAATTTGTCTAATATTGGAGAAGTAAAGTTTTTTTAAAAAATAAGATACATAATAATTTTATTGGACTTTGTAGAATTAGTGATTTGTGAGGTAACTGATATGCCGGTATATTATGAAAATAATTCATATATACTATACAATCCTTCCTCTAAAATTTTATAAAATGATTTAAATAAGCATTAATATTGCATGATAACATCATTTGTTTAGTACAGATAATTGTGAAATAAATTCTATAATATCATAACTGACATTTTCTTAGTTTATCAAATATTTTATTTCTCAAATTATTGTGAAATCCAATTACTGAAATTCTTGGAAATTATTCTGATATTCTATAACTTTGTATTTCCACCCCTCTTTCTTCTTCATACCATACATGGAACATCTTTGTATAGCAACGCCCTTTTTGTGAGTTATCCTGGCCACATTAGCTTCATTTCTGTTCCAAGAACATAAAAGATTTCAACTTCAAATCTATAGGTCAATTCAGAAGTGAGTTCTAAAGCTTAACGTAGGCTACATTTTTAAGAAAAATAATAAAATATTTTAAATAAAAGAGTAGCTACAGGGACTTTGCGGGGGCCAGTGTAAATGCAAGGTCCTGAAGCTTAAGCTTTATTAGCCTCATGGTATATCTACTTCTGCTATGTGGTCTTTGCTAGGTGATTAGCTCCGCAGGGAGAGATATATCGATATCTATGGCTAAGCATCTCACATCCTTTAAGAATCTGTTCCATCATAACTGTTTCAACAATGCCTAAGCTATCCTATCCTATCCTATCCTATCCTGATCTCTTGGATCCCCTTTACATTTCTCTTTTTCTTTGTTCAATGTTACATACCTCTTAACATAGTACATAACTAAGTAAGTCATTATGCTTTTTTCTATTCCCCGACCAGAAGGTAAGGTCCACAAGGGCAGGGGTTTTTCTTTATTTGGTTCATTTATGATTGTAAAATGTTTAGATCATTATCTGGCACATGGTAGGGACACAACAAAAATTAATTAAATGAATGAAGTGACAGCCTTATTTTTCACTAATGATTTCTCAATACAACGTCCATCATTACTTCTCTAAAAACATAAATTACCTTGCTTACTTCCTTTAAAAAAATTAAAAATGTTTTCCCATTAATGGATTTTTACCAATGTTAAAATTAATCATCAAATTCTTAATATGACATGTAAACTCTTCATAATCCGATTCAACACTCTGTCCAACTTCTTTCCAAGTCAGCCTTTAAAACATATCAACACAATAATCCACCCAAACTGCATTTCTACATCATTCAAACCCTCAAACACTTTTGGCTTTGCCTTCACATCCCTTTCACCTCCCATAATCTTCACTCTCTCAATCTCTTCTCTCCTTAAACGCACATGTGTGCGTACGTGCGTGCACACACACACAACTGTCTTCTTTACTAGATTGTAAGCTTCTTGAGGGAAAAATAGTCATATCTATAACAATAAGTTTAGCATTTAGCATATTGACTGGCACATAGTGAATATTAAACTAGTATTTAGGGAATACAAGAAGTTATCCTACTGTGTAACTAAAAGTTCCTATATGAAGTTCTTTCATACAGAGCAAATGAAAAACATTTTTAAAAAGGACTTTCACACACAGGAACCTTAAAACACAATTTCCACTTAGGAATGTAAGCTGTACTATAAATAGAAAAAACACAAATATTATAAAAGAATTTCAATCTCTGTATCTTCTTTATTAAGCACATGGTGATAACCCTTAGTCTTTCTACAGAAATTATTCTCTCCTTGTCTGCATTATAACATCTGTTTTTTATTCAGAGTCTACTGACCCCAACATTCCCAGGTGACTGGAAACTGATATCCCAAGGCACAATTACTGAATCTAGACTTTCTGTCACCCATATAATCTTTGTGACCCACACTGCTCACACATGCAGTGGATTAAATGGAATGGAATAAATGCATAAGGTGCCTGTACTTGAACAGAATCACATCATGTGTCCTACAGACTGTCCTAACCTTAACCTGGGGATGCTTCTTTGTGGGAAGAATGGATAGAGGTCTCATCCTTCTATTCTCTTGCTAACCATGGTTTTATAATTTTTTTCATTAAAACTAAATCCACCCTGCTATATGACATTGATAAATTTCTCCCAAGTCCTAGTGCATATGGGACCACCCTTGCATGACACTGCAACAGTGGGAACTCAAATAGACTGCTGATGTGAATGTAAATGAGAAAAGCAATTTGTGGTGGATCTTTTCTATATCTAGTAAAACTGAAGCTCTAAATATATTTAGAGCAACATGGCGCTTAGCTATGTACCCTAGAGAAATGATGTCAGAGTCACAACATGAAAATCCAGTGAAGCGTTGTTTGTAATGACAAAATATTAAAGACATTCAAAATATCCTTGAGATGTTGAATCAATAAATATTCTGAGATATAATCATACAGGTGTGAAATAGATAATAGAGTTATTGATATAAACATTCATAAATTACACACGTTTGTAGAGCAGAAAAGTTGCAGAATAATATATACAGTATGCAGCATATGCCTTACAGTGGGTAGCACCTTAGATATAAGGACATATAAAATACAAATTACAAAAACAATATTATTTTTTTCTAAGCTGAACAGTGAAAATTGACCATAATCTGAAATTTTGTGTCCTTGATGAAGTACCAATTATGATTCCTCTCATGCTCAGGAAATACAGGCTTAAAAAGTCCATACACACTGACAGAGTGGGACGGAGGTGGATTATGTGATCTAAACTTGGCTAATTTCAGTCACCAGTAAATTTTTACTAGAGTTATAAGAGAAACTGCTAGCCAAATGAGTTTAATAAGCTGGGAACACACAGTTCCTGGACTATTTATGGCAATCATGCCTGTCCCTGAAGGGAGTTTGCCATATATAGAGAGAGGGGTTAATTTTGGTTTTAACATTTTCTTTACTCAGCAAATATTAAACAATATTTCTGAGTTTTAATGCCCTCTTTCAGCATATTTATTCATTCACAAATGGTTGAGAATAGTTAAGTGATCATTTAACATTATTAAATTAATACTGGGATCAGAGCATTTACACTAAAAATATCAACATCGATAATAAAATTGGAAGTCAAAACAGTGTGTTATCAGTGAAGAATGGAGAGAAAAATCGAGAAAAAGATTACAGAACCCCAGTGGTATGCTTCAAAAACTGCTTAACACTTTTTGTCAAAATAATTTAGACACCTATTCAAATTATTTAAAAAATAAATAACAGATGGACTATTTGTTCAACAAAAAATAGAGTATAAATAAGTAGACCTAAACATAGGCAGTTATTTTCTGAAATGGGAAGGAAAGAATTATAAATGGACAAAAAGCAATTTAAATATTTTCCATATCATTAATTCAATGAATGCAGATTAAAACCACTTGATGCTATTTTCCTTATGAGTTTGTAAAATATAATAATTTATTATGTTGAATGAATGTTGCAAAGGTTGTGATTAAATGAACATTCTAATGCATTCTTGAAAATGATAAACTTAATTTTAAAGCTTCTTGAGAAAAATTTACTAGGTGCATCCCATAATTTATAATTTTGTATACAATTCAACTGTAATTCTACTTTCAGAAATTTTTAAGATAGCTATCATTGAGATATAGGTATTATTATGTACAGTTATCACAGTGTTATTTTTAATAAAAAAATAAATTCTAAGTGTTCATCTATGATGAATTGACTAAATAATGACATGCAATTTGCGGATTACTATGCATTTATTAAGAGTTTCATTTTTAAATGTGATGAAATATATTTAAGAATTATTGTTTACTGATAATTGCAAGGTCCAAAATATTATATATAGAATTATTCAAAATTTATATTCCTATATGGTGAAAAATATGGAGAGTGACTTTTTTATGTGATACCTTATTAATGCCATTGATTTTTATTTTTTGAATATTTTCAATGGTGAACATTTATTTCCTTTATATCAGAATGATTCCAAATTCTAAAATAATACAAAACAAAATTGTTTAAATCCCTGCAGTTAGGTAGATATAACTATAATGAGGATGATTAGCTGTTCAGATTTCACATTCTTGCAAAAGTTTTCTGTAAAGTATTTTCAAGAAAGTGCATGCGATTAACATGGGATGGCCACTGGAAAATGAAAAACCTAGTCAAATTTCTAGAATAACAGTATTTCCTTGTTTTTTGTGAAAGTATCCAGAGGATCCAGTGTTTTGCTTTATAATTGTAATCATACTGTATAATTTACAGTTGGAGCAAAATCATAAATGAAATTTTGTAAAGAAAATATTTTATGTTCTATATTAAGTTCCTTTGATGCTATAAAAAATTCCCACACACTTGGTGGCTTAAAAACAATACAAATTTCTTAGTGTAGAGTTTTGGTGGTCAGAACCCCAAAATAGGTTTTAGATAAATTAAGCTAAAATTAATCTATCCTCAGGCCTGTGTTCCTTCTGGAAGCTCTAAGATCTGTTTCTTTGCCTTTTCCAGCTTCTAAATCTGTCTGAATTCCTTGACTTGTGGTCCCATGTTACTCTCACCTGTGCTTCTATTGTCACTTCTCTTTTCCTTTTCCTGGTTATCACATTGCTTTCTCTCTCTGCTTTCTTCGTGACATAACGTTCTCTTACTCTGACCCTGCTGCTTCTCTTTTATAAGGACCATTATAATTACTTTAGGCTCATGCCAATAATCCAGGATAATTTCCCCATCTCAAAGATCCTTGGGGGCTTCCCTGGTGGCGCAGTGGTTGGGAGTCTGCCTGCCGATGCAGGGGACATGGGTTCGTGTCCCGGTCCGGGAAGATCCCACATGCCGCGGAGTGGCTGGGCCCGTGAGCCATGGCCACTGAGCCTGCACGTCCGGAGCCTGTGCTCCGCAACGGGAGAGTCCACAACAGTGAGAGGCCCGCGTACAGCAAAAAAAAAATCCTTAATTCCATCTGCAAGGCCTCCTTTGCCTTATAAGGTAACATAATCACAAATCTAGGGATAAAGGTATGAACAATTTTTGCAGCTACTTTTTAGCCTACCATTGAAGATTAATATTAATTTGAAAGATCAATTAAATAGCTCTTTTGTGGGTAAGCTGTTGGTCTAATACTTAACATCAAATTCTCTACATATGGGTAATTTTTGGTTAAGTTCATGACAATTTTAGATGCTGACTAAACAAGTACATTGGCTTAGTGGATAGATTAGTTGAGAGTAAACAGCTTTTATATATTTGACAAATTCAGTGGTATCAGTAAAATGTGCACACAAGTTATCATTAGAGGTCAAACACAATGTATCTTGTTTGAAAGAACAGGAAATCAGGTAATGAACTACGGCCTGCGTATGTTATTACTAGTTCTATACAGTTAGCTCTATTATTCTTTCCTTCAAGACCCAGATTAAATGTTCCCTCCTCTTTGACATCTTACTTAGTCATTCTAGATATACTAAGTTGATTCTTCTGTGATTTCACATATCACTTGTCTTTCATATCTGCCATTATATCACATTTATTGATTGATTTAAACAGTCATGTCTCCCACTGTTTAAAGACCTCTAGAAGCAGGAATATCACATTTATCTTTGTAATGCCTGTGACTTGAATAGACGCTAGCAGCCAATGAAATGTGCTCAGTAAATATTTACTGTTTATTGAATATTAAATAGAGATGACTGAATTGTTGAATAAATAATTTTAAAAAGACATATTGCAAGGCTGATATAAACAAAAATACTGAGTATTTAAATATGACTGTCACCTTACTGTCTCCTTTTTCCATTTCTCTGGCTTTTAATATTAAGGCCAGTCACAGCAGGAATTTTACATTTGGTACTTTAGTCTTTCCAGGTGATCATAAATGTAGTTGCTGTATGGAAAAGCAGTCTGTATTTCTGGAAGTCACTCTAAGAGTTTTCACCCAGGGGTTTACTATGCTGAAAGTCCTGAAGAGTCATTTTCATGTCAACTATTATACTCTACAGTTCTCTACAGTAAGTGACTCTGGGCTGATTCCCTTTGTTCTCTAAGTATCATCAGTTTTAAAGGAATCCATTATAACTAGATGGCATTCGTGTTATTTAAATATCTGCTGACAGTCAAAGAACTACTTCTGTTCTGTCACGCCATTTTTGTTCATTCAGTGCTTACTGAAATTTCTCTGAGACTCCTGGGAAAAGGGCATTAAAAATTTTCATCTTAATCCTTGCTACTGAGTAAAGGAATAAAAGCTAAAAAATACAAATGATATAAATTAAACATAGCAGTCAAGTTGTAATTTAAGAATAGCATACAATATTAAAACATGACACTTCAAGCTTAATTTACATTCATATTTGGAAATAAGTAATTGGATTTCCTTGCTGCCAATAAAAGCACCTTTCCTTTTACTATATCCTGACATCCCTCTTATTTCCTTAACTAGTTGTCTATTGATATTAAGGACCAATAGGCATTACCTGCACTCCTGCTCCACTGCATCCACCCCAAATAAAACAATCGGAGTAACTTTATCTGACACTAGAGATTAAAATATGCACAAAACTAGGGCTTCCTTGGTGGTGCAGTGGTTGAGAGTCCGCCTGCCGATGCAGGGGACGCGGGTTCGTGCCCCTGTCCAGGAGGATCCCACATGCCGCAGAGTGGCTGGGCCTGTGAGCCATGGCCGCTGAGTCTGCGCGTCCGGAGCCTGTGCTCCGCAGCGGGAGAGGCCACAGCGGTGAGAGGTCCGTGTACCACAAACACATAAATAGTTCAGCTCTTCTTGCTTCTCTCTTTGTTAAATGTTTATTCTTTCTAGAGACAGGAATAAGAAAAATAAAGTCTCCTGTATTGGGGGCAGCAATTTCCCTTACACTGAGCTGGATGTAAGTTATTAGTTCTGCAAAACAATGGATTCCAAAATTTAGACATGAAGGAAATTGTGGAAAGCCTTATTTCTGCTACACATCTAAGTTGTGCTTTCTATTCTAGATATACCATCAGATCCAGAATATCATTTTTACCTAATACCTACATTTATTTCTCACGAGGATTGGGAGATACAAGAGAAAGGTTATGATAACAACTTCCTAGAGAACTACACTACAGCATGACTTGGCTAAAACCTCTGGAGAAAATACATTGAGAGATAACTGTAACTGGAAGAGTGAAGCGTCTGTTTTAACCAGGGTGGAAAGGTTTATTTTTTTATATACAAACAATGAATAATTGATTCTAACCTTTACAATTGGTCACTGATATCAGAGAGTAGGTGGCAGTTGTATACCTGCTTCAAAGGAGCACAGGATGCCTGGTCTTTACCTTCCCAAGCATAATTCTGAAAGGATCAATCCCTTGTGCTAGATTACCAGCAAAAGGGAGGCAATGAGTCCCAAATGAAGGCCATACTCAAAGTGGACAGACTTTTAGCTTAGCAGTTTGTTAAGCTTTGGGGAGTGAAAGACATTCTGCTACTTATTGTATACTTCACAAAATGTCCCCAGATTGGGGTTCCATGAAAGAGCTAATTTTCGCATTGTAGCACAGCACTAGATTTTAAATTCAAGTACTGGGCATCTGTGGTACCTGGCCACACTGATATTCTTTTTATCTTATTTTGTACCTACTCAAAGCCAGAAAAAAATTTAAAAATACTATAGACAATCTCTTGAATTTTCCAGAAGTTTCCAGATTCATCTCCTAAGAAATAGTCTTACTATGCCTCTGTGCTTGTTAATCATATAAGTACTGATCATGGCTTAGGTATTCACATAGCAAGATTGTGGGTTTCAGGACAAATAACTATCTTCCATTTAAAGATTACAGCTAATACACAATATATAAACATAAAGGATATCAGTGTTTTTTTCTTTCAACCTTGCTGTCTGATCACTTGTATTACACAATATTGACTTAAGAATCTTCATATTTCATTTTCCTGAATTGATATTTGATATCACTTAATTCCTTTGATATATACTTGTTTCATTAAGATAGAGACTATGTCTATAGATTTCTTTCCTATTAATATTCATCTTAGAAAAAACTTAACCTAGGTGATAGTAGCATAAGAATTAGTTCCTAAACTTTTAACATTTCGTTTCATTACTAATAGTACTGTGGTTTATAAGACATGAAAAATTCTCCCAATTGACAATGAAGAATTCCTATCATTTACCCTACATTTAAGAGTTTTCATGCACACTAGCAAAGGAAATAAATCTATATATTTAGTATAAACAGTGTGTCGCTCTTTCTGCTAGAAAATGTTAAACTATGTGATTCCTACATTGCATTTTCAACCTCTGAAAAAAATGTTTGATTAAATGTTGTTCTGGAAGACAGAACAGAATGAAAATTAAAGATTTAAAAACGAGAAATCAAGACAAGCAAATGCTTACTATAATAAAGCTTCATGTTCAACGATACCACTATTGAAAAGGCTAATATAGAATAAGCAATGAAATGATAAAAATGTAGGGAAATTTTTTTTTTTCTTTTTTTTTTTTTTTGCTGTATGCAGGCCTCTCACTGCTGTGGCCTCTCCCATTGCGGAGCACAGGCTCTGGACGCGCAGGCTCAGCGGCCATGGCTCACGGGCCCAGCCGCTCCGCGGCATGTGGGATCTTCCTGGACCGGGGCACGAACCTGTGTTCCTTGCATCGGCAGGCGGACTCTCAACCACCGCGCCACCAGGGAAGCCCTAGGGAAATATTTTAAAATAAATATGGTTCAACCATGTAATAAATGGTACTTTCATGCTAAGGTACATCATACTTTCAGGAGGGCAATTTAAGTGTCTGTTGTACAGACAGAAAGGGAATTTGTCTCTCTCCCCTCCTCAATTCAAATTAACACTAACAAATGCACACTTAAAAAAGAGGTCTAGTCTCAATCATGACTGATAGCTATTTTCTTACGTTGCTATATGAGGCAAATTTATTATGGCATTTAGCCTGAAATGATATTTAAGCTAAGTATTGATTGTCAAATGGCAAAACAGTACACAAGTTGTATTCCTTACATGTGTTTGCCTGTGATTTTTTACATGGGTAGACAATATTTATTTATCAAGGCAACTGGACTTTTTCAGACAGATGAACACAGCATCAAATATGGAGTAAACCATGGATGGTTTCATCTATTTTCAAAGATACACAGAGAACATTTTCACTACTGCTCTGTCAACTGTTATCTTTACTGACAGTTGATGTGCGGGAAGAAGTACTCTTGGGTGTTACTTTTTTTTTTTTTTTGCAGTACGCGGGCCTCTCACTGTTGTGGCCTCTCCCGCTGCGGAGCACAGGCTCCGGACGCGCAGGCCCAGTGGCCATGGCTCACGGGCCTAGCCGCTCTGCGGCATGTGGGATCCTCCCGGACCGGGGCACGAACCCGCGTCCCCTGCAACGGCAGGCAGACTCCCAACCACTGTACCACCAGGGAAGCCCGGGTGTTACTTTCTTGATTCATAGCAGGATAGTTAGAGGCTTCTGAAAGATTGGTAGCAATGGAGAAACACAGGAGATATGTTAGTATGATAGATCTGGAATTTGATTAAAAATATTCTAACATCCTTCCATCAGCAGAAATGGTGACATGATGAAGAGTTGAATGAGACCGTGACTAAGACAAGCAACAGTCAATGAGTTACCTATCTTTACATGTGACAAGTCCACGCAAGTGAAAAGTCCGAAATGCTTTTTATAAATTCATTTTGCAATCAGTATAAAGGTTTAGAATGTTGCCTGCATATATTTTGGTAGACTTTAATTATAGTAATTATTGCCATTGTTCTAATAGCCATATGCGACTTCAGAAGCTTTTATATTACATTGAAAGCCAAGAAAATATGCATGTAACCATTTGAAAAAGATTAGATTCTTTTTGTCTTTTTAGGGTACATTCTTCTACAATTAGCATTTTTCGCTTTACTTATCCCGATAAGACACCTTTTCTACCTTAAAGGATAAATAAATGTTGATCGACATAGCATATAGATAAAGAAAACTGGTTAGTTTTTCTCCATAGAGTAACTTTTAACAAGGGAGCGACAGAATTGAGTTGTTATACTAGTTTCTGAGACCTATGATAACAAAATACCATAAAATGGATAGCTTAAAATAATAAAAATTTCTTGCCATCACAGTTCTGGAGTCTAGAAGTCTGAAATCAAGGTGTTATCAGAGGCAAGCACCCTCCAAAACCTCTGGGGAAGGCTCCATCCTTGCCTTTTCGAGTTTCTAGGTATTCCACTTGAGCACAGGGTATTCCTCTACCTTCACATAGCTGTCTTACCTTTCTGTGTCTGTGCCCAAATTTCTTTCTTCTTATAAGAACCAGTCTTAACGAATTAAGGACCTACCCTACTTCAATATAACATCTTAACTAGTTACATCTGCAATGATGCTATTTCCAAATAAGGTCACATTCTGAGGTATTGAAGGTTTAGTCTCATCTTGTCATTTGGGGGGATGCAATTCAAGCTAAAACAGATGTATCTACAGTAAAATAAAGAGAGAAAATGAGAAGAAAATGCTTTTTTGCTGAGATACTTTCCTGAATTCTAAATGGAAGTTTGAATTATAGCCCTTTTATTATAAGGTTTAAAAATATTAATTTTAAAAGGTGAAACTATTTCTATGTTTTTACAAAAGGTGAAACATTTCTATGTAAAAGGGATCATCTTTAAGAGATATTTAGCCATGCCAATATCAGACAATGTATTGTTGTTGGGAACATTTGTGAGATTCTTAATGCGTAAGCATCATACTAAAATGTAAAGAGACATCTCACATCAAACATTCTTCAAAAGTTCCAAAATTTAGGACTTCACTTTCTTACCTAAGCTTTTGTATTAAATAAAAGTGACCTCTGTTATCTATGTTTAGAGAACAGCAGAAAGAGCTCTGTCTAGCATTCCAGGTGAAGTAGACCTGCGAGTTCTGTAACAGTTCTGAAAAGCAGAGACTAGATGAGGTAACTAGATCTTATCCATCCCACTTTTTCAGCTAATAGTACTAGCCATCTCCTCTAGTCAGTGGAGTGGATGCATGATGAAAGCCTGGGCAATCATACTCCATTCTACTTCCTTGGCAATACAGAGAAGTTCAAGCAGTGACATGACCAAATCTAAAATGAGATCTGTCCTATTAGTAAAATAAAAATTGTGGACATCCAGCATACTAAAACTTGAGCATTAGTAGATGTGAAGTTGCTAATGTGGAAAGGTATATATTTCGACTTGCTCTGTTATAACTCAAAACATTTTTGAAGCTCCTCTTTAAACTGTCTTTAGATCTAAATTATCTAATACATTGTTTAAAACATAAAGTTATGCATTTCATCAAAGTTGGCCATTTAGACCTCTGAAATTAATCTAACATCATGAATGAGCCAATTCAGAATGACCAAGCTGGGCAACAGAAATGTGATGATAAAATAAACTTTTTATGACCAAAATCTTTTTTACTGGAAACTAATCTACAAAGTTTGAAGCTTGGGAATTAATGCTACACAAAAAAGCACAGATATCCTTAATGAATCAGTAGTTTGATATCAGAACACATGAATTTAAAAGTATCACTGTCTTTATATCAACTGGTCAAATAAAGATCCCTTATATCACATTAGGTCAACTTACAAGCATAAATATAAATGCACACACATAAGCACAGACAGGGCATGCTTTAGAGTGAAGGGAATTTCGTCATCAACCCTAATTGCTTTGCTGCTTCCTAATCATATATATTACCATAGATTAAGGAATAATCATTTCAATATTAAGAAATTGTACATTCTTAAGATAGTAAAAGCTAATTAAACCCAGAAGTTCTATAGGATATAGCCCAAGTTTAAAGCCTGACCATCAGTAGATGTATTTCAGATATGGTAATACAATAATGCATATTTTATTAAATCTCATTTTTTCTCATTTTGCTCCATTCAAAGAAATATTATTTTATTCATGAATTTAATAAAAACAATATACATTTTTATTTTAAGTATATTTTGATGCTGTTTTAGACACAATATTTAATGTTATAGATCATCTCTAAGTTTCTATGAGAGAAATAACTCTTGAAAGTTTCACCAGGGAATATAAAAATAATGTATTTCTATATGTAAATGCCTTGAAGTGTGAACATATCTCCCTAATCACCTAACTTATGAAAAAGGATAAGGTCAGTTAATTTTACTTCAGCTATTTGAATATTTTATATAATTGCTGTAATATTTTATATAAAATAAAAATTGAGTAATAAACACAGAAAACTTTACCTTAGAGAACATTTCAACTAATTAAATCCCAAAATATGTATGGAATTTTCTCTATCTATATAAAATATATATGAATACATGTATATATGTGAATGTATGTCCAGGTATGCACACGTTTCTATGTGTGTGTCTGGTATGTATACACATAAACACTAACTCTAACCACCTTCTCATTTACAGTGGTTTCAGAAATTCTCTAACATATTTTCATATTTTCTTCATCCTTGATTATTTCATCTGCATCTTAATGCCATCAGCTGAACCTGTCTTATAAACTTGTTTGAAATAAGTATCAGAAGGGGTAAATCACTTTAATGAAAGCCATCCTCATTTCTACTTATGGATAACTTGAACTTATATATATGATACAGATATAAACATGGAAAAATAAAGTGTTAATTTCATAATTTAGTTTACAAGTTATTCTTCAGGGTTCAAATTCCAGGGAGAAAATGTTAGAAATATAGCAATAAATTTTGCCCCTTTTTCATTAATTTCAACCACAAGGTGCTGATTCCTTGCAAGGTCAACTTAAAAAAATAAGAACAGGATGCAGAAACACACAATTGCTTACATACTATTTTGAAATTGGTAAAAACATTTTGGAAAGCAAATTGAGAAAAATCTGGTATATCTTACTTCTAGTTATATTCTTTGGAGGAAAAGAGGAAGAGAGAATATTTATAGCAGCACTGATTAAAAGAGCAAAGACACCAAAAAACATAAATGTCCATCAAATGGAGGATAAATAATTTCAGCTACCTTCATGCATATGGATTGTATATAAGAAGAAGAATGTATTAACTGAAATGAATCTCAGGAAGAATGTTGGATGACAAAACAAGCAGGAAAAGAACACAAAGAATGATTCATTTACATATATATATATATTATAAATCCTATTAAATACTCAAAATTGATTAGGAATACATATATATTTAATAAGTCAATGATTTACATATGAATGCTAAACACTAAATTCTGGATCCCAGAATTTGTATGGAATCACAAACCATCTCAAATAGCCAAAGCAATCCTGAAGAAGATAAAAAAAGCTGGAGGCATCACACATCCTGATTTCAAGCTATATTACAAAGCTATAGAAATCAAAACAATATGGTACTGGTATAAAAATAGTCCCATAGACCAATGAGCAGAATCAAGAGCCCAGAAATAAACCCCACATATACAGTTAACAAATAATTTGACAAGAGAACCAAGAATACTTAGTGGGAAAGGAGAGTTTCTTAAATAAATGCTGCTGGGAAAACTGCATAATCACATGCAGAAGATTGAAATTGAATAGCTACCTTAGACTACTAACAAAATTAACTCAAAATGGGTTAAAGACTTAAACATAAAACTAAAACCTAAACCTAAAACTCCTAGAAGAAAACAGAAAAAAATCTCCTTGAAATTGGTCTTGACACCACTTTTTTGGATATGACACCAAAAACACAAGCAACAGAAGAAAAAGAAAAGAAAAAAAAGGAGTGGGACTACATCAAACTAAATATATTCTGCACAGCAAAAGGAAAAAATCGAAGTGAAATGGCAATCTGTGGAATGTGAGAAAAATCTGCAAGCCATATTTCTAAAAAGGGGTTGATATCCAAAATATGTAAATAACTCATAAAACTCAACAGCAAAAAAAGCAAACAATCTGACTAAAAATTGAGCAGAGGAACTGAATAGACATTTTTCTAAAGAGGACATACAAATGGCCAACAGGTACATGAAAACATGCTCAACATCACTAATCCTCTGGGAAATGCAAATCAAACCTACAGTGAGATATTACTTCACACCTGTTAGAATGGCTATCATCAAAAAGAGAAGAGATGGGCTTCCCTGGTGGCGCAGTAGTTGAGAGTCCGCCTGCCGATGCAGGGGACATGGGTTCATGCCCCGGTCCAGGAAGATCCCACATGCCGCAGAGCGGCTGGGCCCGTGAGCCATGGCCATTGAGCCTGCGCGTCCGGAGCCTGTGCTCCGCAACAGGAGAGGCCACAACAGTGAGAGGCCCGCGTACCGCAAAAAAAAAAAAAAAAAAAAAAAAGAGAGACGAGATAACAGCGTTGGCAATGCTGTGAAGAAAGAGAAGCAAATAGTTTCACCCTTAAAGGCATCTGTAAATACAACTAAGTGATAATATCAAATCTCTTGCTTTTGGTCATTCACTGGGCACCAAAATAAAATTAGCTTCTACTTTTGGCATTAACCAGTGACTGGCTTCCTTTCCAACCTCAAGTGCTCCCCATATTTCCAATTGTCATAAATGTTTACTCAGACCTAAACTTCCTGCCCAGAGTAAGACCATCAGTTTCAGTCAGAGGACTGACACATCCAGCTAACAGCAATACAAATCTGGCCAACACTTCTCCCTTCATCCATTCCCAGTTACATGGGGTAGATGGAGCAACACTGGGTAAGAATTACTTTATAAGACTGTCTTATCCATTAAGTAGGAAAAAACAGCAACTGTTAATAGTAGTTTAGGCAAATGAGAAGAAAAAATAACCCATCTCACTATTCCCCAAGAATTCAGGGAGTAATATTTAGAGATACTGTCATGGTATCATATTTAGAAATTGATCCTTCCACCAGAACTTATAAATGCAACCCAGGTCCTGGCACTACATGAATAGGCAGAAAAAAAGAAAATAAAGGAAAGGAAAAGGAAAGAAAATGGCCCATTTTCTCTAAAACGGTTAAACAACACACACGTTAAATTTCAGTATTTATTCGTTCAATCCTTTCAGTCTCTTATCACATAGTTTAGTAAGCAAGTATTTCAATTGTCCATTCCAATTTTCAATTAATCTTTTTTATGTATAATAAGATACATGACAATTTCATTATATGGTAGTTCTTGGTCCATTATTGCACAATATCAGCACTAAAATAGGTTCCTTGATTAGATGATCAATATGAGGTCCAAAATGAATAATATTTTCAGCTCTAAACCTCTTACCATGTTAGACATGTGTGCTTCAGTTAATGAATATGCAAATTCAAATCCAGGATGAGTAACTATCCTGATCAAGACTTACCCACATCCACTTTAAACTATGGTAAAAGGCCAATGTAATCTGCCTGCCAGCTATGGGCTGGTCCAGATTTTGCCAATAGGCAGTGTATGTCTGCTTTTTGTTTTTTTTTTCTTGTTTACAAAGTTGGGTATGGCAAACTGTTGTGCACCCTGTCCAGCAATCTGGTTAAGTTTCTTCTCTATCCCCAGGACATTTTACTCATTCTGATCTAAATGTCTTTGGGTACCCTCTTGAGAGTTGGGCCAAGAAACCTGGCTCTCTATTTACTAAGTGTCAAAAATCCTTTCTATTTAGTGGTGTCATATATATATGTGTGTGAGTGTGTGTGTGTGTGTGTGTGTGTGTGTGTGTATGATTTATAGATTTATATATATATATGTGTGTGTGTGTGTATTTCACAAAGCTAGGCTAAACTGAGCAAACCTGTTGCTTGAGGAATTGATGAGACATGAAAAATAGCATAAAAATCAAGGAAATAAATGGAGTAGTTGTGCGATTTTTGATGGATGTCTTAAAAGCATGTTCACTGGAGTGAATCCAACTCTGGTTGGTTGATTTTGAAGTGAGAGCCTGACATTAAATAGCTATTTTTCATACTGTGTTCACTGAATTCATAGCTATTTCATTTATTTCCTTTATTTTAATGCCATTTTAAATATCTCAATACTTGTAACCAATTTAATTTTTTCCCACCACTTTATTTTTATTTTTTCTTTTATTTTGAAGAATACTAATTCTTTTCTTATTATTCAACCCCACTTTAGGGGAGCTGAGAGAGAAAGACCATGACAGATTACTTCACATTATCCTGTTCCTCCAACACTTGTCACATAGGGAGTCTTAACAGTTGGAGTCCTTTTTATCACATCATCAATCATAACTTGAGTTAAAGGAACCAGGATAAACTTAGTATCATTACATGACCAACATTAAGTTGCTTGCATTCTTAATATTCAGCAACCTCAGAAGTAGGATTCCATTTTAAAATTATGGTTGGAGTATGACAATTCTCCATTTCAGGAAATGTGTTAACACACCTCTGCCTTTATTCAGATTGGCATATTGAGAGTTTGTGTAACTAGCCACATTTCTTCAAAAGCATCAGTTATCTAAGCTTCCTGAGTAACACTGAACATACTTTTCTATGCACAGTGTCTGATGCCGAAGAAGGAGGTCATTAATACCAATAGCTTCTCCACAAGGGGTCAACAATATGAACTTAAAGTGGCTTCTGATTCTCTCCCACTGAAACTGTGTAATTCTTTTTGATTGATTATCTGCAGGAAGGCATTTTTCCAATCAAAGCATATCCTCCCAACCATCTTTTGGCTTTACATTCCTCCCTTCTACCTATTCAATCACCAGGTTTTAACTCAGTTGTTTTGGGAGCCTCAGGTTAGTCCTCAGTTACTTTCAGTTGTGGCTAATGTTCCTGTTGCCTAGATTTTCCTTTTTGATCCATAAATTGTCCACTGACCTTTGATCTATTATTTATGTCATTTATGTGATTTTTCTCTTATACACGGTCACCCTGCCTGAGTTACCTCTCATCAGCTATAGCTTGAAGCCATTCTGTAAACAAAGGTTTCCACCACCATTTTCCTTATGGCCCCCCTGGAGAAACAAACAAACAAATAAATAATCGTTGCTTAAATTATAGTGTCAAGGTTTGGTTTAAATACCTTGCTCATGAATATATGCTTGTAAGTGTTAAATAAAGAAAAAGGACAGAGCAGAAAAATAGAGAAAAGCATAAGCAATCATAAATCGGTCCAAAATTTTTCAGGCACCTTTCTCAGGTTGTGTAAACAGATAAAACAAGCAGAAACCATCAAGGTTTTCATCCATAAACAATGAAGACAACCTTGCATTGGCTGCTTCCAGGGGTTTTCAAACTTTAAGTACTCTCAACCACTAAGAAAATTATAGGAGGGTACACACTCAAAAACACTAAAGTATATCAAGATAGAATCCTATATAATATTCAAGTAACTCACAGAAAGACAAGAAAAGAGAGAGAGAGATAAGAGGGAACAACAGAAAACCAACTATAAAATGGCAGACTTAAGTTCTAACAAAACAATATTCACCTTAAATGTAAATAGTCATAATATGCCAAGTAAAGTTAGACAGTGGCAGAATGAATTTAAAAAATTGGTCCAACCGGGGCTTCCCTGGTGGCGCAGTGGTTGAGAGTCCGCGTGCTGATGCAGGGGACACGGGTTCGTGCCCCGGTCTGGGAGGATCCCACATGCCGCGGAGCGGCTGGGCCCGTGAGCCATGACCACTGAGCCTGCATGTCCGTAGCCTGTGCTCCGCAACCGGAGAGGCCACAACAGTGAGAGGCCCGCATACCGCAAAAAAAGAAAAAAAAAAAAAAAAAAAAAAAAAAATTGGTCCAACCAAATGCTGTTTACAAGAAACTCATTTCAAATTCAACAACATAAGTAGATTTAATGCATTCCTATTAAAAACTCTAATCAAAAACTTTTTTTTTTGTAGAAATAGACCAGCTTACTCTAAAACTTATATAGAAAATCACAATCTCTAGAATGGCTGAAACAATCTTGACAAAGAAGAAAGTGGGGAAGTTTTCAATTTGACATTAAAGCTTACTAAAACTATTGTAATCAAGAGTATGATAAAGGCAGGAGAGATACATTGAACATGCAACAGAACAGAGGCTCTAGAAATAGACCCACAAAAGCAGGCTGCAAATTTATTTTTGACAAAGTTGGAAAAGCATTTCAATTGAGAAAAGATAGGCTTTTCAACAAATAGTGCTAGAGCAATTAGGCATCTAAAGGCAAAAATTTTTAAAAAGAAAAGAAAAAACTCCCCTTTAATTAAACCACAAACACACACACACACACACACACACACACACACACACCTTATAAAAAATTTAAATAAAAAGGGTCATGTATTTAAATATAGGAAACAAAGCTACATTTTTTTTCATCTAAGCCTAGGAAAAGAGTTTTAGGACTTTGTACCTAAAGCATGAGCCATCAAAGGAAAAATATAATTGAACCTTAACAAAATTTAACACTTTAGCTCTGCAAAAGATCCTGTTAATAGTATGACACAACATGTTAAAGTCTGGGTTAATACATTTTCAAACCACCTATCTGACAAATGACTAGCATTTAGAGTATATCAAAAAATCTCAATCGTGGAAAAAAAATAATAAAATTAGAAAATGGGCAAAAGACAAACAGCCATTTCAAAAAAGAGGATATAGAATTGGAAAATAATTACATGAAACAATGTTTAACACCATTATTCATTGGATATATACAAATTAAAGCCAGAATGACCAGAATAAAAATAGTAACACCATCAAATGCTGGGGAGGAAGCAGAGACATTGGATCATATTTTTGGGAAAATATATCAGACAAATGAAAATTATATTCACACAAAGACCTGTACACTAATTTTAATAGCAGATTTATACTTAATAGTCTCAAACTGGAAACAACCCAAATGTCCTTTGAATGGTGAATGGTTAGGCAGCCTATAATAAGTACTTCATACCATGGAATACTAAGGAATAAAAAGGAACAAACTAGTGATACTACACAAGAACTTGGATGAATCTGAGGAAATTATGATGGCTAAAAAAAGCAAGCCAATGTCAAAAATTTACATGTTGTATGATTCTATTAATATAACATGCTTGAAATTACAAAGTTAGAAAATGAAGAACAGATTAGTGGTTGCCAGGGGTTAGCAATGGGATGGGGGAGGGGAACAAGAGAGAAGTGGGTAGAGTTGTAAAAGGTCAACAGCAGGATCTGTGTGGTGACAGTATTTTATATTGACTGTGATGGTAGATGCATGAACTACACGTGATAAAATAGCATAGACCTAAATAGAAACACGCAGGTACATACACACACACTGGAGTACTAGTAAAACTTGGAGATCTGAATAACGGATTGTACCAATGCCAGTAGCCTGATTGTGACATTACACTATAGTTTTACAAAGCAGCACCATTGGTGGAAACTGGGTAAAGAGTATACAGGATCTTTTTGTATCATTTCTAACAACTACATGTAAATCTACAAACATAATCTCAAAAATTTTATAAGTTTAAAAATTGTAGTTGTCAGAAACATTTGAGGCTTAATATAATGGTATCTTCTTTCATAGAGGACATTCCATCTTTTTTCTTCTATTTGTCTCTGTGCACTAGACATCTGAGAACACTTCAAACCAGTTAAGGCACTGAGATGATTCGGAATTTAAGGAACTTTCTGCAATTGACTGTGTATTTCAAGTTTCCCTCTCTTCTAGAGTACAATCTTTTGCTTTCCTAATCCAAAACAAAAAGTTTACATGGTGGCCCTTCTTTTGGCAGACTTTAGACTCCAGAAGTTTCTTCTGGTGGTTCTCATGAACAGGGGGCAAGGAAGAGGGAGCAATTTTGCATTCTCAACCCACAAAGTCAGAGAATATTTGGTAGTCTGTGGAGACAATTTAGTTGGAAAAGTTCTACTGGCATCTAGTGAATAGAGGACAGACAGGTTTGTTGCTAAAAATCCTACAAATCACAGGATATGCCCCCACAACAAAGATTACCTGGCCCAAAATGTAAATAGTGCTGAGGTTTAGAAACCCTAAACTAGTCTCAGATACTGAAATAAGTGATGCTCAGTCTTTCAGCCATATATGCATTGTAGAATTGGATGAAGTCTAGAGGGTATAAACCACTCCAAAACTTACCCTCATCTTCAGGGTCCCATCATCTCTAAACTACTGGCCTGGGAAATCTTCGTTATCTTGTTAACTCTCTAATGCCCTCAAGTGGATGAGATCAGTAAACATTTCTTTTTGGTCCAGAGTTTCTAGTTTTTCTCTATATTAATTCTAAATTGGCTTATGTACCATCATTAGAATTTGAAATCCATAAATACATTTTAAATTTTAGAAGATCTTTTTGATTCTTTATAAAGTCTGTTCATTCTCCATTTTAGAAGGTATATTTGATCCTTTATCAAGTCTGCTCATTATATATACTCATTGTTATACAATTCTTTTCACTCAAAGTATTTTAGTTTGGCTTTAATTTCTTCAAATACATCTATTTAATATATTGTGCTTATTATGTCTAATATCTAAAAGCCCTTGCTGATCTGCCCATTTTCCATTTCTTCTGCTGATTCTTGCGTATGGTTACTTTTTCTTTGTTTCAGTACTTGTTTGATGGAAAACTTATTACTTAACTTACAAAATGATATGTAAAAAATCCCTAGGGTTTAAAATAAAATGAATATTTCCAAACAGAATTAGTGTAAGCATTTATCAAAGGCTTTAGACACCCCTATTCTGAAGTATTGTAATAAAATTTAAGCAGGAAGCTCAGATATATACTACATGGATTTTAGATTCTAAACATAGTGGTCTTTGTCACTGTTATAACCCAAATTATTTGTAATAAAAAACATGATATGCACATATACACAAATATATATATAAACATATATGTTACAATAACTTTAATTTGTATTTGATTAAACTGTTTTCTACGTTTTTGACTATTTTATTTACATCATTTAAGTAGCAGCAAGTGAGTAAAATTATGACTATACCTAATAAAAGCAGTTATTTGATAAGAGACTGCAAGGAATAGAAAACTGAGAATGGTGATTAAATGGTTAGGAGTATATATTCTGCTCAATGCAGCAATTCTGTTCTTATCTTTTTTTTGTTTGTTTTAAACTACCTTAAGGCATATACAGCACATAATGCAACTCTGTATAAATTGGAAAATCTGGTAGCAAAAATCAATCACAACATCATTTCCTTTTGAGCTTGGTCACAACCTGAAAATCATTCATAACGTAGAAAAAAGCCATTACCAACAGGTCATAATTCACATGTAAAATGAAACCTACTTCCTTCGCTTCCAATATTTTAACTTTTTTCTTTTCAAACTGGATGATAGAGAAGTGATCATTTAGAAAAGAATAAAACAAAAAGAAAAAAGGCAGTATTTTCTGAAAATTAAATTAGTATGAAATACCATCTTTGGATCTGTTTTTAAGTAATTTAGAAACATATTATCCAGAGTTAATTGTTTGATTTTACACAAAAGAAAACTCCATTAATAATATCATATATATATGCATAAACGTATATGTCTATACACTCAACAAAAATGATTATGATTTAGCTTCTCTTTAAAATTACAATATTTTAACAACATAACTTGAATTTTTGCAAAGGTAGGATTTATTGTCATATGAGAGCTATTAATTTTTAATTCTGAAGGCTTTGTGCTTCAGGAATCTTAATTATAATTTAAATAATACTCATGGAAAATTGTGAATATTCTTTTAGCTACTTCTATTGTAAACACATATAATATATAAAACACACTAATAAAATAGAGTGCACAATTCAATAGAACAAGAGAACTGTATGACTGAGACAATTCAGAGGAAGATAATTTTATACGTTAGTATCATGTCTATATATTAAGTAATAAAAAATATTTAAGACAAAATTTTCTCTGGAAACACTTACATATCATACAGTATTTTACACAATAAAGTATTGTATTTTAATAACAGTTTTTCCTCATCCTTTCCTCATGAACAGAGTATTACTTTATAAAAAAATTTTAGTACAATTTATCTTAATGAACTGTTTTGCTTTTTGAAAATTTGAAAACCACTACTATTTTGTAGTTATCAAAAAATCAGCTGAGGGCTTCCCTGTGGCGCAGTGGTTGAGAATCTGCCTGCCAATGCAGGGGACACGGATTCGAGCCCTGGTCTGGGAAGATCCCACATGCCGCGCAGCAACTGGGCCTGTGAGCCACAGCTACTGAGCCTGCACGTCTGGAGTCTGTGCTCTGCAATAAGAGAGGCCGCGATAGTGAGAGGCCCACACACTGTGATGAAGAGTGGCCCCCGCTCGCCACAACTAGAGAAAGCCCTCGCACAGAAACGAAGACTCAACATAGCCAAAAACAAATAAATAAATAAATCAGCTGAGTTTTGGACAAAAAAATAGTGTGATTTTGGATAAAGTCTGTATATGGAAGAATTTTCTGAACTAATTTAAAAAGGTTTTGTTTTCTTTATCACATCTAAAGTCATAAATTCTACTTGTTAAATTTTTAAACTCCATAAGCAATATGATGTATCTAATAAATATTAAAAATGTTTTGTTCAATCATCACATATAATGTCCAGAAGTAATGTCAGTGTCAAAAAAATAAATATATTATCATACAGGTCCAACATTTTGTAATTCTTTTGCTTAACTAATGTTATGTTGAAAAGAAATATTTTTAGCAGTTTTAGATAACTGATTTGTCTACTTACTATTTTGAATCAATATGCTATTGAAATGTAGTTCCCAAGTGATAGTTAACTTTAATAAATATTTTGGACTAAGGATGTTCTATCTCTTTTTATCCATTCAATGCATATTTTAAAAATACGCTTTAAGAATTTTTTTTTTTTAAATTGGGGTATAGTTGTTTTACAATGTTGTGTTAGTTTCTACTGTACAGTGAAGCGGAGTTCCCTGTGCTACACAGCAGGTTCTCATTAGCTATCTATTTTATACATATAAGTGTGTATACGTCAATCTCAATCTCCCAGTTCATCTCATCACCACACCTCCCACGGCTTTCCCCCCTTGGTGCCCATACATTTGTTCTCTACATCTGTGTCTCTATTTCTGCCTTGAAAACAGGTTCATCGGTACCATTTTTCTAGATTCCACATATATGTGTTAATATACGATATTTGTTTTTCTCTTTCTGATTTACTTCACTCTGTATGACAGTCTCTAGGTCTATCCATGTCTCTACAAATGATGCAATTCCATTCCCTTTTATGGCTGACTAATATTCCATTGTATATATGTACCACATCTTCTTTATCCATTCATCTGTCAATGGGCATATAGGTTGCTTCCAAGACCTGCCTATTGTAAATAGTGCTGCAATGAACATTAGGGTGCCTGTATCTTTTTGAGTTATGGTTTTCTCTGGGTATATTCCCAGTGGTGGGATTGCTGGGTCATATGGTAGTTCTATTTTTAGTTTTCTAAGGAACCTCCATACTGTTCTCCATAGTGGTTGTATCAATTTACATTCCCACCAACAGTGCAAGAGGGTTCCCTTTTCTCCACACCCTCAATAGATCATGAGTGAGCCTGTAAAAATCTTTACACATAGGATCAAAGACATCTTGATCTTTAAGTATGAGAAAAAATCTGATACGTCTTGTCCATGAAAGCATGTCTTTCTTCTTCCACAAAAAGTATGTATGGAGGGTGGGTTTTAGAGTTGCATGGTATTTTGAGTTTTTTTCATTAACTTGAAAATTCAAATTTTAGCTCTAGGAACATCACAGTAAATTATTATCAGTGCAACCTGAAGCCCCTGACTTCATGTGCAAAATATTCATGCAAGACCTCTGAATTTTTTAGATTCACAGTTTCCCTAAAAATGCACTTATAAAAATTAAAATATATTTTAAAGATTTCTTTTGCAAAATGTTTTTCATTTATTAAAATATAAATTCTCTCTCTCCCTTTCTGTCTCTCTGCCTTTCTATCTCTCCCCCTTTCTTTCTCTGTGTATCATGGAATAGATAAGTTGCAAAATTGCTAACCCAAAGATTGTTTTAGGTCTCAGAACAGATATATATGTCCTTGTCCTTGGGAAAAAGATAGAACCATCCTAGGATTTTTCAATATGCTGCTTTCAACCATCACTATAGGTTCTATCACCCAAGACAGGTCTCCTCTCCTTGAGACACTGCAGAAATACAAAGGATCATGAGCGGTTACTACAAGCAACTATATGCCAATAAAATGGACAATCTGGAAGAAATAGACAAATTCTTAGAAAAGCACAACCTTCCAAGACTGAACCAGGTAGAAACAGAAAATATAAAGAGATCAATCATAAGCACTAAAATTGAAACTGTAGTTAAAAGTCTTCCAACAAGCAAATGTCCAGGACCAGATGGCCTCACAAGCGAATTCTATCAAACATTTAGAGAAGAGATAACACCTATCCTTCTCAAAATCTTCCAAAATATGGCAGAGGGAGGAACACTCCAAAACTCATTCTATGAGGCCACCATCACCCTGATACCAAAACAAACAAAGATGTCACACACACATACACAAAACTACAGGCCAATATCACTGATGAACATAGATGCAATAATCCTCAACAAAATACTAGCAAACAGAATCCAACAGCACATTAAAAGGATCATACACCATGATCAAGTGGGGTTTATTCCAGGAATGCAAGGATTCTTCAATATATGCAAATCAATCAATGTGATACACCATATTAACAAATTAAAGGAGAAAACCATGTGATCATCTCAATTGATGCAGAAAAAGCTTTTGACAAAATTCAACACCCACTTATGGTAAAAACCTTCCAGAAAGTAGGCATAGAGGGAACCTACCTCAACATAATAAAGGCCATATACAACAAACCCACAGACAACATCGTTCTCAATGGTGAAAAAATGAAACCATTTCTGCTAAGATCAGGAAGAAGACAAGGCTGCCCACTCTCACCACTATTATTCAACATAGTTTTGGAAGTTTTAGCCACAGCCACCAGAGAAGAAAAAGAAATGAAAGGAATGTAAATCGGAAAGGAAGAAGTAAAGCTGTCACTGTTTGCAGATAACATGATACTATACATAGAGAATCCTAAAGATGCTACCAGAAAGCTACTAGAGCTAATCAATGAATTTAGTAAAGTAGCAGGATACAAAATTACTGCACAGAAATCTTCTGCATTCCTATACACTAATGATGAAAAATCTGAAAGAGAAATTAAGAAAACAATCCCATTTACCATTGCAACAAAAATAATAAAATACCTAGGAATAAACCTACCTAAGGAGACAAAAGACCTATATGCAGAAAACTATAAGACACTGATGAAAGAAATTAAAGATGATACAAACACATGGAGAGATAAACCATGTTCTTGGATTAGAAGAATCAACATTGTGAAAATGCCTATGCTACCCAAAGCAATCTACGGATTCAGTGCAATTCCTATCAAACTACCCATGGCATTTTTCTCAGAACTAGAACAAGAATTTTCACAATTTGTATGGAACCACAAAAGACCCAAATAGCCAAAGCTATCTTGAGAAAGAAAATTGGACCTGGATGAATCAGGCTCCCTGAATTCAGACTATACACAAAACTACTGAAATCAAGACAGTATGGTACTGGCACAAAAACAGAAATATAGATTAATGGAACAGGATAGAAAGCCCAGAGATAAACCCACACACATACGGTCACCATATCTTTGATAAAGGAGGCAGGAATATACAATGGAGAAAAGACAGCCTCTTCAAGAAGTGGTGCTGGGAATACTGGACAGCAACATGTAAAAATTGAAATCAGAACACTCCTTAATACCATAAAGAAAAATAAACTCAAAATGCATTAAAGCCCTAAATGTAAGGCCAGACACTATAAAACTTTTAGAGGAAAACATAGGCAGAACACTCTATGACATAGATCACAGCAAGATCCTTTTTGACCCACCTCCTAGAGAAATGGAAATAAAAACTAAAGTAAACAAATTGGACTTAATAAAACTTAGAAGCTTTTGCACAGCAAAGGAAAACATAAACAAGATGAAAAGACAACCCTCAGAATGGGAGAAAATATTTGCAAACAAAGCAACTGACAAAGGTTTAATCTCCAAAACATACAAGCAGCTCATGCAGCTCAATATCAAAAACCAAACAACCCAATCCAAAAATGGACAGAAGACCTAAATAGACATTTCTCCAAAGAAGATATACATATGGCCAACAAACACATGAAAGGATGCTCAACATCACTAATCATTAGAGAAATGGAAATCAAAACTACAGTGAGGTATCACCTCACACTGGTCAGAATGGCCATCATCAAAAAATCTACAAACAATAAATGCCGGAGAGGGTGTGGAGAAAAGGGAACCCTCCTACACTGTTGGTGGGAATGTAAATTGCGGGAGAAAAGTATGGAGGTTCTTTAGAAACGTAAAAATAGAACTACCATATGACCCAGCAATCCCACTACTGGGCATATACCCTGAGAAAACCAAAATTCAAAGAGAGTCATGCACCACAATGTTCATTGCAGCTCTATTTACAATAACCAGGACATGGAAGCAAGCTAAGTGTCTATCAACAGATGAATGGATAAAGAAGATGTGGCACATCACATATATACAATGGAATATTACTCAGCCATAACAAGAAATGAAATTGAGTTATTTGTAGTGAGGTGGATGGATCTATCACACAGAGTGAAGTAAGTCAGAAAGAGAAAAACAAATACCATATGCTAACACATATATATGGAATCTAAAAAAAAAAAAAAGGTTCTGAAGAACGTAGGGGCAGGACAGAAATAATGACGCAGACATAGAGAATGGACTTGAGACACTGGGAGGGGAAAGGGTAAGATGGGACGAAGTGAGAGAGTGGCATGGACATATATACACTACCAAATGTAAAATAGATAGCTAGTGAGAAGCAGCCACATAGCACAGGGAGACAAGCTCGGTGCTTTGTGTCCAACTATAGGGGTGGGATAGGGAGGTTGGGAGGGAGACGCAAGAGGGAGGAGATATAGGGATATATGTATATGTATAGCTGATTCACTTTGTTATACAGCAGAAACTAACACACCATTGTTAAGCAATTATACTCCAATAAAGATGTTAAAAAAAGAAAGCAACATTTGTTAAGCCAGTGTAATATTTTCAAAAAGATAAACATGAAGACCATTGAAACAGAATAGAAAATCCAGAAATAGACCCACACAAATAAGTTTAAATGATTTTTGACAAAAATGCAAAGGCAACTTCACAGAGAAAGGATAGTTTTTCATAAAATAGTGTCAGAACACAAAGCAACTGGATTTCCATGTTTTAAAAGAAGATGAAGACTAAGGCAAAGATGAAGAGGAAGAAGGAGATGGAGAAGGTGAAACAGCTCTACCTACACTTCACACCATACAAAAAATTAACTCAAAATGCATTATGAATATATATACAATACACTTAGGAGAAAACACAGGAGAAAAATCTCCATGACCTTGGATAAGACAAAGTGTTCTTGCAATTGATATCAAAAGCATGTTCTATAAAAGAAAAAAAATGAATAATTTGACTTTTTCAAAATTAAAAATATTTTTCTGTGAAGGAAAAAGTTAGATTATAAAGACAACCCAGCGACATAAAGAAAATACTTGCAAATCACACAGCAGAGAAATGACTTGTTTTCAGGATGTATAAAGAATTATCAAAACTCAGCAGTACGTAAACAAACAACCCTATACAAATTTGCGAATCATGTGAAAAGACACTCCACCAAAGAAGATACACAGATGACAAATATGCACGTGAAAAGATGTTAAACATTATTTGTCATTATGGAAACGAAAATCAAAGCATGGTGAGAGACAGTAAACATCTATTAGAATAACTAAAACAAAAAATACCGCGAAAACCAAGTGTTGGCTAGCCCAGGGAGCAATGGGATCACAGACACTGCTGCTGGGGTTGCTAATTGTACACCATACTGGAAAAGAGTTTGACAGTTTCTTTAATAAAAAACAAACAAAAAAACAAATAAAAAAACTAAGCAGACATTAACATTATGTCCCAACAATCTTGCTTCTAGGTGATTATCCTAGACTAGTAAAATCTGATATTCAAACAGAAACTTGAATAGAAATGTGCATAGTGGCACTACTCATAATTTCCTTAAAAACAACCTAATAGTCTTTCCGTGGGTAAATGGACAAACTGTGAAACATTCACACAATGAAATACTACTCGGCAATAAAGAGAAATGAACTAATGTTTTATGCAACAACATGATGACTGCAATGGATTATGCTAAGTGGATGAACCCAGTTTCAAAAGATTGATGACTGGCTGATTCCACATCTGTGACACTCTGGAAAATCAAACAACAGAAGAACTAAGAATAGACTAGTTGCCATGTAGTAAGAGTGGAAGAAGGGTCTGAATATAAAGGAACAGCCTGACAGAATTCTTTGGAACACTGGAATTATTCTGTATCCTGTTTTTGTTGTATTTACAGTAATATATTTATGTGAACAAACTCATGGGACTATATACCAAAAAAAAAAAGTATTTAAGAAAATGCACACCTTAATTTTTTATCTAATGAAAATATTAACTGTGTAAGTCAAAACATTTGCAATATTCAAAACTAACATTATTTAAGAAATGACTAACATTAAAAAAACTTTAATATTTTGTTTAATGTTTCTCTGTGCTGCTTGTAGGCCAATGTGTGTTGAAAATTAAGAAATCTTGTAAATTTGTTTGGATAACTACTCACCCTTCAAAAACCTTTTTGCAGTATCACTGCATTTAACATGTTGAATAGAATTATCTGTCGACTTTCTCAGGAATATAGTTTTAATACATAATGTATTTTTATTATTTTCCTGAAAAAGAGGCTAGGTAACATTTTTTTTTTTTTTTTTTTTTATGCGTTACGCGGGCCTCTCACTGTCGTGGCCTCTCCTGTTGCGGAGGACAGGCTCCGGACACGCAGGCTCAGCGGCCATGGCTCACGGGCCCAGCCACTCCGCGGCATGTGGGATCTTCCCAGACCGGGGCACGAACCCGTGTCCCCTGCATCGGCAGGCGGACTCTCAACCACTGCGCCACCAGGGAAGCCCTAGGTAACATTTTTAAATGATTAAGAAATTACTAAAATTAGATATAAATTATTACAACAGTACAAATGACACATTCATTCCTAATATACCTATTGCCATGACAAATAATGTCACTTTCTTTCACATGAAATGCAGTCTAATCTCAAAACTCATAATTGGATAAATTATACTTACTTCTTCACAGTTTGATGCTCTAGCTAAACTATCAAAACATTTTAATATCCAGTTAAGCCCAATGGAGCCATTTTCGCATTGTTAAATCTAAAACTTAGGAAACTAAAGTCATGTATTTATCTGTTGCTGTGATACGGCTTGCATATTGAAGTAAATAATACCAGCTTGTTGAACAAAAAGAAAATGCATCACATTGTTCATCTTCTAAATACTAATGAACGTCAACTTGTGTTCTAATGATCCCTCTAAGGGGAAGCCTACTGATCAAGAAAAGACTAGACACAAGAAAAAAAAATCCCAGGGCAGCAATTCTATGCTAGTCATAAAGCAAATTATAATCAAATACATGATGGTTTGTTCTTTTTACAGAACACAAGTTTTAATGTATTGAAATTCATAACAATGGATTTATTCTTAAGAAAGTTCTGTTTATAGAGCTGTTCAATTTGGGGAGAAGGCACAGAGTAAGAAATAACAAGTTTAGGGCATATCTATTTGATGACATATTTCTGGTTTAATGAGGTCAATTTTTAATGTTGTTTCAATGTTTATTATATTGTGCAAAAATGAATAGAGTTAGCTACTATACAAATGAAAAATGATAATAATCCAGGAAGAGATTAGATGATTTTAACTCATTCAGAAAATATTTCTTGATCACTTACTATAGGCCAGACTCTGTCCAAGAAGGACGGTATTGATATATATCAGGGTGCAAAACCAATAAAAAATATCTACCACCTTACATTTTAGAAGAGGTCAATAGATAATTTTTTTAAAAATCTAATAACTAAGAAAATCATATGAATACTAGGAAATAATAAGTCCTAACAGGAAAAAAAAATGGAAAATTACAATAAGGTAAGGGAGATTGGGAAGAATAAGCTTATTATGTTTATAAAGGGGGATCATGAGTAGCATTTTTAGGAAGACGGTATCTGAGCAAGTATTTGAAGAATGTGACACAAAGTTGTAGAGAACATAAAACTGGATTTTCTCTGAAAATACTGAAAAACTAATTCTTAAGCCACACATTCCTTTATAAATCTTGGGCCCCAAACAGACTCACAGCATGGAATCAGGATCAGCAAAACTGGGCCAAGATCAACTGAACCCTAGTAGAATGTGTACCCACCTTCAGACCCTTGAACAGGAAACACACATAAATAAATTTGTTGTAGACGCACATAGAAGTTGTAGTTTAACAGTCTTATCATTATAATAGTGAAATATATAAAAATGCATTTATGCATTTAAGGAGATTCATATCATGAGAAGATAGTTTGCAAATGGAGTAGAGGTAATACACTGAAAACAAAACCATATAGATAGAAAGAGAAAATCAACATGGAAGAACAAGTCATCAAAAGGTATTGCAATTCACAGCTGTCAATAATGTTTAAGCACAAAATGTCAAAATGTGTTTTTAACAAACTCTTTAATAGAATTAATTGATATATGAAGAAATAAATGATACAAGTATTTATGTAGCGTCATGATTTATCAAAAAGCACATTCATGTACCTACCAACAAGGCGCAGACATAGAATATTACCAGCAGCTCAAAAAGAGTTGTGCTGTTTTATAATACCATGTTTCAAGTATATTATTGCATAAATAAGGAAATAATAAGGCAATTCTGCAATAAATATTAGGAAATGTGTCCAGGACATTTAATGATAATAGAATATTAGGAAAACTAAATAAATTATAGTTATTAGAATATAGATTAAACAATTCTGGCTGTATGTGGAACAAAACTATCTTTCAAATGTTTGTTACATATAAAAAGGTCATATATATACTTAAGAGAAACGAGGTGGCAGCAAATATATTGAGTGACATTTTTGATAAGGTATATGCATCACAATTTTTGGTAGCAAAATATATGGCAGGATACATGTCACATATTTAGTAATCTTTTTCAAAAGGTGGGAGATATCTCATTGCTTTAAAAAAGGTATTTAAAAATCTTTAAAATATCTTTGAATTTTTATATTGTATTTCTTTATATCTAGTATGAGCTTCTTGTGGGCCAAAGATTCATTCTATTTTATCTCCACAATTCCTAGCATGAATAAGGAGACTGGGTGAGAGGTAGTGTACTTTAGATAAACAATTTCAATGAATTATCTCTGATCTGAAAATCAGTGTATTTACTTAAGACTTCAGCATATATGACTTTGAAACCAGGCATCCATTATGTGCCTAATAAATATTTGTCGAGTGAAAGATTTTGAGTATATTACTTAAGGGGCCTCAAGCTTATGACTGCAAAAAAGAGAAATAATAATAACTGCCTTATAAAATTATGTGCTGGGATAGGCTGGTCATGGATTGGGTTAGACTGACACTTGGTCACTAGCCAATTTCAAGAAAATTTCTGTGTAATGAAATACACTGTAAAACACCACAAAATCCCCAACCCAGTGGCACATCCCTTAACATGATTCTGAGACACCCAAGGTTTAATCAAAGAAATAAAGATTAAAGGTTATCTATATAAACTTTCTGAAGTATTTGTATATATTAAGTTGTTAGGAGTTTAGTAAATACTGATTTAAACTCAACAGCAATTATATTTTTCCTGTTTTGACATAAAAAACTGAGCAGAGGAGTTAATAGAGGAAAAACTGAGAAACGGAATTAATGATGGTTCCACTCCTTTTCACTGCCTGCCACCATGAAAAGTGCCAAGTTCATGGGCTTCCCTGGTGGCACAGTGGTTGAGAGTCTGCCTGCCGATGCAGGGGACACGGGTTCGTGCCCTGGTCCGGGAAGATACCACATGCCGCGGAGAGGCTGGGTCCATGAGCCATGGCCGCTGAGCCTGTGCGTCCAGAGCCTGTGCTCCGCAACGGGAGAGGCTGCGACAGTGAGAGGCCCTTGTACCGCAAAAAAAAAAAGTGCCAAGTTCAAATGACTGCAAAGGTTAAACCTTAGGCCTATTTAAGAACTGATACTTTGGATATGGTTGATACTATTCTAAAGCATGGAGAAAAGGAGAACTTTAAAATCTTTTTTCTTACAAACCAGTACAGTAAGTCCCATACATACAAACAAGTTCTGTTCCAAGAACGCGTTCATAAGTCCAAAACAAAGTTAGCCTAGGTACCCAACTAACACAGTCGGCTATATAGTACTGTACTGTAATAGGTTTATAATACTTTTCACACAAATAATACATAAAAAAACAAACACACAAAAAAACATTTTTAATCTTACAGTACAGTACCTTGAAAAGTACAGTAATACAGTACAACAGTGGGCATACACGGGCTGGCATCGAGGGAACAGGCAAGAAGAGTTATCGACAGGAGGATGGAGAGGAGGTGGGAGGTGGTAGAGCTGAAGGATCATCAGCAACAGGAGACGGAGAGCAAGCTGCAATTTCACTCACGCCTGACGTGGATGGCACAGGTTCTGGATCCTTGCTCGTTTCAATTCTATCGACCCTCTTGAAAAAACGATCCAGTGATGTCTGAGTAGTAGCTCTTTTTTCTTGTCATAGATGACACTGTAGCACTGGATTGCATTCTGAAAGACTGCTGCAACCTTCTTGTACCGTTCTATGTTTGGGTCCTGTGCCTCAAAAACTAACAGTGCCTCCTCAAATAAAGAAAATCCCTTTGCCATTTCCTGAGTCCTGAATCTCTTTGGTTCTTCAGTTACTTCTTCCTCTTGTCTCTCCTTCGTCCTTACTCTGGGCTTCCAATGCCATCTTTTCACCTCACTCCACTCTCTCAATTATTTTCGCTTTTGTTTCCATCGTTATCACTTGGTGCTTCTTAGCAGTACCAGCTACATTACTGCCTCTCTTACACTTGCTTCCGGACATCCTGGGCTTGAAATAAAGACACTGTACTACAGTACTCTATACTGTAAAGTACACAAAAGCACAACCACTTGTAGAGGATGCATGCACGTGACAATGTACACCAGACACGTGAACTAACTTGATAGGACATGAGAACTCACGCTCGCATCTTTGAAAGTTGACAACTTGAAGGTTCGTGTGTAGGGTACTTACTGTATATAAATAATAAAGATGCCTAATAAAGATAAGAATTATGAAATATACATATAAACCTATTTAATTAGATAAAAGTATTTTAAAAACATGTTGACAAAGTGAAGATAATACCTGTTTGACTCAGTCTCTCACTCTCACACACACATATAAATACTATACATATATATCATAGAAATACACAGTTATATAAATACAATGATTTTTTTTTTTTTTTTTTTCGATATGCAGGCCTCTCACTGTTGTGGCCTCTCCCGTTGCGGAGCACAGGCTCCAGATGTGCAGGCTCAGTGGCCATGGCTCACGGGCCCAGCTGCTCCGCGGCACGTGGGATCCTCCCGGACTGGGGCACAAACCCGTGTCCCCCGCATTGGCAGGTAGACTCTCAACCACTGCGCCACCAGGGAAGCCCAATACAATGATTTTTGAGTGACAAAAATTTTTAACACAAACCAATATTTGCCAAAAATAGCATTTGATAAAGCTTAATATTCCTGAGTAAAAGAGAAGTTAAATCTAGAGTTGCTATGGTGTAACAGTAAAATAGATGCCAGCAGAATATACGGTGTTGCTTTTATAAGTCACAGTTCTATTTCATGCTAGTATTTTTTTAACAGATATTTAGTTTACTCTCATAACAATATACTGAAAAGTGAATTATATACTAAATATAACTTTTTCTAAAACAACGTTCTTAAATTTTCTGGGAATTCCCTATTGACTTCATTAGGTTTTATGGCTCTTACCTAGCTGACATACCTTTTTTCTTGCTGATGAATTTACCCTTATCCAAGGAACCTCCATGGATAGTCATTTTCTTTCTATCAACTATGAAGTGATAGTAATAATAGAAAGATCATATTTCCAACCCTCAACTTCTAAATCCACATAAATTGCCTAGTTTTTAACTCAAACCATGTGAATTTGTCTTCAACTGCTTATATAACAGCTCCACATAGATATATCATTATATTGCAGATTCATCCTGTCCAAAGGTGAGTAATATGTCTTAATTTTGATCCTTACTTTTATTGGAATTCTGACCCTTATTCTTATTGGATTGTAACATCAAGACTCTTTAAAAAGCTTGCAGAGGCAATTATTTTTTAAGGGTTGACAATGTATGTTTAAAGTTAGAATAACTTTAGCACATTATTGGGCAGATTTAATGTTGTAAGGCTTTTAATAACAGAATGTGTTTGTTTTATTTTCAATAATATATTTTAACAATCTGTAGAAGTGGTAGGGAACATTTCTGGTTAGTATTTCTAACAACATGAAACTAACAATTATTAACTACTTGACTGAAGCACTTTAGGCTTAGATGGCTCTAAAGTAATCATGCTTGACATATACAATTCTGCTCCTTAAAAACAGCCACTGAGATTTTAAGAGGCACACTTTACAACCGATTATAGAATATGGCCATACCATTTTTCTAATACTATGGTACAAAGATAAGATGATTAAAATACTCAAATATGTTTAGCTATAGCTCTCAAAATTAATGTACCTTGAAAATTAAACACACATGTTGTCAAAGTTATCTAGAGTAACTAAGATAAATAATTTTATTATAATTCTCAAAAAAAGAAGTTTAACAAGAGAATCAGAGTCCTAATACTCGGCAAAACTCTCTAAAGAATTTTCTTTTTCTCTTTTTGATCATTAGCCAGTGATAAACTTTGAAGACTTTCCTGATAAATCGCCACTATCTTTGCCACAAATAATACATTTCTATACATTTCCTCTTACACTTCCGAGCATGTATTTATATTGCAAAAACCATGACACAGATGACTGAGATGATTCCTCACAGGTTGAGAATCCTCTCTTCTTAATTACACCCCTCACATTAACTCTCATTATTACTAACAACTCAATATTAATACAATCACATATCAACCTTCTGTGAATTTGAGTGCCTTCTCATAAAAAAATTCATGAAACTGATTGAATATCTGAATAATGTAAATGTCAACTACAAATTGGTACTTGCCATTGGCACTTGCCATCTGCCTCTACAAGGATGAAATCAGGAGCTGCTGCAGCTGCTGACTTTCAACAGCTCCCTGAAAGGAGTTCAGGGTGAAGAGCAGAAATGAGACACTCTTGTGCTCTGGGAAAAACAGGCAGAACAGGTCTTCAGATAGATATTTTCAGAAGCCGATTTTATGAGCCCAATTCTTGTATCTCCTCATATCTAGAAAAGCACTAAAATCCTTCATAGTGACAACTGCTCCGCGTGACTAGCAGAAATCTTCTGCAAAAATATGTCCTTGAGTGCATGTTACTCTCCCTTCACCAAAATCACATGTATACTGACCTTCCTTCCCCCCTACCTCTTCGGAGCAGTTTCTCAGAGCTATCTGAAATGCTGTCTCCTGGGCTATAGTCCTCATTTTGCCCCAAATAGAACTTAACTCACAACTCTCATGTTGTACACTTTTTTAAGTCAACATAAAGAGCACAGAATTCTGTTATTTTGAATTGTAGAGCAACTATTGATAATCTATTTCACTTTTAGGGCTAGAAAAAAAGGTAAAGAAAAAATGTCTGAGACAAAAAATATACAGCAACTTAGGAAAAACATTTATTCTCATTCTCAAGGCTTAAAACTGAACACCAATGCTCTCTGCAGCAATCTTTTGTTTTTCACTACCTTCTGAAAGAATGTTTTTTCTTTCTCATTTTTTCTCTTACCTATTATTTTCTTCCAATATGAACAGTAAATAGATTGTTTGCTGAGTTCAGTAAATTGCATATTATAATCCTTCAAAGCAATAAATGTTTTTATTCATTTTTGTATCTCATTTACGCAAATCTCTCCTACCCCACAGATACCTAGTTTATACAAACTTAAGAAATTTTTATAGTGTCAGAAAGTATTTCAAATTTAAAGTAGACCTACTGATTAGGTGATGTGGTAATATTGCTGAAGATGGAGACTTTTAATATGAATGAGAAAATACAAAAAGCTCGAATTTGAGATATCGCCAATATGTGGACTTTGAAACTGTTTCCTGCCTTGGAACCTAATAAAGTAGGTAACCTGTGACAAAGTGAGAGAGTGGCACGGACTACCAAACGTAAAATAGCTAATGGGAAGCAGCCGCATAGCACAGGGAGATCAGCTTGGTGCTTTGTGACCACCTAGAGGGGTGGGATAGGGAGGGTGGGAGGGAGAGAGATGCAAGAGGGAAGAGATATGCGGACATATGTATATGTATAACTGATTCACTTTGTTATAAAGCAGAAACTAACACAACATTGTAGAGAAATTATACTCCAATAAAGATGTTAAAAAAAAAAAGTAGGTTGAATTGTTTTGTTGATATTCACAGTCTTTAATCCATGGATATTGAAAGAAACAAAGTATAGAACAAAGCACTCTCTTAAGGAACAATAAGTCTTTACGATGCTGGAAGCACTATTTCTTTCCGTTATTTAAAAACTATATGGTAAACTACTTTAGCATGTTGTCAGTGACAGCAGAAAACTGGAAATGTTCCTGATTGTTTCTATATCAGGTATTGTTCAAGACTTCCAGTTTTTCAAGGGGTAATGTATCTAATATTTGGTTTAATGACAATTAAATTACATAACTACATTCTAGCTCACCACAGTTTCAAATATTTTATGGTAAGGAAAATATCACTTTAATCCTAAAGATTTTTAAAATTTTAACATGACGTTTATAAAGTTTTAACTATGATTATTTGGCATGAAGTATAAAAAAAGTGTTTTAACTAGTGTGTTTTAGCCTGGTGGATTCCTGAAAACCTTTCATAGATGTGATTGCAAGCTTTGAAAATTTTACCGCACATGTATTTGCATTCTATTGACAAGTGTGTCTACCTTGTTGAAATTAGAACTGAGTGGCCCATGTTATCCAAAGTAAATACAAGTAAGACAGAATGAGATTTAGTTGCATTTTAGTTTATAAAATCTCACCAGCACCATAGAGTTAGTGTATACTTACCAGATAATCTAAGAAATTTTCTGCCTGAACGTTTAAGAAAGTGATAGGTCTATGCAAGTTATTATGTAGGCCTGCCACCGAACCAAGTGAATAAAGATTGTGAAAGATAGTTACTTGATAGAAATTTAATTGTTGTCCAATTTGTAATGTTCTGACTACCTTACTTCTCTCATAGTACCTTTTCCAAATTCTAATACTTGAATATGCTTCAAAAGCAAAAAAACTCAAAAAGATTGCAAATAAACTAGATGAAGCCAGATGGTTGGCAATGTAATATAATAGCATAATCTAATATTAGCTAAGAAGTACAATGAAATATTTTAAGGCCAACTTGGATTCATTTATAGAACATTTAAGGAAATTCTAAAGTAATTAACCCACAACAAAGCAAAATCTGTCAACTATCATGTAAGTGTAGAACAAACAGAGCATAAAATAGAAATTCAAAGAAAGGCACAGACTAGAGAGATACTTTACTAAAAATGGGGTAAATGTCAATGAAAGACCTAATGATACTGACTTGTGTGGCTCTGCCAAAAGAATGACTTGCTTTCTACTCACTCACTCAACTTAATCTATGTCAGCCAATAAGTAGGCATTGCACATAAATGCCTATCAGATTTTAGGTGCCTTACTCTTAAAAACGAACATTCAGTCAAAAGATCATAAAACATTTGACTAGAATTCTCAATATAAAAGTATAGATAAAAAATAGGATAAGGGAACATGAAATATGGAAGAAAGTTAAACTCAACAAAAATACGACTGAAAAACAATCTCACTTATTAGAAGCAAAGGAAAAAAGAAGTCACACTGGGAATATAACTTAAGCAAGAGTCCACAAAACAGATCAATACACCAGGAAAGAACATTTGGAAATTCTTCCATCATAATTTTTTTCCAACCTTGATAGCATAAATATCATTATTTTGTTATTATGATATATGACATGGGTTTTGCAATTGGGAAACAGAAAGCAAAGAAACAGACATAGCAAGGTGAGAGATGGCAATCGTGTTTATGTATTGCAAAAACATTCAGTAAAATATTATCTGTGATAAATTGGAAGAAATACAAGAAGCTTAATGAATCTGTTAGGGGTTAACTATTTGTAAAAAGTCAGATAGTAAATATTTTTGGCATTGTATGCCATATGTTCTCCATCACAACTACCAAAATTTACTATTTTTTTAAAAATATGGAACACTTCACGAATTTGCATGTCATCCTTGCACAGGGGCCATGCTAATCTTCTCTGTATCGTTCCAATTTTAGTATATGTGCTGCCGAAGCGAGCACCAACTTTACTATTATAATGAGAAAATGTCCATAGGCTATTTGTCATGACTGGATTTGGCCCACTGGCACGAGTTCAGAGACTTTTTTCTGAGGAACCTGTTTCCAGTGAATCAGAATAACCATAAATATTGGATGTGGAAAGGAAAAAGTCACAATCCTCACAGGTGTGTTGGCCCATAAAACAAAATCAGCCATGGTACAAAAGTAAATTTAATTGTGTTATCTTCCCACCCCAGCTATAGTTTCAGCTGGTTTCATCATTCCAACTATTAAGTTGAGAGATATAAAGCATGGCATAAAGAATCAATGATATAACTCAGATTATCAGTTATGTCTAGTAGAGAACTTCAGTAGGTTGACTGCTACATGTAACTGACAGGGAGTGAATAGATCAGAAGGTGCCTGGTAAATTTTGAATGAATTGCATTGCCAGAGAAAACACAAGCCATAACAAAACAGAAGAAAATCAAACATAAATCATTTTTGTTTTAAAACAACCTATAGGTCCACAAACATACACCAGCCACAGATGGAACTATTCTACAACATCCAACACAGATAAAGCCATAAAGATGAACAGACAGGAAGAAACCTCCCAAAGGGCATGAGAACAATTACCAAAGGAATTCTTCCCAGGGAGTGAAATCAGGGACTAATCAATGATTTTCTATCTACCACCCCAAGCTGATACGGACCAGCAGCTTTTTTTTTTTTTTTTTTTTTTTGCAGTACGCGGGCCTCTCACTGCTGTGGCCTCTCCCATTGCAGAGCACAGGCTCCGGACGCGCAGGCTCAGCGGCCATGGCTCACGGGCCCAGCCGCTCCGCGGCATGTGGGATCTTCCCGGACCGGGGCACGAACCCGTGTCCCCTGCATCGGCAGGCGGACTCTCAACCACTGCGCCACCAGGGAAGCCCTGGACCAGTAGCTTTTGTACTCTCATTCTCATTTTCCAAATTGATGTTTTCTGTTTAGTTTTTTCTTTGTGGATTTCTGTCTCAATTTCTCTATTGTATATGGACTATGCATAGAAATGACAAATAATAGGACTTGGGTTGGAGAGATAATAGGTTTTCTTTCTTTAGACCATAGGTCAAAAGACCAAAAGATATCACATCCATACATCATGGAAAAGTCTGAAAATCACCCACAGATCCTGGACTTTAAGTTGGGTGGAGTAAATGCAAGGGATTTGGGGCTGTCTACCTTAGAAGATGGTGGATATATTTCATGGTTGAAAGGAGACGTGAAATCTTTGTGACCATGAAGAGACAGATTGAGGATATAGATGACAGAAATCTGGGGGCACATAGAACAATTCCTTCTTCTTACCAGGCATAGGAATAGCCTATTTTCCAACCTTCCTTTTTGCTAGGTGTGGCCATGTGACTGAGTTATAACCAGTATAAAGTGAATGGAAACAATATGGTCGCTTCTAGGACTATTCCATGCAATAAAATCCTCCTGCAAGTTCCCTCATGACCTTTCCCTACCACATGTTTCAGGGCATCCGACTTAGGACTCAGGCTGTAGGGAATGATGCACTATAGATGGAAGAACCTAGGTCCTTAAATCTATACAGGAAAGTCCACCCTGTGAGTATCACTATCAAACTGTTAAGAATGTGATAGAAACAACTTCTCTTGTGTTATGTGTTTGAGATATTTTGAGTTTTGTTTTATGACAGTTTATCCTAAATAATATGGTTCCCTTTCAGAGAGCAAAATCTAAGACACATTTTACAAGCTAATTTCAGATGGCTTTATTTGATCACACATATATTTAATTTCCATTTCTACACTTCTCAAATGTAAATGTTGAACTGATTCTGGGGTATATCTTATAGTATAGTTTCTACACACACACACACACACACACACACACATATATATATATATATATTTTTTTTTTTTTTTTTTTTTGGTGGTACGTGGGCCTCTCACTGTTGTGGCCTCTCCCATTGCGGAGCACAGGCTCCGGACGCGCAGGCTCAGCAGCCATGGCTCACGGACCCAGCCGCTCTGCGGCATGTGGGATCTTCCCGGACCGGGGCACGAACCTGTGCCCGCTGCATCGGCAGGCAGACTCTCAACCACTGCACCACCAGGGAAGCCCTAGTTTCTATATTCCTTGGGAGCAGACTTTTTTTTATCCTTTTCACAAAGTTCATTGCAGTCTTCCTTCTGTAGAATTGCTTAAGAAATCATCTTTTTCCACTAGTGGTGAGCTCATGTAGAACACAGGTGAGCATGAAGCAGATGGATACCTTCTCTAGAACGCACACTAATTAGGCTCAGGCAACCTTGAGGCCACTTGCACCTTTTGAAGGCCACCCTTTCATTAAAAACAGCACTAGGAACATCTATTCTCTAAGCATTGTTGATGCCTTGCAAAGATATTAAATGATAAGAAAAATTATGTTTGCTAAATACAGGAACATATTACCTTTTAATATAATCATGTCTTTTGGTCACTTTTTCATTTCTGTAGCAACTAATACAGTTTGCATATGAAATAAAAATCCACAGTATAATATCTCCTGATTTTCCTCATCTTCTATGTCTGGGATCATTTATTTAGGGAAAGAAACACATGGAACTTTTTGCCGTTCCACAGATATGTTAACCCCTTCCATACTTTAAATATTTTTTTTAAATGAGAAGAATATGGTTAAATTTTATGGTAAGATATTATACATTCTTAAATATTTAGTTCAAATTTTACCAACTTTTAAAAATCGTTCGTATCTATAGTCTTCAAGAAGTCCTTGTTTATGAATCTCTCATTGAATTAACATTATTTACATACTTTTGAATTGGTACTAAACACTTTATTTCTCAGTAATTTTCATTTTAATAGCATTGGTTAGTTCAAAGGATTCACGAATGAATCCAGATAAATATAATATAGCTCACCTTAAATACATTAGTATCTCCAACACGAGACATACTGTGAAATCAATAAATATTTGGCAAAAGGATAGATTTATGAATAATAATAAGTTATTGCCTTATTAAATTTTGCTGGCTGAGTAACCTTCAAGAAGATCAAAACTAAAACAAGTTATTTTAGGGAAATAGCTATTTCCATTAAAAGAAACAAGGATAAAATAATGCAGATATCCTTTCTTTGATTGTTAGTCTTCTGATTTAAGTGGTTCTTTATAATAATTTTATCAGAGCATATTTTCAGACTCAAAATTTCCACTTATGTTGCATTTTAATTGCTTCCCCAATCTTATTTTTAATCTCAGCATTAAAGATGTTTCCTGATTATCTATAGTTTAGCAAATGGCAGTTCATTTTGTTGTTCCAGATTTTAAAACTTCAACTAGTTCACTTAGACTCTGAATTTGTTTTTAAAAATAATTTCAAGTGTTGATCATTTACATTTTAAACCTGTGCATCACTAATATAAAACTTCAAATAACTGCTCTTACCAGTATATTTATCTGTTTGCTCATTTGTTTTGCCAGAATAGAGCTTTATTACCACAGCTTTCTCTTTACATTTAATGCACTTACGCTTACAGCTTTCATTATCTTTTAAGAGATACAGAAGTGAATTACCAATACATAGGGATCACTATATTACCAACGTTAGTCCCTAAACAAATAATTAAGTGCATTTTCCCCCAAGATTTAAATTGCCCATTATTAAGAAAACAACTATTGTGGGCAACTTAAAGTACAGAATAATTATAGATTAATTTATGTTCTAAAGTTGCCGAGTCCTACCAGAGGAAGGAACTATATTTGTCCTTGAATAGAAAAGTAGAGGTCATCATTTATTCGTTCAATAAATATTTTTGAATGCCTAATATGTGCCAAGCCTCATTCTTTGTACTGATAAAAGAGCAGTTAATGAAATATAGTAAACTCTCTTTCATGTTTCATAGAGTTTGCATTTTAGAGAGACAGTGAGGAAGTCAATAAACACAGACACACACGCACACACACACATGCATACAATATTACAGTGTCTTATATGCTACTACGAACTTTGAGGAAAAATAAAGTTAGAGAATAAGAATTTTGACATTTACTCTAAGAGAGTTGGGAAGTGACGTTATTAGTCTTACCTTTAACACAATGACTTTGGTTACCTTTTTGAGAATAGACTCTAGGGCACAAAGGCTGTAGCTGGGAGATGAGTTAGAATACCACTGATACAATCTAGATGACCGAGTATGTACAGTGATTCAAACAGGGTAGTAATTGTGGAGGTAGCAAAGTATCATCATATTCTACACATATTCTGAATGTAAAACTATTGGAATTTGCTGAAAAAAGAGATTGAAAGAAAGAGAAATGATACTCTATATTTCGATTTGAGGAATGGAAAAAATGGAGTTGCTATTAAGATGGAAAAAACTACAGAATGAATGAGTCTCTAGAGGAAGAGTGAGATTTTATTTTACACATGTTAAGTTTGAAATATTAGATATCCATCGAGTCAGTAATTTAATGCAAAGTTATACTAAATCAGACAAAACTGGTTAGTTAAGAAGCATTGCTACAGAAAATGGTGAATTTAGCATCAAGGTAAAAGAATTAGTTCACTAAAACGGTATTCTAAATATGTTCATATCTAATTACACAGTGGCACATTAACAGTAAACAGAAAATATTAACAGTAAATATTTCCAGAAACAAAAGTAGATACAGAGAATTAGGGGGATCCACAATCATTGTGGGACTTTATCACACCTCTGTCATTGTTTTATAGTTAAGAAAATTATAGCAAGCTATATAAAGTCCAAACAACATAGTACACTACAACTGCAAAACGAAACTCTTTTTAAGTGCACATGGAACTCATTCAATGCATAATAAAAACTAAAAATTCCAAAAATTGAAAAAATGCATAAGTTCTCTCACAGCAGCAGAGTTAAGCTAAAAATAAATAATAAAGAATAACCAACCCCTCGATTTTTTAAAAGATTCACATTTAAATAACTCAATTATTTAAGAAAACGCAATAAATATTAGAAACAGCTGAAAATTATTTTAGCATCCATATCGAGGTATCAGAATAGCACATAAAGCTCAAACATATCAAGAAAAAAAAAGAGTAACAAAAAGAGAAAAATAAATGTTTACCAATATTAGATATGAAAACAATGTTTTTGCAGTATTACTCAGGCTATAGCCTAAACTGGAAACAAAGCAAAGAGCCCTCAGTTGAAAACTAGCAAATAAATTGTTATATATTTCTACAGTGAAATAACATGCTCCTATGGGAAGGAACAAGACAACCTGAGGGAACAACATGGATGAATCTAACAAAACAATATTTAGTAAGAGAACCTAGACAAAATAGAGTTACTTTATGGTTACATTTATATATTGTTCAAAAACAGAAAAAGCTCCTATTTTGTTAAGCATCAGAATGCCAGTTACCTTAGGGAGCTAATGCTTGGAAAGGGACACAGAGGGGCTTTTAGAATTCCAATAATATTTCATCGTGTGCTTGTTACACAGGTATGATAATTTCATGAACCCTTACTTAACTATGTTTTTCAGCATTTGGGGAATATAAATGTCACACTTTAATTAAATATATTCAACAATCTGGGGAACCGTAAGTTTATATATGATATTCCAGGAGACTGGATAAGGACATGAAAGAGGCATGCAAACACAGAGTGAAAGAAGATGTCTGAGAAATGAATCATTGATCACGGTGTCATAGAGAGGAGAATAATGCAGCAAAGGAAAACAAGAACAAAGGTAGGAAATATTTTCTATACTGGGAAAAATTGAAAATGTGGAAGAAAAAGGGAACCATTTCTAGACTGACATCCTCAACTATGGGAGAAGTGATGGAATCCGATAAGTAAATGTCTAGGTTTACTTAGGCTCAGGTGCAGTTTATTCATAAGAATGGGAGTGACAATGGACATATGTGCCGGTAAGCAGACATGATAGTAAAAGTTGGAGAATGATCTCATCTCATTGTTTCAGTTTCCCTGGAGAAAAAGGGGAAAAGGAAGCAGGTCAAATCTCTGGAAGAAAAGGAAAAAGAAGCTATTCAAGGAGTAAAAATATAATCACTATAAACTATTTCTGGTACAGTGGCAGAGGCTTAGTCAAGGCAATGCATAATTGTGTTATTGCCAGGTTTACTTGCTTTCAGTAGTCACATATTTGAAGTGGGCTCAGTCACTGTGTGTGTGTGTGCATGCGCACACACTTAGGAGTAATGGGTGCCTTTTGTAAGCATTGTTTTCTACCTATAGTCACCTATACAAGTGATGTGGCAGAAAGAACAGAGAATTGAATTTAACCAGAATTGGCGCATTTCTACGTGAGTGGATGAAGGAGGAGAGGAGTGACATTATTGAATGATCACAGATTTTAGTAGGAAAATGAGAAAAAAGATGAGAATATTGGCTGGGAAATGGGAGCTAGGAAGTGACATAAAATAAAACTAGGATCAATAAGCAGCAAGCCCCAGCAAAACTGAAACAATATTGTGAGTCAGTAACAAAGAGCATGGTTTTAGAGAATGGAGTGCAGAGAGTATGATCTTTAAACCTGAGATGATGTATGTGTAAATTTGAAATTATTGGTGATGGCAAGAATATAATATAGAAAGTGAGTTGCCAAGGAAAGAAGGATAAGAATCTTGCAGGAAAAGAGGGCAATCAATTGATAGCATATGGTATTAGAAGCAGTGTAATGACACTGTAACCCACAAGAATTCTGAAAAGAGCACAATTTGAGAGTCACAATGAGATACTGTCTTAGAGGAGTAAGAAGTGGTCAGAATGACTGCACCTTACTGCAAAGAAGAGAATTTTTGGATTATACTTTGATGACATAAAATTCAAAATTTGGCAATTTTAGAGAGGAGTGAGGGAGGCTGGTCTGGAAATAACAAATAGGAATTAGGAGAAGCCTCAATTACTTCAAGGCTGAGTATGAGATTTATGGGAGCTGTACAAGAAGGTAGCATCCTCTGAGGCTAGCTTCAGCCAGCACAAGGAAGAACAAGAAACCCTCATACAACCAGTTGGGGATATAGGAGGCTCTTGCTCTGGTGGAGTGTGAGTTCCAGAGGGCATAGGATAAGGGTGCCACAAGTTCAAGAGGTACTGGTGTTTAGGTAGGAAAAAGGGATATACAGAGATATATAGTGCTTAGTGTGCAGTTACTGAGGGCTTATTTATATGGTGGTGACTGGCATAAATTGGTATAAAAGTAAAATGTAATTAATCTTGTGTATTGATATGGGTGCATTCATTGTGACGAATATACTAAGAGGAAACTGAGTGTGAAGTATATAAGAATTATCTGTACTAACTTCACAATTTTTCTATAAATCAAATATTGTTCTAAATTTTTTAAAGTTTAAGAGACATAAAGCATGCTTAATATTGCAAAAAAAAAACCCAAAGCCCACTGCTCAATGATAAGGAAAATTCAAACTGAAAATAATGTTAAAATGATATGAAAACACTGATGTGAAAAAGTGCCATAATATAGAATATGAGTTTATGCAACAAAATATCTGATATATTAAAAAGTAACATAATAAGAAAACATAAGTATTATTAATTCAAGTTACCATTGCATCTTGCCTGGACAATTGTAATAATTCATAACTCATCTCTCTGCATCACCTCTGGCTTTTTCTAATCTGTTCTTTGCATTACAGCTTAAGAGATATTCTCAAAATGCAAATCTGAACAGATCACTCTTATACTTAGCCAACAGTCACTTCAATTTACCATGGTTTTCAATTCACAAAACCTTTCATGACATATGCCCCACCAACTTCTATAAAATAAATATGAACCAGTTGCCTCATACTGACCTTTTCGTTTTTTAATTACATCATTTTAGAGTCACATGATATACTGCTTAGAAACACCTGTCCCTCCTTCTTCATCTAATCAGTTTTTAATCTTTCTTTAGGCTTAGGTCAATCATCAATTTCTCATGGAGGCTGCTCCTTACCAGTCTAGGAAATGATCTTTGTGATATATGCTTATAAAACTTTATTCCTTTCCTTCACATCAGCTCAGTCTGTAAATATACTTCGATTAGCCAAACAGTGCACTTGTTTTCCATTCTTGCTAGACTGTAATCACCTTAGAACCTGAACTACATCTACTCAACATTGTATGCCCAGAGCCTAGCATGATGCCTGCCATAAAACTTTTGATATAGAAGTTTTTCAATAAAAGGATGTGGAGGAATTGAGAAATAGAAAAGGTAGTTTTGTAAAAATAAATATATGCCATTGTGTACAAGATCTAACATTATAAAGACTTCAACCTTCCTGAATTCAATTAACTAATTTATTATAATTATACTCATAATCCTAATTAAGTTTTATGAAGTAGCTTGAAAAATAGTTGTGCATGTCATCTATAAAACTAAATGCAATAAAATACGGAAATATGAGTGACATGGGGGTATATAAATGACAAATATACAGTTTTTAATGTTGAATTTTTTGCGTAAGAGAAATAGCATAGGAAAATTAAGGAGCCAGAATAAACAATTTAATAATTACAAAAAAATCTAGAGTAAATGAGAAATGTATTGATTTTTCAATAGCGATATTAATATAGATAATTGCAAAAACATCCATTTAGATCCATAGATTATACCTAATAGCAGTGTAAATTCTACATAAACTTAAGAGTTTAATATAAAAAATAGTCTCTAAGCAATTAGAAGAACATATCTGTGAACATATGTTTAATAAAAATTTACTGCTCACATAGTCTAGTGTGAAATATATATTTTATATATACATTTGTATATATACAAAATATTTTTTAACAACTCAACCACTTTAAACTTTAAGCCTTTTTTTTTTTTGGCATGGGTTTGTGTGCCAGTTGATGTTAATTAAATCAGCTGTTTTTGGTTTTCTTTTTTCCACTTAATTACAAAGAAAACCTTGTCAGAGTACTTCCCAACCGGTAATGAGATCCAGCAGCCTATGTATGTCATAGAACTGGAGGGAAATCTAAGCCTCGTGAATTCGGAGCTGGCAATCTATGGGATATATATACTGTTATATTCTACTCTGGCCCAATTCTCTACTATATTTACTTCATCCCTTCAATCCTGTCCTACTCTAAAACTTCTCCATTTTCACTTGTCTTCATTAGTTTGATCCATGACAATGACTCAACTATCATTCAGAATCCAGCTTCTCCCACCAAAAGGCAACTTCAGGTCAGCTGCCTTTAATCAAATCTGCTTTACTCTCAACTGACAGAAAAAGAATATATGGCTATGTAATCGTTACTTTTATGTGTCAACTTGACTGAGCAACAGGGTATCCACATTAACCATTATTTCTGGGTCTGTCTGTGAGGTTGTGTCCAGATAAGATTAGCATTTGAGTCAGTGGACTCTGTAAAGTAGATTACCCTCCCCAGTGTGAGTGGGCATCGTTCAATCCTTGAGGGCCTGAATAGAACAAAAGATGAAGGAAGGATGAGTTAGACCCTTTTTCTTCCTGCCTTCCTGCTTGAGCTGGGACACAGGTCTTCTCCTGCCCTTGGACTGGGATTTATACCATTAGCTCCCCTGGGTCTCAAGCCTTTGAAGTCAAACTGGAATTACACCGCCATCTTTCCTGGGTCTCCAACTTGCAGATAGCCGGTCGTAGGACTTAGCCTCTATAACTGCATAAACCACATATATGTATACATGATAGATACCATATATATATAATAAATATATACTATTCATATCTATATCTCCTACTGGTTATATTTCTTTGGAGAACTGTGATTAATACAAGCTGCTTCATGTATCCAGTCAGAATACAAAGGGACACTGTCAGACTATGCCAGCACATACGTCTAAGGCACTCAATACATCTATTAACACTCTTTCCACAAGGTGTGATCCTGTGGAAAATTTTGGTTGGACATTTTCTCATCTAAAACAAATAGATATTAGTGTAGACACAGTTTCCCAATTCCTTGAATCTCAAAATTAAGTGTTTCCTGGAACCTCTGACCATATGTAATCGAAATAGAGAAGCTGAATCTATGACTTCCTCAGAGAATTATATCAGTATCTTGCTATATTGCTCTACATTCCAGCTCATTCCTTAGTACAGCCCAGAGAATTGTCATTTTTATTTTGGTTGGGTAAGATTACAACTACAACGAGTAAGCAAATATTCTCTTTTTAAAGTGGGGCTAATGGTGGGATCTTAGCTGTTGAAACTCTTCGAAGATGTTCATGTCTTTTATCTAAAAGCTGCAAGGAAGTAATCATAAATGGAGATACAATTTTTTTCTAGGATGAAAATATAGCATCCTTTTAATTAAATAAATATTATCCATTTACAGCAAGATTAGCCAATTAAAATACTTCCATAAAATATATTATTGCAAACCAAATAATGTTCATGAAGATTTTAAATGACGTGGCAGGCATATTAGCATACTTAACACAGATGTGGCTCGAGCACATTGAATATAGATTTCATTATAGACTTGATACAAATATCTAGATACTTTAGTAATAGAATAAAATGCTCACAGTGATAATATCTGCATGAGGATACTGGCAGCTTTCAATTCTTCATTTTGATAATGCAATAATAACTTTTAAATATTCAAACAATAAGGAATATCTTTTTCATTGCTTCCTCCTCTCCTTCACAAATTGAACCACTGATCAGTTTGATATGTATTTTCAAAAAAATTCATTTTTTACCTTTGCTTAGGTATTTGTACTTTTGTCCATAAATAACATAATCTTTTTCCTTTTTTCAAATCATTTAAAAAATTTTATTGACCATATAGCAGGAAATGTGAGTCTAAATTCAGAAAAAATTTCCTGTGTGGAAATACACGTTTGGAAGTCATAAGCATACATGACCTTCTCTCTTGTGAGCTATCCAATGTATCTAAAATCTTGCTGCCTTTATTTCCAAAACGTACTCAGAATCCTCTCAGCAAGTGTTGCTGTGTCTCTGGTTCAAGCCGGAAGCAACTGCTCATTCATTTACTGTCCTTGCTCCTATGAAGGCCATTCTCAACACAACAATCAAAGCTCACCTATTACATAATACATAAATACATACAAGGTCTCTCCTTCACTCAAAAAACTCTCTGATTTCTGATATTTCACCAATTCACTGTATATGAAAACTAGATGCTCTCATTAAAACACTGATACCATTGGGCAAAGTTACCTTCCAATGTAGCCTACAGATATTACACCTTGACTCCTGAATAGTGGTCACGGCTTTAATTTTTCCTTTCCAAACTTAGATAGAGAACCCCTTTTCTTTGTTTCTTTAATGTATGTAAGTCTGAAAATTTTTATAAAAAACACTCAAATTACATAAATAGTGCAAATAAAGTACATTTGAAAGTATAAGTTAAATCTTTAAGTATATGTTGCAATTCTCAGCATTCAGATGTACGTATCCATATCTCCTGAAACTTCTCCTGCCCAGCTCTCAGCCTAGCATGGTGTTTGAAGAATCCCCTGGAGTGCTCTAAGAAAGCATATAAAATAAATTAAGTCTGAGTTTCCACATTGCCTGGTAAGAATCCATGGCTTCAAAAGGGGATAAATCTAAGTGTCCTAGGCTCTGTGTTATCTCTCTCTCTGTATTTTCATTCTGAAAACCTTTCAACTCACTTCACAGTTGCTTCTCATTTTCTGCTCATTAGAGGCACCTTCTTCTCTACCAAGCCCCACTAACACAGAAACCAGTATCTCTTCTCCAGCCCTCAATATAAACTTTATAGACTCACACATTTACCAACACAAGCTCTCTGAACACCACCTTCTATGTCCCTCATATAAACTTTGATTCTACCAGGCCAAATCCAGATTTTAAGTCTTCAGTCCTGGGCACCTTCACTTACTGGAATTATGAAACAAAAAAACACAAGGCATGTAGCATGTTTTATTGAATAGCAACTATCAAATACCATCAATTGGTGATACACAGGAGACAGAGAGAGATCTACAATTACTGCTGCTTTCAGAGTTGCCAGTTTCGAGGGTGACATTTGTTATATGTTGTCTGTTTTGTCAGGTGAACACACAAAAATAGGAGTACTTTCAAAGCTACTAACAAAGATATGCTTTGGAAAGCTTCATTTACTATCCTTCCATTCTAAAATGAAATAAACACATAATGTAAAAAGTAGAAGAGACAAAAAGCTTGATATGTATACATAGTTATAATTTATTTAAAGCATATATACATATACTATATGCTACTCTTAATTGACATAAACATATTAAATATTAATAAAGACATATCAACTTGTTTTTTAGAAGTTTGACAGATTCTACCATTTTACATTAGTTTATCTTTTGTCCTCATCTCTAATTCTTATCACTTCTTACTTTCTGGTCTGTATTTTGTTTTTCTATTCATTAGGAAAAAAATACATTTTCTCATTTAATTTTTAAAAATATTTCATGTTATTAAGTTACTAGTGTCATTCAATCTTTTGTTTCTTTCCCTCTTCTTTTTATGTCATTCACTTAAAGTTTAACTCATTGGAAAGTAACAAAGGACTTTCCCCATTTATTTTTACTAATAACTTACCTCTGTCCTAGCCCAATCAGCCTAGGTCCACCAAGAACAAACATGCAGCCTAAAGAAATAGAGTTTATTGACCCAATTCAATGAGGGAAACTGCAATCAAGAGAAACCAAGGGCTACCTCACAAAACATAGAAGATACCATTATAAGAAGTTTGGGGGTAAGGATACAGCTTAGATGAAATGTAAATGAAGCAGTCTCACAGCAAAGCAGGACTGAGTGTGAAGAATTCAACATCTGACTTGGATTGTAAAGTGAATCTAAGATCTTTTCACCTTGAAAACTACAAAGTCAAGGTAAATGTTCAACTCCATGTCCAGAAACACTATGAGAAGCTCTACAGCTGGGTTGTAAATTCAAGTGCTTCTCTGTGTCAAAGTGACTTAGATCCTCCAACTAAGCATGGAATTAAATCTTACTGATATCATTTTAAACAGCATGGAATTAAATCTTACTGATATCATTTTAAACAGCAAAGTTCCTGATGGTCTATGAGTTTGGAGAACAAATATTCTCAGTGAGGAAAAAAAAAGCAGTAGTCATCCAAACATGGGTATTTTTATGACACCTCAAAGCTGCAGCATTGCCCTGGCTGAAATAAGATTTCCTGCTAAATTTTTAGCTAGCTATATCAGAGTCTATTATTTGAATCTGCTGAATTACTGGACATATTTTCATTTGTTCATTGGAGCTGATAGTTTCTTACTTCTGTAAGAATAAATATTATTTTCTAGTCACTACGCTTACTAACAAAGTTGTGTTCCTAAGATAGCTTTCTTAAGATAAAATAATGTTATATCTTCAATATTTCTTAAATTTCAAGTCTACATGACATAGAAGAAAAAATAAATACAAAAACAATTCAGTGAGTCATTGAGAGGTATAAATAAGTATTTTAGAAAATAGATCAGGGCATAAAATTATAAATTATCTAATCAGATTATCACTGCAAAATATAAATAAAACAGAATTTACTGACATTAAATGACCAGATTTAAGAGTACTTGCTTCTTTTTCTGCTATCATTGTTTATAACTTACATAATTTTAGATTGATACTGTAAATATCCTGATGATAAGGGATAAACCAGATATATGAATAATTTAATACAAACCCTAACCCATCTAATTTAAAAAAAATACGATCTGTTAGTAAGGCTAACGTATCTAGACCAATTATCTATACTAAAAAGTTTCTATTTTCAAGTTTATATAACCACAAATTTATTCTATGCAGTAGAAACTGAATAAAATATAATGATGGCAACTACTAGGAAAGGTGAAAATGAATATGTAAAATCCAGAATGCATGTATAGCAGGTACTGAGGCAGTGCTAATAATACATTAATCTTTTTTTTTTTTTTAAGATGTTGGGTTAGGAGCTTATTAATTAATTAATTTATTTTTGCTGTGTTGGGTCTTCGTTTCTGTGCGAGGGTTTTCCCTAGTTGTGGCAAGCGGGGGCCACTCTTCATCGCGGTGCGTGGGCCTCTCACTATCGCGGCCTCGCTTGTTGCGGAGCACAGGCTCCAGACCCGCAGGCTCAGTAGTTGTGGCCCACGGGCCTAGTTGCTCTGCGGCATGTGGGATCCTCCCAGACCAGGGCTTGAACCTGTGTCCCCTGCATTAGCAGGCAGATTCTCAACCACTGTGCCACCAAGGAAGCCCCACATTAATCTTCTTAATCCCATTTGTTTAAGAAGAATATTGGAGATTTAAAGTAATTATTTCAAGTCCTCAAAAGAGAAACCTTTCATTCTGTGTCTATTAAGGTAAAAGCTACATAGGATACTTATGTTAATAACACAGACTACTGAAACTCATATCAATAATACATTGTGTATTTCTGTAATTAAGAACCTGACTTCATAAAATTAATTTGCTTTTATAGCATTTCATTGGGACTTTTCTCAAATATGTAGTCATTTTGCATGGTTTAGAGGAATAACTAAAGTTTAATTTCTTGAGTTTGGACATACTCCTGCTGCTTTTCTTCTGGAGAATGTTTTCTGGGATCTATTAATATACAAAGTAATAGCTGTAGTTTAATATTTATTACTACTATGGTTTCACAATTATATATTTTTAAGTTTTTATCATTGATACATTTTAATTTTTTCTCTTTTCCCCATAAGAGTACTATATCAATATCTCAAAATATAATTCTGAGTATATATTTAATTAGTCATGAAGTGCTTGAGATGTTTCTGAAAACTTACTGAACATACAGCAAAATATTTAATTGCGCCAAGGAAAATTATGTTTCGTCAAACTATTAATTTTGAATCAAGAGTCATTATATGTGCTGTTAGGTGAAACCTTTCTCTTTCATTCTTTTTTAACCTATATAAGTCAGGGCCCCATTTCAAAATTATATGTGGCTCAGTCATGTAATGCTATTTCAATCCTAAATTTACTCTATAGCACTGTCCTACTTGCAACAGCTGATCCAACCAAACTATAAGGAAATAAGTCATTAAGAAAAAACAAACAAAAAAAGGATAATTAAATATTCACATGAATAACATAATAGATCCATGCACTATTTGTAACAATATTTCTAAAACTTTCTATATATACTTTATGAAATTTTTGACATTATCCCATTTGATTTTAGAATTAATGCTTCAAAGTATATTTGTTAAGAATATGTAACCTCAGTAGTGTCTAAGCTATAACATTTAGTAAAGATATAGTATTATTATCTAAACTGAGTTGACATTCAAACTTCAAATTGTCCCAATAAGACTCTTTGAGTCTACACTCCACCATTCTGGCCCATTGTCCAAATTGTAATCATGTTATACTTATTTGCCATACCACTTTATTCTCCTTCAATTTGAAACAATTTCTCAATATTTCTTTGTCTTTCATGACTTTCATTTTTAAAGAGGTTAGGAAATTTACTGGGTAGAATGTCAAATTTAGGTTAGTCTATATTTTCCTCAAAATAAGATTCAAGCTATACATTTGTAGCAAGAATACCACAGAAGTGGTGGCGTGCCCTTCTATGTGCAGTGTGTTAGGACCTCATCATGTCAGCCATTTCATTATTGGTAATGTTAACTTTGACCACTTGGTTAGGATGTTGTCTGTAAGGTTTTTTCCACTGTAAAGTACAATTTTCCACTCTATAAACAATAAATTGTGGAGAGATACTTTGAAACAAATATTGTTTCTCATTACATTTTAATATCCATTGATGCTAAATCAAATCTAACTATTATGGTTGACATGTATTTTTTCACTAACACCGTAATTTCTTCCACAATTATTACACTGTTTATATAATACCCTTATATAACAATTATACATATCCCTATATATAAAATAGATTTCACTTCCTATTACTTTATCATTTTATTACTCAATTTATTTATATCATGGTAGACTCAGAGACACCTATTTTATTTAATGGGTATATTATATTACCATCATTATTTATTTTTGATGATTTTATTATTCTATATTTGGCCAATATGAGTAACTTCAAGCTACTTCCACAGACCATATAGGGGTATCTGCTGTTTTCAATCAGCAATACGTTCTGGATATAAGTTGATATAAATTAACAAGATCATTACTGTATTTTAGAACTACAGTGTACTTTATTGTCTGCCAGTAGCATGGATTATTCAATCAATTAATTATGCATAAAATATAGATTGTTTCTAATATTTTATAAATGGAAACAATGGGCTAATGAACAAGTATTACATTTAAGGTAATGTACTGCTGAATGTGTATTTTCAAAGTAATTTCCTAGAAGTGGGATTGCAGTTTCAAAGGTAAACATACGTATTTCTGTTACATATTGGCAAATTTCCCTCACTAAGGGTTGTACCAAGTAACAATCTCAGAAGCAATTCAGGAGAGTACCTGTTTCCCCACAGACTTTCTAAAATAAGCCTTTAATTTTTTAGTCAAGCTTTTAATCATTTAGAAGGACAAAATAGGTGCATCACTAGTTTTCATCTGTGTTCTTATCCTTTTGTGAATTGCCTCTTCATGCATTTACTTATTTTGTATCTTAGTTGTTTCCCTTATTTCTAGCATTTATTTATATATTTGCTAATATTAAATCTAAATTAGCTCTGATTATCTTTTCCATGTGACAGTGCAACTTTAACATAGATGTTTTATAATATATTTTAATTCCTTGTATGCTCTTCACCCCTCATAGATTCTCCTAGATATTTATGGTTATTATTTTCAAAGAACTTTAGTATGAACTTTTGTAGCTACATAAATTGTATTTTTATCAGAATTATATTAAATATAAAAATTACGTTAGAGAAAATTGACATTTTTTGGAATGTTTAACTCCCTATCTAAGAATAAGAGATGCCTTTCTATTTGCTGAAATCTACTTTTTGTCATATATATATATATATATATATATATACATATATATATTTCACTCATATAGATCTTGCCCATTTATTTTAGGTTTATTTCTGAGAATTTTATTTTCTCACTGGCTATCACAAATAGCGTTTTTATTTCAATGATTTTATCTTCAAACTGGTTATTGTGTGTCTATGTGAAGGTTATTTATTTCTGTATGTTAATTTTTGAGTTTCTACCTTATCAAATTGCTTATTACTTGAGTCAGATATATAATTGGTTTTCTGTTTCACTTATGCTATCATATCATCTGAAAATAGAGAGAGTTACCTCTTTTTTCTTAGTCTAAAATCTCTGACTTCTCTTGTCTAGTTGCATTGACTAAAACCTCCAGTACAATGTTTATAGTAGTAGAAGTAAGGGATATCCTTGTCTTATTCCTAATCTTAGTGGAGATATCACTGTGTTTCAACTAAAATCAAGATTCATGCTTGAGGAATATGTTTAAGAACATATTTCCTATTAAGAAACAATCCTTCAATTACTATTCCCTGAATGTTACTATAAACAATGTTTATTGAATTTGCTTACAGTCTTTTTTCTGTATCTATGAGAAAAATAATAAGTTGTCTCTTTTTTTTTGGTGATTTTTTACTGTGGTAAAATATACATTACATACAATTTACCATTTTAACCATTTTTAAGTGCACATTCAGTGGCATTAAAAACATTCACATTATTGTGATATCACCACCACCATGCATCTCCAGAAGTTCTTCACCTTTCCCAGCTGAAACTCTGTACCTACTAAACAGTAATATCCCATTCCCTTATCCTTCCAGACCCTGAAAACCATCATTATACTTCCTGTCTCTAGAATTTGACTATATTATATACCTCATATGAGTGTATAAGTGGGATTATACAATATCTGTCATTTTATGAAAGGCTAATTTTACTTAGTATAATGTCTCGAAAGTTCATCCATGTTGTAGCATATGTCCAGATTCCCTTCCTTTTCTAAGACTGAATAATATTCCACTGTATACATATACCACATTTTTTAAATGCCATTAATCCACTGATGGACACTTGGTGTCTTCCAACTTTTAGCTGTTATGAAAATATGAGTACAAATATTTGTTTAAGCTTCTAACTTTATTTCTTCGGGGAACATACATGGAAGTAGAATTACTGGATCACATGGAAATTCTAGGTTACTTTTTTGAGAAATTGCCGTCCTGTTTTCCACAGTGGCTACAGCATTTTACATTCTCTCCAACAATGGCAAATATTTCAATATCTCAGCAACCTTACCAACACTTATTTTCTTTTTCTGTTCTTTTTTTAATTTTGTTTTTGCTTTTGTTTTTTGTATCCTGATGAGTGTAAAATATATCTCATTGTGGTTTTGAAGATGTCTTTCTTTAAATCTACTATTATGATGTATAATAGTAATGGATTTACTAACAGTAAAATGACCTTGAACTGCTGGAGTAAATTCCACCTTATCATGGGTAAAGACTTTTTTATGTGGTATTAGGTATTAGATCCTGTTTAATAATGTTTTATTTACTAATTTTATATTCTTTTAACTATGTTTTGGCTGAAAATTGAATTCAGCCACTGCAGCTGAGGTAAAGAGATGTTTCTGGAGGGCAAATGGCAGGAAAAATAAGCAAAACAAGAAGAATCAAATATTTTCTCTCATCTGTTTACACCTAGTTTCTCCCTCATCTCCCTATTGATATAACCACATAGGAAACCATCTCAGGCAACATCCCAGCCCCAGTGTCACAGAACAGAATACAGAAGCTTGGTTTGGGAAGCCTTTTCTTAAATTATATATTTATTTTGCTAAGTTGCTTAATATTAATTGTACTTAATCATAAAGGTTATTATTAGTATCTGTATTTCTTCTCTAAATTATCAAAGTGCTCTAATTGTGGTAAAAATAATGTTTACATGTCTGGTGGGAGGTGAGGAGGCAGTAGACTTCACAGTACTGAAGTGAAAAACCTGAATTTTACAAAATTTACACTCAATAGTATCTTATTAGTTGTTCATTACCTTCATTGACACTGAAAACTTTATTCAAATTATTTGATGGGATTTTTTTGAGACTTTTTTTATTGTATGTCCAAATACATTCCTATTATTTCACTGCTATTATATTGAAAAAAGAAGACTTCTCTGCTTAAAGAAATAATGATGTTACAATTTACTTCATGGAGCAAAAGAAATAGCCTGCTTTTATCAACTGCAGATGTCCTATCTATGTTCCTTTTGATGTTATTTCTTTTACTGAGCAATTTTCATTTAATTCTATATAAAATCAGTTTTCTTCCATTCCCTTATTGAAGGTCAAAATGTTTACCTGAATTTCTCACAAATTTTAAATAGCAGCTCAATTTTAGTCATTTTCAGTGGGCAGAGTAAAGAATACTGTGAAAAATCTTCAACTATGGATATTTAGAGTTAAATTATACTCTAACTGTAATTTAACAGGTTTTAGCCTTTTGGCACAACTTAACCTGTATAAAAACAATTCTTCATATTGTCCTCATGGCTGTGGCATTTCTGATTCTATTCTAGTATTCCAAAAATTACATCTACATTATCAAAGGTAAAAATTAAAAGGTTTTCGGTTTTTCTCCAGGAGTAAAAGCACCCCAACATTTTGCGTTTCTTTCTTAATTAAAATAGCCTAAAATAACATAATAATAAACACACACAAATATACAAGGCATGTGACTCACACTTAGTCTTACATTTAAGGAAAATATTCAGGTTAAAATTACCTTATTTTCAAGTTTCTTATATGCCAATATGGCTATACAAATAACTACTTTATAATGAGTGTCAATTAGAATTGTCAGACACACAGAATGATTAACCTAAGGGATTCACTTGAGAGTTTAATGAAAGCAGAGTTTAAGGAGCTGTGTACAGGTTTAAAGAACCTCAAGGGTTTGATGAAACACTCAGGTGCCAGCTACAGTAAGAAGCCATTATACCCATAGTCCTGAAGGGGAAAGGGGAGAAAATGGTGTTACCCAGACTTCACGGCTCCAAGGAAAAGTGACCACCTGACATAAACTGAAACTGTAGAATAAACTGAAATTGCTAGAATGACGGTAATGCAGGGAGCAAGAAGGGGAATACATATCTAATGTGTTTCTCTATTTGTCTTTTAATATCCTGTTGAGGCTTTCTACATGTCGAACCCAGGGAAAATCAGAGGGAAAGGAAACCTACCTTGGTGATGTAATATGTAGCGATCCGATTCAAACCTAAGTACTTCATTTTGGGAGATGCTAATGTAAATGGTATTGCGTTTTTAAATTCAAAGTCCACTTGTTCATTGTTAGTATATAGGAGAGTGATTAACTTGATTCAAATAGCCCTTCAAAGCTATGCATTTACTATTCTATTATATAATAAAGCCACCTCAAAACAAAAACCAAATAATAAAGCCACCTGGACCAGAATCTAGCATATAGGAAAACTATGAAACAATGTAAATGAGTGAGGTTCAGCTACCAGCAACAGTAATGAATAAATCTCACAAACAATACTGAATGAAAAAAGCAACACAAAAAATCGTATACTGCATGATACATTTACATAAATTTCAAACCCAGGCAAAATTAGCACATAATGTTAAAAAGTGAAGATTATGCTTACCTCTTGGAAAGACACTTTAGAGAGCAACCAGTTGCACATGTGGGGCACCCTCTGAGATATGAATATTCTGTTTGTTCATTTAGGTGGTGAAAGCAAGTTTGTATCTATATATGATTCATGTAATTTAACGTATGTATATTATGTACATTTTAAAGAGGAATTCCATTTGATTTTATTCAACATTTCCGATATTTTTTAGTATAAGGGATTTTCAGCATATTTACCCATGGCATTTACCCATTTGATAAGATGATATAGACCTTAAAAGCAATGCATTTTTATTATAACCCAGAAGGTAAAATTCCTTCATATGTTTATCCCCAGCTCTCTTTCTCTCCATCTTTGTCTCTTTCCACCCTTCTCTCTGTATCTCTTTTACACACACATACATACACACACACTCCACAATTTCTTGTTTATTCCCTTCCAATAAAGGATTATTTTTCCTCATCTTTGTTTATTATAAAATGTAAATTCTCTTTCAAGATAGGAGTGAAAAGAACCGCTTGAGGGAGTAATTATAGTAAAAAAAAAAAGAAATCTTAATTTTGCAGTGAGGTAATTTATAATCTTAATTAACTCACATTTTCATAATGTTTCTATTGACTTCTTCTGGACTCTCAGGAGCATAACACATAATAGTATTTCTAATTCACTTGCACATTTGCATTTAATAAAAATATACCTCTCCTTATATCACTAGGTAAATAGTCATGTTTGATTTTTATTTCAATGCACTACACTTTTCCAGGTAAAAATTGATGAAATGGGCTTGCTTGTTTCAATTATCCTGATATGCACTAAACTGAAGTAACGTTTAATTTTTTTTCTTGCTGGCTTTTCATTTACTTTTAAAAACACAAAACATGAAATGGGGAAATGTATTCTTGAGATGTTATTCAGAATAATTTAACAAACATAGAATATTATTTTATGCTTATAAGGCACTACAAACACATGTAAATTCATTTTTAACATAGCATAATGCAGTTTAATCGCTGTAGTTAGAACTAGAAAGACGATAGAGAAAAGAAACAGCAAACAATTTAAAGTGTTAAATGACACACAAAATCACAGAGGCTTTTAAAAAGCATGATTCTCTCCGTGCCTGAATCTCTGGGGTAGGTTAACTTACCTACCCCAGGAAAACAAAATTTTAGAAGCGTAAGAACTGCTAGTTTTACTGAAAAATTTTTTATGGGCCAGAATTTTTATGTTATTTCCTCCCCTCTCCACCCCCAACCTGCCACAACTGTTTGAGGTTAATATGTACTATCCTCTGTTCATGGAAAGGCAACCAAGACATCAAAGTATAAATTTTAAGTATGGCAGCACCAAGTCTTGTCAGCTGGAATTCCAACCTCAGTATATTTTATCTTGAACCCACGCATTTTTTGTTTTTTGGTAAGCTATTAACAAATTCCCAATTTGTCCAGATTCCTGTCTTTGTCTGAAATTTGAAAGAGGTTAATGACAGCGGCTTGCCTACCTCAAATTCCTGGAGAGCTCAGGAACGGCGCAGCATCCTCAATTGGGAATGGAGAGCCTGACACCTGATGGAGGCCATTGCCTCAGACCTGAGACATGAAGGACAGGGGAGGAAGGGCAGCGGATGGGGCCAAGGCCGGGAGAGGCCTGCCAGCACCGCCTCCTCTGCCCCGAGGCAGCAAGTCCCTCTAAAAAGCGTCCTTGTTCTTCGTGGCAGCATGTTTCTTTCACTGTCTCTGGTGCGGAGAGAGGCAGCTGGGAACCTCCGCGGCCCTGCCTACAAACGAGCGCTGAGCGCCTCTCACGCGGTTGTGGTCCCTGGCCCTGCGCTCAACCGGGCTTGCAGGGCTGGGGGGCGGGGCCCAGGTCAGCTCCGCTCCCGCCCTCCAGGCCCCACAATCCCCCGGGTCTCCGAGAAGGCTCCGCTGCCAGTCTCAGCAGCGTGGGAATTGCCGGAGGAGGTTACGGCGGTACGTGACCGCAGGTCCACCAGGGAACTGGCCGGGACTGTGGAAGGCTCCTCACCGCCTCCTTGTCCTTGCAATATGCGTTCCGCCCACTATTCCCATAGCCTGGGCCTGTTCAGGGTCTAAGCCTAGGGAGAGCAGTGTGTGGTTGAGACCTTCCAGAAGGTAGAGGTGACTGAAACCCGTTAAGGCCTCTATATACGATGAGATGCTGGCGGGCAGAGGCGGACAGCTGCTAGTCTTGCAGCCGCTGAAGACAAGCCTGGTAAGTTCCTTTGCTGATTTAAGCTGCCACCTACCAACCTGCAGTGGGCTGCCTCTTTCTTAGGCCTCTCGTTGCCCTGGAAAACAGTTTGTGAACAGAGTCCCCTCAGCTGTTCTCTGTTTCCGCCGGGGCCCAGGCCATGCAAGTGGCGCAGGCGCCCGCGGCCTCCTTTTTACCCTCAGAGCGCACCCTAGTGGCCATTGACTGTCAATACAGGTTGTTTCGGTAAAGTTTCCAAAACAACAAAATTAAATTTAAAAAAATAAACTTTTTGAAACTTACTGTTTTCACAGAAAAAAATGAAAAAATATCAGTTACTTCAGAAGTGTGCAGAGGCCCAATGAAATAGGGTTAGTGATAAAATATAAATATTAAATTTATGGGTCCTAAAGAAAAAAACAAATAAACAAAAAGCCCTTGCCGTAGGCCTGCTGAGGAAGGATGTGGACACAGGAGTCCCCTTCACACCCTTGTTCTGCTGCTAACAAGCCCTGTGACACTGGATGAGATGTTTAACTTCTCTGGCGAAAGCATTTAATGATAGGGTTTTAAAAGCATGATATTAGTTAATATTTGCAACTTAAATTAGTGCCTGTAACAAGATAAGTGCTATATATTGCAGTTATTATAATTAGTTTGCTGTCCAAATATCCTATAAAGTAGGAGGAAAATAAACCTTCTTCTGTTCAGAAAGAGAAAAAAAATCATGAAAAAGACCTGAAATCAGGGTTCTTTAATCTATTTGTGCTGCTCTGTGACATTGCTAAAGGCATAAATTCTCTGAGGCCTATTCTGTATCTGTTTGAAAAAGTGTAATTTCAGAGGGACTTTAAGATAATTATATTTAATAATAATATTTTTAAAAATGAAAGAATTAGAATGTTATTGAATTTCATCTCTAGTATCAATTTGCTAATTTTCTACATGTAAAAAGTTTTAAAAAATGGAAAAAATAAATGTTTAGTTATCCTATCAGAATGCTATTACACTCAATTTTCAGTTTCTTTCCTAATTAAACCCTAATTTAATATAAAAGGGGAGAAATATAATTCTCATTATTTTATAAAATTCAGGAAACAGCCCAACACTGATAATCAGTAAATTAATTATATTGGTTGTAACAAAAAGTGATAGTGAATCATAGCAAAATCATAGATTAAATACAGGCATACCTTGTTTTGTTGTGTTTCACTTTATTCAGATATTGTGTTTTTTTACAAATTGAAGGTTTGTGGTAACCTTGTGTAAAGGAAGTTTATTTTTCCATTTTTCCAACAACATTAAGGTATGTATATTGTCTTTTTAGTCATAACACTGTTGTACAGTTGATAGACTTCTATAGTGTAAACACAGTTTTATATGCACTGTGAAACCAACAATAACAACAAAAATCTGTGACTCACTTTATTTTGATGGTCTAGAACCAAACCTGCAATATCTCTGATGTATGCCTGTAATTAAAATCTGCCCATAGAAAAAAATGAAATATCTATAGATACACTAGTGGGAATGATATAAGCTGTTGTTGGTTAGGCAGCTATAGTCAATTCTCATTTTTGGTAGTAGTTATCTTCTGTAATAGTGCCATAACACTGACAGTGAATACTGAAACAATTCTCATACAGGAAATACCGGGGTAGGTTCCTGTGAGCCTCAGGTCACAGCATTTTATCAACTGATCAATACATAACCTGGTTTTATGTATGTTTCTCTTTACAAACACCTTATTTAATACATATTTTTATTCATTAACTTTGAATTAACTTCCAACAGCTCTATAACTCATGTCTGAACAAAACTTATTATAGACATCTATCTTCTCTGTAAGGCACATCACAGTCTTCTTAGGAACACTAGACAGCACTTAAGCACTATGCTTGGGGACCATTTTAAAAAGTGAAATCATTTAAAAAGAAGCACAAAAATGTGTCATTTAATCGAGCACCAAAGGGACACTTGTGTACAATGTGAGAACTGAAACAAAAGACAGAGTACCACCTTGTTCCACCTCACCTGGGAACAGGTGACTCAAATTTTTCAGTACTGAGCATCTCTATGAACAACTGTGAAAGTGCAGTAAGAACTGATTTTGGAGTTACCAAGACAGTTTTAACAAGTGGGCAGATTTGTAAATATGAAATCTGCTAATAAAGAGGTTCAACTATATTTTATGACATGTTTCAGGTTCTGACTTCAAAGATGCTGTTTTACCCATATTTCAAGCAGTTTTTGGCACACTCATAAACATAAAGCTAAGCCATAAACATAATATATAAACATATAAGCATGACTATAATACATACACATAAAGCTAAGTCAACAAAATACTCATTATCCTTATGAGTCATTTCTGCCCAGGCCTTCAGACTTATTATTTGACCATTTTACTAGGGTGAGCTATGACGCTCATCCATGAATTTGTTTTGGTTCACCCCTCGGAATTTCAGTAGCTCAAGCTGCTTTCTATAGAATAACCCACCTGAGCTTTGACCACACTTTAGCTGAAGCCATGTGGTGACTTCCCAAAAGGCACAGCTTCTTTATAGCTGTTCCATTCAATATTCAGATGGGGGGATTTATATGATACTCATGTAGGCATTCATGCCATAGATTCCCCCCTGTCACTTATACCTTATATTATTTCCTGCATAATGCACTTGACCTTTCAGATTTACCATTATGAATCTGGAAAATAAACCCATTAGGCAGAGCACTCTTCATCCTCTGCCCACTTCTCTGACCTTGATTATTCTTGTGTATTATTACCCAGGAGAAATAAATAACACAAAAAGCCTGTATACACACTGAGAATTTCATGAGTCATTTTAATTATTAAAATTTTGTTATCTTGATTGATAAGGTTAAGTAAAAGGCTCTAGTCATCAATATCATTGAAGTGATATCGTAAACTTTATGATTAGTTTTGTCTTAGAAAAGAAAAAAAAAACAACAAAAAAATTTTCATTGAAAAGACCTGAAAATAATCACCAACTCTATAAAAATAATATTCTTAGTGCCAAGATTATGGTTTCCAAAATGACATTGTAAGAAGAGAGTTGCTTACCTCAAGTTACTGAGAATATTGTACTGTCTTAAGTTAGAGAATCTGTATCCATTTATGTCCTATATTTAGGCCTACAATCCTACTGAAATTGATTTTTTGTGTATGGTGTCAACTAAGGGTAATGGCATATTATGTTCTCATGTCAATATTTAATTGACCATGCACAAGTTAATGAAAACACCAGCAGTCAAAAAGATGTGGTCAACAAGCCAAATCTTTTTGTATGACCTATGAGCTAAGAAAAATTTTACATTTTTAAATTATTGGAAAAAGTAAAAAACAAGGTAATATTTTGCGACATGAATATTGTATGACTCAATTTCTTTATTCATTAATACAGTTTTATTACCATAGCCATGCTCTTTTGTGGACATCTTGTCTTTTGATATTTTCAGATGGAATAGAATTGTAATAGAGACGGTGTGGCGTGCAAAGCCTAAAATGTTTATTATTTGGCACCTCATAGAAAAAGTCTTGCTGGTTCCTTAGAAAGATTCACTTTACTATTGTGCTGCAGTGTCACCTCTGACAAAAATCAAGTGACCATATATGGTCAGGTATATTTTTCAACTCTCTGAGTGACCCATTATTCTACGTGCCTATCTTTGCACCAAAAATACACTTAGCAAATTACTGTAACTTAATAATATATCTTGACATATCAAAGTATAATTTCTCCAGTTGTGTTGATGTAGTTATTTTTGGTTCTTCTTTCCATTTCGTATTTTTTATATCAATTTTAGTACAAATGTGTTATTTTTCCACAATATAGCTCCTGGATTTTTACTAGAATTGCATTAAAGTATAGATCAATTTGGGGAGAGTTTATATATATATATATATATAATGAGACTCCCAACACATGAACATTAAATATTCTTTATTAGTTTTCCTTTTCAATTTATCTCAATGTTTAGAAATTTTGGTGTAGATATCTTTCACATCCTTAATTGTATTAGTCTATCTATTTGATTTTATCCTGTTGTGAGAATATGTTAAATAATTTTTTTTCTGCTGCTGGAGTAGTTTGGAAATTATTTTGAATTCCTGATGTACACAATATTATTGCCTGCAATATTGACCCTTTTTATTTCCTGACTCCAACACACATAATTTTAATTTTGTTTCCTTGCCTTTGTTGAAATAACTTTCTAGGCCCAAGACTGAGCTGCTCCTGCCTTGGGTACCACGTCAGCAAAACAAAACTTAGATAACATTTATGTTCCTGTAAATGCTTGCCTTGACCAGAAACACAGTATATCCAGTCAGCCCATCCTCAAACACCAAGCCAACTCTGGGCCTTCTCACCTGAGCAAGGCTGACTATGTGGCCCCAGCCAATCAGATATTTTCTATTTGTCTCTTCATTTTTCTTTAGCCTTTATCCTATAATAACTTTGTGCCTTCCATCCCATTTTGCAGTGCTTCCAAAGGAGACTGTCCACTTCATGATATGTTAAGTAAAATTTGTTTGTATCACCTAAACTGTTTACTTTAATCATTTTTAACAGTTTTTGGAGATAAGAAATGGGATCTGCAGCTGAGTACCAGTGGCTTGCAAGATAGGACACACAGGCCAGGTGCCACGGAACCCTTTGAGTTCACTGATCCTCTAGACCTTACTGAGGACCTTGGGTAAGTCACTCTTGGATTTGAGTTCTGCTTCCTTGCATGCAACTCTGTGATTCAAAAAAACTTTATTTTAAAAACATATATAGATAGATAGAGAGAGAGAGAGAGAGAGAGAGAGAGAGGAGAGAGATTTTTTCCAGAAAGGTTCTGGGGTAGTTTTATTGGAGTCTGCTGGGTGGCAGCCATTAGGGGACTCACAAAGCTTCGAGGTAAATCCACAGCATAAACAGCTGGGAAACTTGGGAAAATAAGACAAGAGATTCTCACTATTTTGACCATCAAAACTAAAATCTAAATAGTCACACAGTTAAAATACATTAGGGCTTCTGTCGCTATAAAGAAATCTTCAAGTGAAAGGAGCAATAGATCTATTCTAATGGGAATCTTGGAAGCCAAAGCCACAAAATTGGTGGGCACGGTTGGTAGTATGCCCTCCACCTGACTGAGAGACTCTTGTGCTAGGATACATTGGTCACAGAATGGGTTAGGTTGATACTTGGTCACCAGCCAATCTCAAGAAAACTTCTGTATAATGAAGTACACTGTAAAACACCATGAAATCCCCAAGCCAGTGTCACACCCTTAATTTGGTTCTGAGAGACCCAAGGTTCAATTAAAGAAAGTTTCAAAGAATTGAGTGTGCACTTGCTTATTTTATGTCTAAGAACTGTAGTCCTGGAAGCTGTAGGTATCTACAAATATGGTAAAATCTTACTAAGACAATCTAGAATTATAGTGGCCATTATGGGAATGTTCCAATTAGATGAAATCATTCATTTGAGAAGTTTACTTGAAAGCAGGAGTTCCCAAATCAAACAAACAAATGGGATACCTATTCTAATTGGCATGCAGAAGTCTTTAAATGGCTTCAAGATTCCAAATACCTTCTTTGAAACATTCCTTACAAAAAGCTAATAAACACTAAAGATATAAAAGGTACCTAAACCAAAAGATTATAAGACTGACTTGATGCTTACTACACCACCTGTATCCTCTTTTACTTGAATACTCATTCTACCGATTCTTTATCTGAATTGCCTTTCCACTCTGAAGAGACCACAAGACCATAAACAAAAGTTCACCAAGTTAGTGGTCTTACAGCTGCAGTAGCTCCAAGGCCAGAAACCTAAAGCAACACCTGGGCCTCCCCCACTGCACTTTCTTAGGTGTCCTTCATCAGAATACTGGTCCGGAAAATGGTGTCTCATTTACAGTCAACGGAGACACTAGAAAAAGATTGTCCTTGAAGATTTTGTGCAAATTCTTCCACACCACAATTCTTCCACAAATTCTTGAATGCTCCTGTATCTACCCTTTCTGGAGATCCCCATATGGGCCGCTCCCAGGGTAGATGAGATCCCAAGGAACTCTTCAATAAACTGCTACCAGTTATTCCCTTAAACAGCCTAGGTGAAACTAAAATTAAAATTAATGGAAAACTTTGCCAAATTCTCATAGATACTGGAGCTACACTCTTTTCTTTAAACCTACTTGCTCTAGAACCTGCAGATGGGATCCTGGGAATACTGGCAGAAGCCAGTAAAGGATGAGAATTTTTAATAGAATCAGCTCTCCTGGATCGCTGCAATGCCTGGTCGAGAAAGGAAGGTAAAATTTCATTTGTTCATTCCATTCCAAATCCAGACTCTTGTGAATCTGGCTTTGGGCTACCTATTGGTTATCAATCCATAAATTACTTTCCCAAGGACAGCTATTGCCTTCTTTTTGGTCTCCTTTTATGTCCTGAGAACTTGCCTTGGCTTTCTGCTTGCATGGGGCACTCAGGTTGTTGGTTCTTGTGTACACAGGTAGCTCAGCCCTCAGGTTGGGGGCCCAAAAATATGGTCGGACAGAAATGTGGGCTGTATTCTATTTGTGGCTAGGGTCTTACTGTCTGTTGCCAGCTCTTAGTGGAGTCGTCTAAGTCCCTCTTTCTTTTGGGTATCTTTGAGAGTGTGTCTGGATCTTGGGAGGGATGGCATCTTTTTCACCCTCTTACAGTAAACCTCTTCCACCCATGGGGTCGTTCAATACTGCCAAAAACAGCCTCATAGAAACCTTGTTTTTAGGTTTTCTCCTCTAAGCTAAGTGAAACTATGTACCCAGAGGGAAAGAAAAACATTTGAAAGACAAACAGCTTTAAATAGAGAACATAGGAATCATGTAATTTTAGTCAGCAAACTGAAACTTAGATAACTTTTATGCTCCTGTAAATGCTCCCCTTGACCAGAAATGTAGTCTATCCAGTCAGCCCAACCCCAAACACCAGGTCAACTCTGCGCTTTCTCATCCAAACCAGATTGACTATTTTGCCCCAGACAATCAGATATTTTCTATTTGTCTCTTCCTTGTTCTTTTTTTATTATTATTTTATTTTATTTTATTTTTTTAGCTGAAAATCTTTTTTTTTTTAACATCTTTATTGGAGTATAATTGCTTTACAGTGGTGTGTTAGGTTCTGCTTTATAACAAAGTGAATCAGCTATACATATACATATATCCCCATATCTCTTTCCTCTTGTGTCTCCCTCCCTCCCACCCTCCCTATCCAGCCCCTCTAGGTGGTCACAAAGCACGGAGCTGATCTCCCTGTGCTATGTGGCTGCTTCCTACTAGCTATCGGTTTTACATTTGGTAGTGTATGTATGTACATACCACTCTCTCACTTCTTCCTTGTTCTTTAACCTTTATCCTATAAAAGCTTCCTGCCTTCCACTCCACTTTGCAGTTCTCCAGAAGAACATTGTCCATGTCAAGAAGTGTTAAAGTTTGTTTGTATCACCTAAATTATTTTCTTTAATCATTTTTAACACTTGATTTTTCTGACTAATATCTCCAGGACATCATGGATATAGTGAGTATCCCTTTCTCATTCCTAGTAAAGCTTTCAATATCTTGATATTTGTTTTGTTGTAGAGATCATTTGTGCAATTGAGAGGTATCCTTTCTATTCTTGTCTTTCTAGGAGCTTTAATCATAAATTGATGTTGATTTTAATATTATATTTCATCTATTTCTATTTCATATATTTCATCTATTGCTATGCTCATATGACTTTTCTCCTTTTTTACATTAATGTTGTGAATTATGTTTTTAAATATCACATACATTTCATGCAAGCTAACTTAACTAAACAAAAAAACCGAGCTTATAAAATAGTCAAGTAGGGCTTCCCTGGTGGCACAGTGGTTGAGAGTCTGCCTGCTGATACAGGGGACACGCGTTTGTGCCCTGGTCCGGGAAGATCACACATGCCGCGGAGCGGCTGGGCCCGTGAGCCATGGCCACTGAGCCTGCGCGTCCGGAGCCTGTGCTCCGCAATGGGAGAGGCCACAACAGTGAGAGGCCTGCGTATCGCAAAAAAATAAATAAATAAATAAAATAGTCAAGTAAATGAGTGAAGAGAAATCTCTTAGATACTTCTAACCATTGGTACCTCATTGCATTTCACCTTAGGAATAGTTTCCTGAAAAGATAGGAAGGTACCTAAGGTTTCAATATATACTCATTTTAGGTCTTCCAAAGGGAATACCCAACCTATGTGGCTAGATCTATCTCTTTCTCTTGTGTACTAAAGGTCACTTTTGCCATATTAGAGGGATGGAACTGTAAGCCCCACCCATCAACCTCCAGGAGGGGGAAGGGGGAAGGGAACTGGAGATTCAAGTCTGTAAACACTCTGGACTGACTGAAATTCAGAGAGCTTCCAGATTGGTGGACACATCAAAGTACTACCCCTGTACCTCACCCTATGCAGCTCTTCAGTTAGCTGTTCCTGAGTTGTGTCCTTTGCAATAAAATGGTAAACAGAAGTAAAGTGTTTCCTGAGTTCTCTGAGTCATTCTAGCAAATTATCGAACCTGAGGAGGGAGTTGTGGGAACAGCTGAATTTATAGCCAGTCAGTCAAAATATGGATGGTCCCTTGGACTTACTGTTGGAGTCTGAAGTGGGGCAGTTTTTTGGGACTGAATCCATATGCTGTGGAGTCTGTGCTAACTCCAGATATTGTCAGAATTGAATGCAATTGTTGGATATCCCATTGTTGTCACAGAATCGGAGAGTTAGTATGAAAAACCCACACAATGTGGTGTCAGAAGTGGTGTCAAGAAAAAAGACACCTCAGTATTAAATAATAATTAGCTTTACTGTTTTTTTTAAATTTCACTGTAAATGCATAACTGACAAAAGAGTTTTTAATATTTTGAGAAATATTTTAAAGGTTGTTGAACAATCATAGTTTTTCTCCAGTGACTATTAATCTAGCTTTGTATGGTTTCGGCTTGCATAGTCATGTTTATATTCTGCCACTACCATGCAAAGTGAGGACAACCTATATAAAGTTTGTTTAGATTTTTTATTTGTTTGTCTTTGCCCTTTTATAGCAAGGCAATAAGCCTTAGTGCACATGTGATTTGGATGAAAAAACAGTATACAAAGAAGAAGCAAAAGTAAAATCTGAAGCTTCTTAGACATTCCTCAGTATTTTATTATTCCAGCTATAGTGGAGAAAGAGGAAAGAAAATGTCATTCCCATCTTGTGCTGAGAAGTTTAGGTCCTGAAGCCCTGGACTCTAGTTTTATTTTGTTTCCTTTTTGGTCTTGAGGGACCTAGCATTTAACTAGTATTTCAGTTTATAAGTGAATAGCTGAACAATACAAATGTTCCTTCTAAAACTATGTTAATTACCAGATAAAGAACTAATTGCATATAATCAGTGGAACAAACCCAGTGTGTCCTATCAGATAATTAGTGTGAGATCTAGTAAAAATATTTCCAAGTTTTAGCTAAATCTATTATTATCAGCAGACAATTTGAAATATATTCATGGGGGTGGGTGGGTAGGTACTCCAGAAATAGCATAAAAATTGCTATGTCATTTAAATAGATTAATATGCTTAAATACCCCCTACCCCATTAACTACTGAAGAGCTGCAGTAGTCTAGAAAATAATTGTGCATATGTTTAAATTAATACAAATTCACATATAATAAAATAGAGATATTGTTTTCAGTCCTTATACAGTAACTAGCATTTCATATCACATATGATTCCAGGACATAGTCAAATTGTCTCTTCAAGGGCAATGATAGTATCAAAGTCTTTTTGACATATCATACTCAGTGTCTAGTATAAAATAATAAAATAAAATAGAAATAAATAAAGCATAATAAATATACATGAAAAGAAACATGAATTATAGCCCAGGCAATGGAAAAATGGCAAAAAAGACAACCCAAATGACTCAGATAATGAAATTAGCATAAAATGCATTAAGTTAGTTATAATAATTTTTTTTAATGTAGAGGAAAATATGGTCATAAGGAAAGAATAGATTGGGAATCTCAGTAGAAAAATAAACACTTAGAAAATTAGCATTTTTATAAATGAAAGTTACAATATATGAAATGAAAAATTCACTGGATAGACTTAGCAGATTGTATATGATTGAAGATAAGGCCATTAAACCTAAAGATAGATAAAATTAAATTATTGAGCTGAAGACCAGAAAGTAAAATTTTGACAAAAAAGAAAAAGAGCCTCATTGTTAATTGGGCAGTATGAACCTAACATACATGGAATTTGAATACCACAAGGAGATGACAGAGAATGCAGAAGAAAAAAAGTATTTGAAGTAATAATGATGCACACTTTTCAAAATTGATTAATACAAGCTTACTGATCCCAGAAGCTTAGTGAACTTCAAGCAAATACATAGAAAGAAAACCATACCTAAGCACAACATAGTCAAACTGCTCAAAACTAAAAGAGTAAATCTTAAAATGCTCAGATGATAAAACAAATTACACACAAAAAAACCCAAAAATATGCATGATGACTGGCATCTCATCAGAAGCAATGAAGACAAGAAGTCAGTTGAAAAACAGCTTTAAAGCACTAAAATAAAAATATCAAACAATTCTGTATTCTTGAGAGTACAACTTGAAAATGAAGGTGACATAAAGATATTTCTAAATAAGTAACAACTGAGAGAATTTGTTGTCAGCTGCTTAAACATTGGTCTGGTTGTCAGCTCTCCTCACACATTTGACACTCTGTCTTAGATATGCCCATCATAACAATTCATATGAAAACATATTCTGCTTAAAGGAACGTTTCATCCCCTTTCAGACAATAGTTACTGAGACAACTACAAAAACTGAGAGTGAAAGGAAGAAATGTGTGAGCATAATGGAAACTAGGCCATGCCTTAGAACTTTGATTTACTTGGGAGATAAGAGTGTTCAGATGTGTAATGCTTATTAGTTAAGATTAAGCCTGGCTGTCTGAAGGCTTAACCTGCCCTGCAGTCTTTCATGCCAACTTTGATCCATTTGGAGATGATAGTAAAAGCTGTGTAAGTTGTTTGGAGTGTTTGGAGTGAGTTCTGCTTGCTACAGTGGAGTTTTAGTCTTCTTGAAGTGATTTCCTTTATGTCAGGTTCACGTGGGAAAACTTAGAAAAGACATTGAAAACTTAGAAGAGGTTTGAAGGATCTTCCTGTTCTGGAAAGGAATTACAATATTAATGAAGGTCAACCATCAGAGACTGACAAAATGACCCAAAGAAAGCCAGATAAATTCTTGCAGTCAGCCCACCCCTTAAAAACAACCCTATCTCTTGTATTGAAATGGGGTGAAAAAAATTTCGGAGATGTAATCTTGATAATGGAATATTGGATACCCCATGTTAAAGTGCACACCTCAACAAAGATTGAGCCTGCATCAGAGGGCTCAAACCTGCTGAGTTAAAGAGTTCCCAAGCCTCAAATAGACTTACCTCACTGCATGATATAGAGCATTGGGTGGGCTGAAAGTATTAGAAAATGGTCTGGTTGATCTGTGAGCTTCTGCCACACAAGTAACAACTGAATATATAACCAAAGCCTTGTTTAATGGCATGGAGCAATTTTCTCCCTTCATGCCTCCTGATTCCTTCCTCCCTTTCTACCTGTATAACCTCCTATCATTTTTGTCCTCATTATTCTGCTTCTTGAGTATTCCTTTGGAGAATTAGCTCTTCAATTGATGCTAAATGAAGTAAATTTAATTTCCCTGCTTGGTTCATGAACATAGGATTCAAACTTAGTCCCTCAGACTCTGCCTTTTGATATTTAACTCATGAGGAATAGTGTAAGAATAAGTCATTATGCTATTAATCCTGCAAACTGTTCAAGGACATTTCCATTAATTCTCGCTAATTAGGTCACATCTTAGATTTCATGTCCTTGTTCCCATTCTGAGACTTGAATATTCAGCTTTACTTTGAAATCTCTAGTCTTCTCTTGGTCTTTTCTGTGGCTTCTGAAATTAACCAGAGTTAGTGTCTTTCTTTATAATCAGAGCTAACTGAAACAAAATTCTTACCATCATTTTTTTCAAAGCAAAACTTATTTAATGACATAACCTAAAATACAATGATGTGCTAACATCAAATTATCTAATTATTCATAATTACTCATTCTGTATGGTATATTGTTTCATGAAAATATCAATTTGCCAAAATTATACAGTCTGAATAAAATTCTATTCCTTACACTCATTTTTTGTCCTTTCCTATAAGAATATATTACATCATCATGAATCTCAAATAAATTCTTAATAGAAGGTGATTCATTCAATATTTACACTTTAAGAAAAGCATTAAAATTAACTCTGAAAGAGCAGTGTGTTACAATTATATCGTCATCACAGTGGTACAAAGGAGATATACAATGTATTTTCAGAACTAGAAAGTCCTGGGTTTGACTAATAACTAAGCCATTCACTTACTATGTAACATTAGTCATTGAAATTAGGGTCTCAAATTTCTCAGCTACTAAAATGGGTAATTACAAGACTTACCCTTGTAGGATTATCATGTGAATTATGTGAAAATTAAAATTATGTATTTAAAGAGCACTTTCTTTGATGCCTAGGCAATCATGAATAGACACTATAGGTTGACTGCTTTTATTAAGAAGATAGGGCATTCCCCTTAATATCTCCATGTCATATGGACAGTGTGATTGATATCAACTTTATTACAATAAAATATACATGGAAAACGCAAATACCATGAGGTTGAGGCTACAAAATAAAACAACAGAAAATTGCTGACCAATTGTAGTTCCCTCATAGTCTACTCAATTTATACCACTCTTAATATTGAAATTAATTATAGATCTTCCTATTTCTCACTTTTTACTAACCCTGGGAATATGTGATATGATTAAATAAATTCCTTCCCTCACAAACTTTTCCTCTTGCTCCAGAGACAGTATGATTACTAAAAGTAGTCATTAGTGACTTTGGGTATGTATGTGGTGAAATGCTGATTATGAAAACCATATGACCCCTAACGTTAGTCACTTGGTTGCTATAGATTCTATATTTATATGTGGAGACTCTTTTGAAAAAACAAATGTTTAGGCTCTATTTAAAGCAGAAAAAGTGTTTTTGTTCTTACTTTGATTTGTTTTTGTTATTTTAAAAAAATATTTATAACCATAGAAGAAAGTCAAATTTCTCATTAATACAGTATCATACATTAATTCAGTTGATTCAGAGGCTGACTGCTATTACATATATTACAAGATAATCACATCAAAAGTGCTAAAATTCTCAAGGATTATAGTTTTTATTTTGAAATAAATAAAATAAAATTTATTTTTAGTATTTTAGTATGAATATTTATATTTCTTTTTAACTGATAACTGAACATATATTTTATGAAACCTTGTTTATTTTGTTTACTTTTTAGAAATACTTCTTAAACACGTTATAAAATAATATAAAATGTTTCACAATAAATTCCATATGTTTGATATGTCAGCTTATTCTGTTTTATATGATAGCATTCCTGCTTAATATAACAATACTGTATTATCTTCATTCTACAAACAGCAAATATTAGCAGGAGGATTAAGTAATTTTCCAAAGGCAAAAAAGGGGGTCAATGTCAGCAATCGGATTAGAGCTAAGTACGCTTTGATTCCCAAGACTAGCCTAAGAGATTAAAAATGCCTCTTTCGGTCTGACTTCAGTAATTAGTTAGAAGTTAGGTTTTTCAATTGAAACCTTAATACCTGATGTTCTATTCATTTTAAGAAATACTAAGAATTCACTAAATATTCAGGAAACCAAATGGGAATTTTGAAAGATAAGTTAATGTTTTTATGCGTTTAAATATTTTATATCTGTATTTGTCTTTTCTCTACTTTTACTTTATCAACAAATCTTACATCCATCATCAAAATATTTTCTGAATAGTTTCACTTCACTCTTCTTCATGTTACCATCTTCACCCAAGCTTACATGCATCACTTACCTAACCTTCACTTTTGCCGCATTTAACAACAGCATGGGCTTTTCAAAAATTGTGCAACTTTCTACCATTTTAGACCTTGAAACACTCTAATTCTTCCCAGAGCAATTTGAATACTCTCACTTTAGGATTTATACTTGTGTCCTGTTTAAATTGAAATTCTTCAGACTTAGCTGATGATTCTTTATTAACCCAGTGCCACCCTGAAATGCCATCTATTTAGAGAGACTTTCCACATTCATTCAATATCATTAGCATGCTTATTCACTTCCATCCTGTGTTCCTGCTTTACTTGCCTCATAATTTATCACTATGTGAAATAACTGGTGTGTTTATTTCCTTGTTGATTCCTGTGCCCTCCATTCACACAGCAGAGCCAGAAATCAGGAATCATACCTGTATTCATACCAGTATGTACCATCTGCATACCAGTATGTAGATGAGAATATGAGAAACATAATTATCCAAATAAATATTTTGATGAAAGTATAGATAGAATCTGAGAAGCACTAAGAAAATATATATTTTTTCCATAGAAAAGTGTTTTCTATTATGAGTATTAATCTCACTTTTATTTATTTTATACCATCCTTGACTATCTATCTTTTAAAATATTTAATGTTACATTAGAGAAACTGAGAGAAAAAAATAAATTGATACCACAAGGAAAACTATATCAGCATATAAATTTAATCTTTTTTTGAAATTAAATACCAAATCTGATAATCAGGCATATTTAAATAATGAAAAAGATAAGTTGTCTTCTACAACTCTGCTCTGGTGAACATATTTAAATTCTAAATGGTACTTTTACTCAACACATAGAAATATTTTTTTTAAATAAAGTGTGAAGAAAGCTGGACATCATATATATTGAGGAAATACTGAGTAATAAGACACCACCGTTTTCTGACCAAGACGTGGTCACAAAAGATTATGATTATCAGCTTCTTTAGAACTAAGTTCTTTCACAATGCTATGGATTGTATAAGAGGTCAATATATATTTGACAAGTGAAATGCTTTATAATTCCCCCAAACACTTGTGGTTTCTTTGGAAGGAAACTTTGAAGTACTGAGAAAATTGAAGATATTAGTTAACACTTGGTTATTGTATGTATTAATCAAATATTTATTATTCTGAGATATGTAGTTAGTATGTTTTATTAAATAAAAGTAGTGTACTATGATGTAATATGGAAAATATATAATAATATTTCCACCCCCAAATTCAATACCAAAGTAATCACAGTATTCAACTTTATAACAGAATATTAGTAATAAATTGTTTGGAACAAAGAAAATTTTCCTAGACTCTAAAGTCATGTTTCCGTAAGAAAAAAAAAAACAACAGATTTCCAATTTTCTTCTTTCATTTCTACCTGTATATCTAACTGAGATATTAATTGGTTTCCTATTCTTGTTTTAGAAGAGGTTTATATTAAATTTCAATAATAAACATTTTAGCGAGTAATTTTGAAATATCAAGGAGATATACATACATATACCACAGAGAGTCTAAAATTTATTTTACCTCAGAAAATATAAATTTAGTGTGATGTTTCTACATATATAACCTCAAAATTGTCTAAATTAATCATTGCCAAAGGAGTATTTAAAACCCACCAGGGATTTTAAAATAAAATGTTATTATAGCAACTATATAGTTCCTTCTAAATGTTTTCTCCCCCTTTGCTCATTTCTTTCAAACATATTTTTAAATTAAGTCATCTTGCGGGACATTTAAATATCTATTTATATTTCCAATTATGTATCAAGTAGATTCATCAGAGAGACTGATAGTTGCCGACTTGAGAGATTAAATTTCTGCTTCCACGAAACTGCAGACAAAATTGACGTTGTTTGTCTTTTCAGTCACAAAAATAGCTGATTCTTTGGGGGAAAACAAAAGGAAACTTTTATTGTACGTTATGCCTTCAAGGTATTATTCTAATCCCTGTAAAATGGAAATTATAATACACATTACAGACGATAAAATTATGTTTTAGATGTTAAATAATTTGTCCAGGACTGAAATTTAAACTCATATTATTCTAACTCCAAAGGTTCTATTTTCACTCAGAAAGCTGCCTGGCTTTTCCTCATTAACTAAGTCACAAAAAGAAGACATTTATGAAATTCCCAGTAAGAAAAGGGTAATATAGTGGGCCTTTAGTAATTAGTTATAAGAGATGACTACCTCATTTCCAGAAAATGGATAGCAAAATCTCTCCCAGGTCCCAAATTGAGTCCTGTCTAGAGCCGTGCTACCTCTGAAAAGTTCAAGATCCTATAAAAAGATTGTCGGAATAAACATTAGGAATGGGTTGACTGGATAAATAAATATTTAAAGAAATGACAAGCTGGTTTTCAAACTGTGTTTACCCTTTGCTTCTTGTTTAATTGTAAACCTTTTTTCCATTCTTCCCTAGTTTCCATTGTCATACAATTCTTAGCATAAACTTGTCAGATTCTACCAAAAATCCTGCTAGTACATATTTTTTTCCTTTGGGGGAGCAGAGATTGTGTTGCATTTATACACCAATTTGTGAAAAATTAAGGTCACAACAATATTGAATCTTCCAGTTTCTGAACAAGGCATATCTTTCCATTTATTTAGGTCTTCGTGAATTTCTCCTATCTATGCTTTCTAATTTTTAATATGAAAGTCTTGGCACCTTTCACATATTGTTGTTAAGTTTTTCCTGCATATTTTATTGGCTTTTGACATTGATATAAAATGAATTTTCTTTAGTATAAAAAATAATTGATTTTTTTTTATTGATTTGTATTCTGTATCCTTGTTACTGTAGTTATTAATTCTAGGAGATTGTTTTTATAGATTCCTTAGGATTTCCCATGTAAGCAATCATATCATCTGAAAATAGTCAGTTGTACTACTTTCTGAGCTATATGGGTTTTTAAATAGCCTTATTTAATGGTTAGGACTTCTACTACAATAGTGAATAAAGAAATGAGAATGAATGTCCTTGCCTTGTGCTAATATTAAGGGGAAAGTGGTCTACTTTTCACCACTAAGTACAATGCTAGAGGAGTCCACAGGCAAACATGAATTTTCCTTAGCAGAAAACAAAAATAATTTGGTAAATAATAAAGATATGCAGAGTTCAAAATAATTCATATAAATATAGCACATAATCCTAATTTTGTAAAGTAAATATACACTAAGATACTTATTTCAAACACACACACACAAAGGTACAGGAATATAAAAATATATACAAAATTTTCCAATAAGTTTTGTATAAGTGATAATATTTGTGTTAATTTTTATTCATTTTTATTTGATAGTCTATATTCCTGTGTTTTACTCCAATAATCAAGTAAAATATATTATAGATACAGTTATAAAATATAGACTTTAAATGTTTATATGAAGATATTTCCTCTCTAGTCTGCCTTTTTTCCATTCTTCCCCAGACAGATCCAAAAGTGTTTCTACCAAGGCAGTATTTTCTAAAATATCTACATCTAAAACATTTGATATTGTTCCTCCTCATTTTGACAGTACTTCTTGTTTTGAAAACAAAATTGTTTATTGCTGGAGCAGAGATGGTTAAACTCCATCTCCAAGTTTGGTGGGTTTCATGGGAGACTATGAATTCTTAGAAAAGCCGCAAGATTATATGGGCAGATGGATGCAAATAGTCAATTTCTTTAATTTTTGCCTTTTGGTAAGATTAATGAAGATTAATTATGATTATTTTTATATATTTAATTGAAATTAATTATTAATTAATAAGATTAATTCTTACTGAAGAATCTTCAATAAGGTTCTTAAGGATACATTTATACTTTACACATTTATACTTGTGTCTGCTCATATATATAGGTGCACAGACAACTGATTATTTAAATGTAGCCTACTATGTACTCACCATGCACTTACTAAACTAAATGCTTGTTTAAGACTTGTTTACTCACATCTTTGTGAATCTGAAGTGTCTATTTAGAGAATGATTTTTAAAAAAATCAAATAACACATTTTCTACAAAGTCTTCTTTGACTTCCTGTAGTAGAACTCTTTCCTTTTCTGTAGTGGAATTGAATGCTCTTCTTTTTTACCCCTAGTTATCAGATTAAAAAAAAAACACTTTTCCATCAAATAAATAAAGGTCTGTGCTACAAAGAGTAATATATTTTGTTTTATCGACTTTCTTTAGAGCAAAGTAAATGTCATTTTTAGAACAAAGTAAACTATTTTGTCAAACTTTGATCATATCACAAGAGGTAAAACAAAGCCTATACAGAAACATATACCTTATCTGATAACGTTTATCAAAATATTAGTAAAAGTAAAAACTCATATTTTATATTTTAAAACCAGGACACTGAAGGAGTAAGACTATACCCATCTCAATTAAATAGTTGGACACAGGAATAAGGATGCATAGTTAAAGGGTGAAAGAAATGAAATATAAGCTATCACTTCTAGATAAAGCTCTGGACAATATTTTTAGTATTGTCTTTCTTGTACAAATAGCTGCATTATGATATTTTAATCTATTTTTGATAAAGTAAGAATAGTGTAATTTAAAAATTTTTAACATGGATTTAACCACAGTTTCAAATAAAGAAAAATATATTTACTTATTTAAAATCTTCTTTTCTCCCTATCATCAGAAGAAAATAACTTCTTTGTCAAAATGTAAAAGTATCTTGTTTCATAAAAAACTCAGTTACAGTTTGAAAGCATACCTGGTTTGATTTTCTTCACTTATGTGCACAATTAAATAGAATTTTACATAGGAGAAGCCACTGCTACTTTACACATCATGCTAAGTATTCGTCCTGTAAGGCTGAGTATATTTGATTGACCTCTCTGGCAACTTCTCTAAAATAGTATAAAACATCCAGGAAAGTACCCTATCATGTTAAAATGTACTACTTTAGAAAAACTTTACAAATGGCTGGAATAGTATAAAAGCTTATACATACATATATTTGTCAGAGAATTCAGGGACAGAGCAAATCAATCTTTTTAACATTTCAAAATTATTTGCCAAAGCATGGAGAAGCAACATTGTCTTGCCAAAGCTACATTCACTTTGATCCACTTCACAGTAACATTGGAAAGCTGGCCTCACATGAAGTTATTTATTTATTTATTATTTTTTTTAAAATTGGAGTATTGTTGCTTTACAATGTTGTGTTAGTTTCTGCTGTACAGCAAAGTGAATCAGCCACACGTATGCATACATCCCCGCTTCCTTGGATTCCATCCCATTTAGGTCACCACAGAGCATTGAGTAGAGTTCCCTGTGCAATACAGTCTGTTCTCATTCGTTATCTAGTTTATACATAGTAGTGTATATATGTCAATCCCAATCTCCCAATCCATCCCACCCCCCTGTCCCCCCTTGTTTGTTCTCTACGTTTGTTCTCTACATCTGTGTCTCTATTTCTGCTTTGCAAATAAGTTCATCTATACCATTTTTTCTAGATTCTACATATGAGGTTTTAATGGAGCCAAGACATTCAGTTTGCCAGATAAAGAATGTGAAATTAACAATCATGTCATCAGCCGCTGTGTTAGATGTAGAGTTCTTTGACTTGAAATGATATGATAAATGCCTCTAGGACTTTTAGTTCTGGTAATAGGGCAGACTAGACATCTATAGAAACTTTACTTATAGACACCAAAATAGTGATAAAAATATTTTTTAAAAGAGAAAGGAAGAGAAAAATCTTACTTGAAATCATAGCTTAGCTTGTGGCAATATAAAAGAAACCCCAGATTTCAGTAATGACCTGAAAGCATGGACTGAAAAAATATATTGAAAACACATATTACAATTTTCTAGAGCTAGAAGACTTACAGGAGAAGAAATGCAACCATCAGTTTTTAGAAATGGACAAATTATTCAAGTATGACCATGAGTGACCAATGCACATTAAAGAAGATACCTAATCTCATTAGTGATCAAAAACATACAAATTATAACAAAAATGAGATACCATTTTATGTCCACCAGATTTACAAAAATATATTTCTAGCTTAAATCTCTAATTGTGAGGTTTAGAAAAAAATGGGAATTCTCAATGTAATGTATTATGATTCACTTTAAATTTGGAAATGCTCAGTGAAATTGAAATTTTTCTTAGTGCTAACAAAATGAAACATACTATAAAATGGACAAATAAAATGTTTTTGTACATTTAGATTCTATACAGTATTGAAAATTAATTTTACTCTAGCATCCACCTGGAGGAATCTAAAAAATTTAATTTGAACAAAAGAAATAGAAGTCACAAAAATGCAGTCAGAATGCATGCCTTTATGTAAGGGTCAAAAGTAGGCAACATTGTATTTGTTTTAGGGTTATACACATGTGTGGTAATATAAGGAGTAGTAAAAGAAAGTTTTAAAGCTGGAAGAGAGTAAGGGTTATGATATAGGAGAAATAAAGAAATTTTTCCGAGTTTTTAATGTGCAGTACCTTATGTTGGCTGGGAGGTACGTTATTATACTTAGAGTTTTGAAAACTGTATATATATGCTATCTCTTTCTCATTCATTGTATTTATATTTGTTGTACATAAGCAAAGAGAGATTTCAAATTATTTTTGTCAAAAATTATCTATGATGTACCAGTTAGTTACCTCCCAGTAATAGTGAAGGAGCTGGCAATTTTCATATAAATGGACACAGCTGGAATGATGTATCCACAAGACATTAATATCTTGCAATGTAAAACTAATGATTCTTGTTCAGTGGGTATCTCTCTCATGGGCCTCTTATATTTTTAATCCACGATGAGTTATGAAGTTGGAAATTCCTCAATTTTGACCTAATCCAGAATCTTAAATCTGGGTCCAGGTTCAGGGACTGTGTGCCATGCTGGTATAAGAAGCTTATTTGCTAGGTGTATCTGAAATCTTTATCATCTTTACATCATTGATCACCAAGAGGTTTTTGCCAAGTTTTATCTAACATGATATCATAGTAGAGAATTGCCCAGGGGTGAAACCTCCAGGGAAGATATTACCAAGTCCACAGCTCACTTCGTACCTTTTATGTAGCTATGTTTTGTATGGACGTTGCATGATGTCTGTTTCACCCACTAAACTATCATCTTTTAGAGACTTAGCTTTATCTTAATCTTTGTAGTACTGGCTCATAAAAATGGTTGGCAGATTATATATATATATATATTTTTTTAGATTATATTTTTTTCTGAATGAAGACGTATACTGGATACATATTAATCAAACAATATAATAAGCTTGGAAGAAGTCCATCTATTGACAATTGAATTCAAACTATATTTACTCCTTATACTATCTAATTGTATGCATTTACTGACCATTTTCATAAAGATAATATTATTTCATATAATAATATATGTGTAAACAAGATATGGTATAATAAGAGTAATAAAGCTTGCCTTCTACCTTCCTAGTTGAGAAGTTTAATTCTTTTTAAGAAGGAGTTAATTTTTCAATCAACCAGACAATATATCACATAGGGTCTTCTCTCCCTATATGTTTTTATTAGCTAAAAACTCAAGTATATGACTGTGGACTTTGCCTTGTTGTAAATTGTAAACCAACCAGAAATAATATTGCCCTGTATTTAGGCTAACACTCATTTTTCTTTTCATGGGAATTTAAAGTAGGGATAATGACATTAATTGAACAATTTTAAAAGTTAAATTTTCAGTAGTAATTGAAGTCTACAAGTATCATAATAAGGTTTTAATTATAGCAAATGGAAAAATTACCGATGTTGCAAAATTGTAAAACCTTGCAAATATATAAATCATAGAAATAGGATTTTCTATGAATAGGGTTATCAGTGATAAATATGTTAATGCATTGGAAGTGTGTTTACTATCGGTGCTGAAATCTCATGAAAATTCAAGAATTAAATTGTAACTTTTAAATTTCAAATTTTATTACAAAATCATAGAGGATATCAGTTACATTTAATATATAATATAAATAAAATTGAGAATAAGTGCATAGTGTAATGATAAGAAAACAAATATACACTTATGAGAGTTCTAACACAGTATATGCATAGGTAGTATATTTGTATAAGATAGTAGTAAAATAACTAGAAATTATGAATACCAGGGTATTTATATAATAAAGGTGAAAATATAGGCCTGTAACTCATGACTTTATTCCTCAGTAAGATGTGGATTTATTGTGCTGACTTTGGAATTTATATTATTTTGACTATTTCACTTCTATACTATTCCAAAGGTAATGATGCTTATCTATTACCTATTTTCTTAAAATACCATTTTCTGACCTAATTCAATTTGATATTTAAATATAAAAAGACATACTCTAGGAATGGTAAGTGCAAAAATTTATGCCCTTCATATTTATTTAGTCATTTATTTAACCAGTGTCATTAAGCATGTAATAAACACCAGCTGTAAGATTAAATAAGAAATTGAAATGAACCATCTTTTGTTTTTATATATATAATGGAAGAAAAAAGAAACATTTACTTTCATTGTAATCTCTAGTCTATATCACCGTGTCTACTGTAAATACAAAGTTGGATACAAATAGGCAATAGAATGAGTACAGTTCTATGACACAATTTCATTAATGTGTTGCAGAAAATATCACATTTTAAATGGTTAAATGCTTGGATGTAAAGTAGAGCTAAAATGTGTAAAATTGTTTTTCTGTTATTTTGGATGAGAAATTAAAGATGTTGCATAGTAAAACCAGGCACATGATTTTCTTTTTAATTCCTGTAATAAATAAACAAGGATTGATGATAGGACTAATTAAAATATAATTAAGGCATATAGTGAAGATAAAACACAAATATTAGAAGTAGAGAGCACTATGTGGATACAATGGAGAGAAATATAAAGTACTTTTAAATAATCTAAATGCCTTCAAAAAGAGTAACTTTTGAGTTAACGAATGGCAGATGAGTAATGTTCTTAAAAGAGGACAAAAATTATGAGGTATGGGTATGATTCTGCACAAATGACTATATCTATCACTTAGAAATATTTTTTCCATCCATTCATTCACCAAGTATTTGTTGAAAACTATTGATAAAATGAAATGGAGACATGATAAAGAATGAAACAAAGATGGTTTCTGACTTCATAGCAGCATCTTCTAGTGAAGAAATTAAGTAATAAAAATGTAAGGATTAGAGATATTATATGGGCTAGGAAGGAAATGAAACATGGATGCTATGACAGGGAATGAGGTAGACGTTAGGAAGTAACATAAGTAATTCAATTAATTAGGGAGAGCCTTTCTACGGAGGGAGGGTTTTAATTGAAAGATGCTGTAGGAAATGATGCCAGCCAAATAAAATCAGAAGGAAAACATTTTCATCAGAGGGAGTTGCAGATTCAAAGCCCAAACAATTAAATAAATGGTTGGTGGATGGTGGGAGCAAGCTTTCTCACTGTTGGAATGGTAATTTGTCAATAAGAGAGACTAAAATTATCCATGTGGTCATTAGAATTATGAGTTCATATTTAGCTTAATATGGATGCAAGAGTTACGTATAGAAATATTTATACATCTGTGTATATCAGCAAGTTAGCTGATATATTGCCTTGCTATATGAGCTGGGTGGGCTTAAACAAAACAACATACCTTTAACAGTGAGCACACCTAGCATCCAGATCTTGGTTTCTAATATCATTACCCGATGAAAGCAAAAAGACTCCTTGGTAAGTGATTGATTCTAATAATGGAACAAGAAATATCCAAGGTGAGCCTGGAGCATCTTGTAGTGTCAGAAATTGTCAAGAAAGGAAGGAAAGAAGGAAGGGAGGGAGGAAAGAAGGAAGGGAGGGAGGGAGGAAAGAGAAAGGGGAAAAAAATCTACAATGATTCTGATAAGTTAAAGGAAGGGACACAGAGCCAATGAGTTTCCAATAGCAAAAGCTGGAAAAATTTGAGCAGCAAAACAAATTAGCATTGTTTTATTACTCAAAATATAAAATAAATATCCATGAGTCCATGCTGATTATAAATAAATTACTGAATAAATAATAAGTGGAAGAGAAAAAAACCCTGAATCATTCTTGTGGGAAAATTCCAAATTTGTGTAGATATTTCAGGGTGGAACTTTCTTCTAAAGAGTACAGCATGGATATTAGGAAAAAAGAGTAAATTTATAGTGGAGAAGACTGACAAACACTCCCTCAGTCAGGTGATCAACGTCAATATCAGCAGCGATTAAATCCTATTGATAGTATGTATTTATGATATAATTGATGAAGATCACACTTTACCTCTTTGGTCTTTGTCCTGAAAAAACACAAAGCCACTCTAAATGTGGGGGGAAAAATAGACAAATTTCATTAGAGGGACGTCCTTCAGAATACTTGACCTATGTACTCTCCAAAATTTTCAAGGTTACTAAAAAACAAGGATTCTGAGAAATTGTCACAGCTAAGAGGAGCATGAGACATGATAACCAAATTTAAAACAGTGTCCTAGAATAGAAAAAGACATTAAGCAGACTGAATAATCTGATTTAATATTTGATTTAGTTTCTAATAAATATTGGTTTTAATACTGATTCATTAATAGTAATAAGTTCACCATACTAATGTAAGGTGTTAATAATAGGGGAAACTGTGTGAGTGGGTTTATGAAAGTTCACCGTACAATCTTGTAAACTTCTCCGTAAATCTAAACCTATTCTAAAATATAAAGACAATTAAAAGAAAATTCACATGCTCTGCAGCCTCCATTGCAGTTAGTGGCAGGTATGTGGCGTTGTTCTTGCCAGAGATGAAAACTAAGGATTTGCAGGAAAACTAGTTTCTCTAAAACAGATGCTACCCTTTCCTGCTTCCCTTCCATTTCCATTCTTCACTCTGCCTGGAACAAGGCTACAGTGCCTGGAAGAGCAGTGGTTACATCACATATGAACGTGAGGTGACATGCTTGAAGACAGGATGATATTGCTGAGCATGGCAGTGTAGAAAGAATAAAAAGGAAAATATGTGTTAAACTACCATGGAATCACTGTATGCTTAGACTGCCACTGCAAACATTCCTTTGCACTGAATTCTTAGATATAAAAAAGAAGTAATGAGAAACAATTGCCTTGACTAAAAATTTCTATTTTAATAAGGGATGTATCTCAACATATACTGAATGGTATATATTTTCTTCTGGTTCATGTATTTACATTATAAAATATGCCATAATACTGATATGTCATACTACAGCACCACATTTTTCACTAAAACACTTTAATATTGATTATATTAATTAGCGTACCAACACACAGTTTGGCCAACAGATCATAGTGCTTGTGAAACACACATTTTCATACTAACGACTTCAATTATTAAAGCAGAGAATCATCAGCAAATAAACAAGATTGGTGGTGTAACTACAGACTCAAATACCCTAGTATGCAACTGGATTATGAAAACAAGCAGCTGTACCAACAAGATAGGCAATCAAATTGACAGAGTGTGTCTCTGAATTAATGGAATATGTGCCACTTGACAAATTTAAATAAGTGCTGAAATGGTGAAACAAGTTGATTTGGATTATCACATTCGTTCAGAGAAGACATAATTTAAATGAGATAATTATGCATCTACATCAGGCAAATACATAGTTTTATAAGTAACAGCATAAAAATTGATCTAGAAATTTATAAAAAGCAAACTATTAAATATAATTAAATACAGCAAATAAAAATTGATATTTAAAAATAATACAAGAGTTAGACTACAAATTAGCTGATATTTCAAACTTAACTGTTAGAATGTATTAAAAATACGTAATTCTCAGTAAAGATACAATCCAGTTCACTTTAATTTTATGATCAAGCTCAGGTGAAAGCCAATACACTACAACAATTATCAGTAAGTATATGACCTTATTTGATTATTATTTTGCTTGATCTGTTACAGAATGTATGTGATGGGACTTTTAACATAATGATCGTGAAAGAAAGCAAGGCGACTCCAAATATTTTATTTTTAATAGCTATTCAACAAGTTTGACATAGATTAGCAAAAGCAATATAAGTAAATGGGCTTGCCTTTATCATGATATCTAGTACTGCTCAAATGGAGTATGTATAAGTGTGTGTGTGTGCTATTAATAGTCAATTAAGGACCCATCATAATTATTTGCTATTCAGTTAACAGAATAGTCACTTATATTTATTATCTTTCACCTACTGTAAGATTTAAAAAAAACTTGAAATAATTTTAAGACTACAGAAATATGACTGAGAAGGAGCCATAAAGAGAACTGCATGGTTCTTATCTTTACTCCTAGTAGTTCGAGAAATAACTACCATCTCTTACCTGTTCAATGCATAGCTTTCAAATCCATCTTTTGGCCTCCATGTTTTTCTTCTCTCCAGTAAATAGTACCAAAATTGTTATCTAAAACACAACACATATAATTCTCCTGAAAAACTTTTTAATGTTTCCCCACTATGAAGTTATTCTTTTTTATCCTTTTCATAGTATAATCTTTGGAAGAAAGTCACTGTGCACAGCTCAGATAGGAGGAGTGTGGAGTTATGCCCCACCTCCTTGAGGAAGGATCTACTTAAATTACTTTAATTCTTCAGCACAGGAGATTTGCTCATTCTCCCTGATTTACTTATTTATTCAATCATTTATTTATATGAGTATAGACTTATAGATACTGTCTTCATAGTAAGGATTAAAATCCAATACTACTTTATTTATTTTGTTGCTTATATTTATTTTCAGGTTTGGCCATTGGCCATTGTTTCTCTTTGTTCCTGTCTCCCCTTAACATACCCCATTTAGGAGATAGTTTGTTTGTTTGCTTGCTTGCTTGTTTTTGAGCACTTCTTTACTTTCTGGCAATACAAGATGCTTCAAGTTTGTCTTGTATATTTCTTCTTCTAGTCTAAGAATAAGCCATTTCTCCAAGGAGCCCTGATTCCTTTTACTGAATAATGGTATTAGGAACCAAGATCAGGGTTCTGTGTGTGCTCATTACTATTGAGGTGTCTTTGCTTCCAGGCACTCTCAGTTGACAGAGCAACAAAATATATGAGGTATACCAATCTGTGCATATATACCTATTTATAATTATTTCTGTATTCATGCATCTATATCTATATTAAGATAACATAAATTCATTCTTACCTCCCCAACTCTAAGATACTGCTGCTTGGATAGTTATTGCCTTCTCCACTTGCTTGTCTACAATATCTCACTCCAAGAGTAAGAAATCTTGCTTCCAATCATGAGACATCCATTTACTAATTTTTCAGTTCCAGTATACATGTATAGTGGATTCTGAATTATTAACCCATATACTCATAGAAACAACTATCAATTAAAGTACAGCTCTTATGTGCAGCTGCTTTCCCACTCATATCCAAAGTTACTTATAGCAGCACCTCCCTTCCCCACAGAACCCTCACAGATGAGTTGTTTTATACATTTAAAAACAGTTAAATTTTATTGTCACATTATGAATTCTGTCCTGGGATTTCCAAACTCTTAAATATATTTTTTAATTTGTATATATTTATTTTCATTTTCTGTGCTTTATAGTTCTATAAGTTTTAAGAACATCATAGTGTTATTTATCTACCATTATAGTATTATATAAAAATAGTGTTATCACCCTAAAAAAATCCTCTTTGTACACACATACACATATTAAAAACACATAATACTTTTAAGGAAATACAGCTTATACTCTCATCCCATTAGAATGTTGCAGTGAAAGTAAAATTTTTATTTTGCCATCTCATTTATACTTAAAAATTAAAAGCAAACGTATGCTTTTTTTCTTGTTTTCCTGCTACCTCACTATGTATTTATAAATTAAATATAGTACAACTGAATGAAAATATATTTTAGGAAAATTTTGTTTGGTGATTATGACAACATGTTAATGAAAATTATATTTTTATTTTCTTTTTGTTTCTTGTTTTATATTAAGCCATTTAAATGTCCCTTTGATTTATAATGAAAACTGTTCACGTCATGGATAAGTTGACTGAACACTAGTCTAGGTACAGGAAACCTCTCTTTAAACTGGTTCCATTAATAATCAGCTTGGTGATCTTGTTTGTGAATTTCACATTAATACAACTTTGGAATAAGATATTGATGCCTAATATTAAAAAAGCAAATATTTTTTTCTCTGATGGGTAATAATACATTAAGCTATCATCTCATGGTATTAATTTTATTAATTTAATGACTATCTCAGGGAACCCGATTTTGGTTCCATTTAGTCTATGCTTTTATCTATTTTTTTCTTCTTTTTTAATTTAGTTGATTTTTACTTTTATCTTCATTATTTCTTTTCTTACACCTAGTTTGTGTTTAATTTGTTGTTATTTTATTTTATTACATTGGAAAATGAGGTCATTCATTTGAGACCTTTTATTTTTCCTAATAAAGGCATTTAGTTCTGCATATTTCTCAGTAAGTACTAATACAGCAGCAGCTCAAAATTTAGATATATTTTGTTTTCATTTTCATTCAGTTCAAATTATTTTCAAACTCCTTTATCTCTTCTTTGATGTATGGCAGTTTAAAAGTGTTTTAAATTACTTTGCACATAGTTACTTCATATATTTTTATTATTAGTTGAATAAAACTTTAGGATTGTTACACCTTTTGATAAATTGACTCATTAATCTTTTAAGGATTCTTTCCTCTTAAATCTATTTTTTTTCTGACATTAATACAGCCACTCTATCCTCCTCTTGATTATTGTTAGCCTTGAGTAACTTTCTCCATCCTTTTATTTATAATCTATTTGTGTCTTTATTTTCAGTCCCTTTCTTTAAGGCATCATATAGTTGAGTCTTTTTTCTTAAATCCAGTTTGAAAACTCCTACTTTCTAATCAGGTGTTTATACTATTTATACTTGATTGATCTAGTTATGCTTACTTCTGTTGTGGTCCTATTAATTTTTCTATCAATTTTTTGTTTTTCTTTTTCTTCTTTGACTGGCTTCTTTTATTAACTAAGTATTTTTTTGTTATTTCATTTAGGGGGAGTTTTATTACTACAACTATTTGCTATGTGAGTGGTTGCATTCAGGTATACAGAACACATCTTTGACTTATCACAATCTACTGTGACATTATACCATGTCACATAATGTATAAAAACTTTACAATAGCCTACTTTTATTTTTTCCCTTCTGGGCCTTTATCTTATAGTTACTTTTACATATTTTAATTCACAAAAACATATATTTTTTATTATTTTTGTTTCAAGTTGAATGTCTTGCAATGAGATTTAATAAAGAGAAACCATTATTGTATAAGTATCCACACAGCTGACAGTTCCAGTGTTCTTTGTTTATTCATACACATCCATAATTTCTTCTTCCTAAAGGACATACTTTTATAATTTTTGTATTTCAGGTCTGCTGAAGATGAATTCTTTCAGCTTTTGTATATCTCAATAGTCTATTACTTTTTTGTTTTTAAAGATATATTCTGTAGATACAGAATTCTGGGTTGGCAGATTTTTTTTTGTACTTTATGATGCTGTTCCACTGTCTTCTCACATACATTATTACTATTGAGAAATCTTCTATAAATTGTATCTTTGTTCCTCCACATGTAACATGTCATTGTGCAAGAGTTCTATTAAGATTTTCCCTTTATCACTGGTTTTGGACAATTTAATTACAATGTGCCTTTTAGTAGTTTTCTTTATGTGTCTTGTGCTTGGGGGTCGTTGTAGTCTTGGATCTGTGTATTTATACCTATCTCAAATACAGAAAGTTTTCAGGTTCACCTTTTTCAATGTATTTCTGCTCTACTCCCTCCTTCAGAAACTAATTGCACATGCTTCATTTTCCTTCAGTTTGTCCCACATCTCAATATGTCCTTTTAAATTTTCTAATTTCTTACATTTAAAAAAAATTAATAATTTTTATTACTGTTTTCAAGTTCACTAATCTTCCAAAATATCTGTTATTAATCCTATATGGTGTGTTTTTCATCTCATTTATTTTGCTTCTCATCTCTGTTGAAATAAATTTCTAGGCCCAAGATGGCACCATTCCTGCCTGGGGTGCCACTTCAACAAACCAAAACTTAGATAATGTTCATGTCTCTGTAAAGGTTCCGTTTCACCAGAAATACAGTATACGCAGTCAGCAAATTCCCAAACATCAAGCCAACTCTGGACCTTCTGATCCCAAACAAGGTTGTTCTGTGGCCCCAGCCAGATATTTTCTATTTGTTTCTTCTTTGTTCTTTATTCTTTATCCTTTATCCTGAAGGCTTCTTGCCTTCTGCCTCATTTTGCAGTTATTTGAATTGAAAATGTCCATTTATTGAGTGTTAAATAAAGTTTGTTTGTATCACCTAAATTATCTTCTCTAATTATTTTTTATCATCTTTCAAAATTTGATTTGGGTCCTTCTTTTTTATCATACATATCTCTACTAACAAACAAATGACATATACTTGTAAAAGCTGTTTTAGTATTCTTACATGCTAGTTCTAACACCTCTGTTACCTCTAGATCAGTTTTGATTGATTGATGTCTCTCGTTCTTGAGTTGTAAAATTCCTGTTTTTTGCATCTCTGGTACTTTTTAATCAGAAGCAAGATAATTGTGAATTTTACATTTTTGGATGCTGAATATTTTTACTCACATAAACATTTCTGAAATTTGTTCTGGTGTTCAGACCAGTTGTTAGTATTTGTTAGGGGGTAAACAAAGCCATGTTTAGTAGTGTTAATTATGCCCCTCAAAAGATGCCTCTAAGAACTCTACTCAATTACTCGTAAAAATTTTTCAATATGGCTGGTTGGAACATGAATTATTCCCCATACTGCATATGTGCCAGGCACTTGTATCTTTTGAGTGGTGTTTTCCCAATCTTGGATAATTTTCTCATGTGTACCATTCATTATTCTGCTGAATACTTGTGGAAAATTCTCCAAAATCTCTGTGCTTTTTTTTCCTGTTTGATGCCTATCTACCTTTGTTTCCCTGGATTCTGAACTCTATCCTCCCATGACTGGATCTATCAGTATTTACTGAGGTTCTTTCTCTTGTTCCACAGTCTGGTATCTCTCTCAAGGCAGTAAGCTGGGGCATTCATAGGGCTCAACTTGTTTGCTTCCCATCTCTCGTGGATAACTATCCTTTGTTTTTTCCTGATACAGTGTGTAGAGAACCATTACAGGTCCCTCCCCCCATCTGAAAATAGAATGTTTCTTTGAAACGTTTGAAATAATGCAGGAGTAAGGGGGTATACTGAAACACCATTGGCCATGTAGTGATGATTGTTAAAGCTGAGTGATGAGTCACTCTTCCTTCTATTTTTGAATACAGATCTTCCTTGACTCACAGTGGGGTTATGTCCTGATAAACACATCATAAGTTGAAAATATCACAAATTGAAAATGCATTTAATACATCTAACTTATCAAACAGCATAGCTTAGCCTAGCCTACGTCTAACGTGCTCAGAACACTTACACACTTACATTAGCCTACAGTTTGGCAAAATCATCTAACACAAAACCCATTTGATAATAAAGTGTTGACTATCTCATGTAATTTTTTGAGTACTGTACTGAAAATGAAAAACAGAATGGCTGCATGGATACAGAATGGTTGTAAGTGCATTGTTTGTTTACCCTTGTGATCGCATGGCTGACTGGAGTTGCAGCTCCCTGCTGCTGCCCAACATCGTGAGAGCATATCTTACCACATATCACTAGTCCAGGAAGACAATCAAATTTCAAAATTTGAAGTACAGTTTCTAATGAATGTTTTACTTTTTCACTGTCAAAAAGTTGAACCATCGTAAGTTGGGACCATCTGTACATTGAAATGATTTGGTAATACTAATTTTCAAAACTCAAAATGATAGAGAACTAAATATGTTGTGTCTGTTGTTTTAATGAAGCACCTGAACTTGAAGACTTGATATTGGGTTAGGAGAAAAGACATAACAAAATTTCTGACACTTGTCCACATCTTTGGTGACTGAATCTTTACAATTATCTATTCAGTGATCACATGATACAATGAGATGAGTTTCTACTTCTCTCTTCTTTTCTCACCCCAGACCAGCAACTTGGAGTTGCCTAATCCAGTTGAAGTGTTTTCCTTTCCTCTCCCCTCCTCACACCTCCTCTCCTCTCCTCCTGTCCCCTCCCCTCCCCTCTCCTCTCCTCCCCTCCCCTCCCCTCCCCTCTCCTCTCCTCTTTTCCTTTCCTTTCCTTTCCTTTTCTTTCCTTTCCCCTTCCTTCCTTCCTTCTTCCCTTCCTCCCTTTTTTCTTTTTCTTTCCTTCTCCCTTTCTTTCTTTCTCTCTCTCTCTCTTTCTCTTTCTTTCTCTCTTTCTTTTTCTTTCTTTCTTTCTTTTTCTTCTAAGATAAGTCACTACATATATATATATATATATATATATATATATATATATATATATATATATGTTGTCATCCACAGAGTGGTAACTCCAGAATATTTTTATAAAAGGAAGTTAGAAGCAGCTATCTGCTTAGAAGTATGACTAAGTGCCTTGGGGATGTTAGGAGGCTTATGATGAAACTGTGTTTAGCAGGCTTACTGTTTGAAAGGATTTTCAACAGTGGTGATGAAGCTTATAGTTTGGCTAAGACCTGTCCACCAACCCCATTTGCCATCCCTTGCCCCACTACTGCCCTTGCATTTATTTTATGAATACCAAAAATGTAAGAGTATCTTTCCCTAAAGGAAATAGACTCTGCTTTATTTTCCTCCACACTACTACTCAAATAAATATGTTTTTCCTTAAGAGCTGAGGTGCTATGTCTGTCTGGTTTGGCTTACCTACATTGTATAGGTTATGGAATGTGAGAAAATTACCTCATTCTAGTGCTTCTGGTTTATAAAAGGAAAGAGGTAGAGGTGACTAGAGCCTAATGGTCTGTCTCCATAACCTGGTTCTCCTTACTAGCTCTATGACTATAGAAAATTTAGTTAATTTTTGTTCTTCAGTTGTATTATTGCAAAAATGAAAATAGTATTAGTATTTTCCATTTTGGAGTTTGTGGCAAGGATAAAAAGAGTTAATTAGTAAAATATTCTGACACACAAATATTAGTCATTGTCATTGTAAGTTGTTAGAAAGTGCCCTAAGAAGTTCAAGGTTGTGAGCACATGAAATGGAGAAAAATAAAGAGGAAACGAGATCTTGCAGAGAAGTCCATAAGCCTTGGTGACCTGATAAGGGCCTTGGAAAGGGTGGCATGCATGCAAAAAGTTGTTTTTCTCTGGTCTCTCCCCAAGTGACTTATGCAACATGAACAATAAAAAATTGAACAATTTTATCTTTTAAAAATGAACATTTAGGAAATGTACTTTTCAATTTAGGAAAGTAGTCATTGTACATTGTAAAATGCAGTGTCACCTAGAACATGAAATTTATAGGTTTCTTATAAAATGGGAAAATTTCCATATACTTCTATAGTAATTATACATGATAGAAAACTTCAAATTTATATCTAATTCTAAATGTGTTTTAATTGGCAAATAGCTGTATCTAAAATGTGTCCATATCTCTCAATCATCTGTGTTTAGAAAGAGAATATTTTACAATATTCCCCATTCTAAATGTAAGCTTATAAATAGAACTGTAAGAGGCAATTACAATTATTTCAATTAACATACCCAAATCACTTTGCAATATAATAAATTCTACAAAGCTCTGCATACATCACCATAGGATATGTACATGTTTTTTTATTATTTGAACACAAAATTTCCTCATTTTCATGCTGCAGATTTGCTGACCATGGCTGTAATTAATCTCCTAATGATTAACAAAGAAAGATAATTTTTTATGTCAAATAAATGAGAATAATAACTTCCATGAATTTTGTGAAAACCAATTTATTAGATTCGTCCTTAACATCTTGGATAACTTCCAATGGTATAAATGAACGAAATCCAGCAATGAAGTATTTTCTTTGAAGGCAAGATTTATACATAAGAATGCTCTGGAAAGAAACTTATCTTTTTCACAGTGGGGGTGATTATAAAGTTAAATGTATAGCATAGTTTTAAATGGAATTTTGAAGAATGAGGTTAAAATAAGACTAAAAAAAACCTGAAGGACATATTTGATAATGTGAGATCACTTTCAAACATAGGATATTTAACTCCCGGAAGCCACTTTAAAGAGGAATGGTTGGGCTTCCCTGGTGGCGCAGTGGTTGAGAGTCCGCCTGCCGATGCAGGGGACATGGGTTCGTGCCCCAGTCCGGGAAAATCCCACATGCCGCGGAGCAGCTGGGCCCGTGAGCCATGGCCGCTGAGCCTGCGCGTCTGGAGCCTATGCTCCGCAGCAGGAGAGGCCACGACAGTGAGAGGCCCGCGTACCGCAAAAAAATTAAAAAAAGAAAGAAATGGTTAATGGTCTTTAAAATTCACTTTTACATAGTGTTACATTGTTATACACTTTACTGTAATACCTTTTTTGTCCTATTAATGTATAACAGAAGATAAAAATGTTATATGGTGCTATTACACAGAGTACTAAAAGATACGTACAGAGTAACATCAAAAGGTAGAGTTTTATTATATAAACTACTATTCTGTTACATGCATGTTCCTGCAGGAGTAGCTGTGGTGTTTTTAGTGATTATTTATTAATAACTAATGTGGGCCATAGAGAAATTCAAGGCTCTCCATGAGTGTGTCTTTGTTTCATTCTCCAGCTTCAACTTGCTTATGTGTGGCACACACTTTGAATTACCATACTCAAATATTTTCCATTTTCTACACTTGTCATTCTTTACATACCCTTGGACTTTGTTCATGCTTCTTCCTTTCGCCTGAATGCACTTCTTCCCTCCTTACCTGTTCCACAAAACAGAAGTAGCAAATAGCTACTCCATTTTTCAGATTTTACTATAGACATTATATGTCATCTGCTCCCCACCAAGAAAGAATTAATCATAATCTCCTCTGGGCTATGACATTTGTAAAACATTTTCAAACATATTTAGCAAATTTGTCTCCTCATTCCAAACATGATCATTTTTTCCCATGTTGCCAGTATTGAGCCAAATGACTATTGAATGTGTTCTGTGGTTTATCTAGGATTGCCCATTAGACTATTCCATGCTTATTAATGTATTATTATTTTTTTAAGATTCAAATGCCAAGACCCCCAAATTTATGTAGTTTAGGGATAATTTAAGATATACCAGTACACAGTGAAAACTATGGATTTCAACGATGTCAGTCTAATCTTGAGAACATATATAACAGATAATGTTAAAATGCTCCTCTTGAGAAGCACTATCCAATAAGACATTCCGCAGCGATGGAAAAGTCCTATATCTGAAGTGCCCACGAATATGATAACCACTAGTTATACGTTGTTATTGAGCACTTGAAATGACCAGCATGACTAAGAAAGTAAATATATGGTTTTATTACATTTAATTGATTAATATTTAAATTTAAGTAGCCACATATAACTAGTTGCTCTCTTTCAGACAGCACCACTCTTGAGTTAGAAGATAGTTAAAATTCAGATATTTTCAATGCCATGACATATACTAACCAAGCATCCTATACATTGCCATTTAATTAAACAACTTCATTAATGGGTGTTTTTCCAGCTCCATTGCTGTGCACTGGGAATTCAAATATAGTAGATAGTCTCAGAAATATAGACATTTTTACTTTTCTAAAAAGAAGTTTTGATAATATCTACTGCAAACTTCACACATATTTGAATAATAAATGTTTGCCTCTACCTATTCTCCCTCACCCAAACACAATAGTTTGCAGAAAAAGGAAAGAAGAGTAAGAAAAACAGAGTAGGCTTCGTGGAGCAAGAAGACAAATATGAAAGATAGAGTGAGGATATAGATAATACAGTAAAAAGATTCAAAATGAATTTGATAGGAGATCCAGAAGAAGAAAACCTAGAGATAATGCTAGAATGATGAACATTCGGAAAAATAATCTTTTAAAGTTTTCTAAATTTAATAGAAACGCTTAAGATTTCAGATTTTATATATTTTGACATGTTGGTTTAGTCAGTGCTATTCTTTCTAGACTATGTACATGGTGAGAATTAGGGATAGTCTGCTTGTTCAGAATGCTTTTTCACTTAGAGTAGTGCTTGACCTATAGGAAGTCCTCAGTAAATATTAAATGAAAAACTGAATTAATTAATGTGTCCTGAGAGATATCACACAAAAAAGAATAAAACCACATAAAAAAAAACATTGATGAAACTAAAGAACATAAAAGGCAATATTGGAAGCAACTTGGAAATTTCATATTATATGCATGGCAGTAATAGGAACATAATTCTCATTAGCACCAGGAGATAAGAGTAGAAAAGGAAATACCTTTCAAGTGACAGGGTAAACTAAATGATGACAAATTAAAATTACAAGAGAGTAATAACAATTCATGCACACACAATAGAGTCTGACAGCCATTGAGAATCTGGTCAGACACGTCTCTGCACCACTGAGAACCTGTACTTTCTTTGATATGCACTAGCCCCAAGGACACCACCAATCATATTCAGAACAGTATCTGCCAGCTGTAACCTTATGGTCTCAAGGTTTCCACTTGCAAGTATGCAACAATTTCTTACCCCAACCAATCCTTACTTAGCAAACAGCCTTACTTCTTGCCAGTTCCAATTATGATTCTTGATAAACAACTCATATAACTGACGGTAACCTTGAGGTTTCTGCCTTTATAGGCCTACCCCATTTTGTATAAAGCGGAAAACAATTCAAGTGCTTCTTAGATCTGTGGCTCCCAGACTGTAGTTCTATAAAACCCCAAATAAACACCTTTTAATTTCGATCAAGTCTAAAATTTTGGTTAATGCTAACAATGTCACTAGGTTGTTTTGTTGATACAGAAAGTAAGCATTCAGCAATCTCATTTCCTTTTCCTTTCTCAGGGGCTACTTTCCTTTTTGAGTTTCATGTGTTTTTTTTTTTTCCTGTGTTTTAATACATATGATATTAGCTGTGTATGTGTGTGTTCACATGCACATATACTTATGTGTGTTTTCACAAATTATCTTTTGGACAAAAACAGAGCAAATTCAGAAACATGATGTTCTCAATGGAAAGAAAGAATAGCAAACTGCTTAAAACTGTCCTAATATTTTATTTCATTAAAAACATCTTGAGTGAATTATGGCAATACATAATCTATGAAATCTGAATGGAAGGACATGGCTCTTTGTATGTCATTAGTCTTTACATTTACTTTGTTTAGAATATTTCATAATTTAAAAATTCAACCAAAATTATATCTATGATATAAACCTGAACTTGTGGCACTTTTATATATTCCTAAGGCATGAAAAAAGTATTAAATAAACCAATTATGTATGGATTAACATGAATCCACAACTTTTATTGCACACTAACTATGATGGATCCCTGAAAATATACAAGTTATTTAAAGTTATTCCTTATTATTAACTCCATAGTTTGTCACATACTTATCATGACACTATTCTTATATAAGTAAATACTAATTTACAGTTTAAAAAACAACTTAGAAGTATCTAAAGTGCTGTTTCTAACAACTTTCATTAGCAACTGCATTTTAGATAAACAGATCTGCATTTCTTTGAGGTTAGAAATATATTGACTTGCTCCTTAATTTATATTTGAGCAAAACGTAGAATTATAAATTTACTCCATGTTCATAAAATGTATACATTTTTATTCCTGATGGTTGTTTTCACCAACTTCACAAATTTCTTTTTTTTACCCTTTTCAAAGGAGATCTTGCTGAATATTTTCCATGAAAGATTTTATTCTAGTATTGAGTCATATTAAAGCATGAAAAAGTTGAAGTTGGCAGGAAATACATGAAATCAGCAAAGTTAAGAGGAACATAGTAGTATTGGGGGAATTTGAGAAAATGCTGCTTATCCAGTATCACCACTGTTGCTGCCTAGAGGCTAGTATAATTAGGCTACAATTCGTATGGCAGAAAGCAGTTTTGTAATTACCTTCAAATGACCAAACCATATAGAACTCTAAGGAGAATTGCATATTCCAAGTAATGAACCAATTTGCAGTTGACTGGATTTTTTATATAAGGCATTTATTGGGCAAACAATATTTAAATATATGTTACTTCAATTCTATGCCCATGTAAGTAGTTGAATTTTAAGACCTATTTCAGAATTTATAGAAGTGATAAAAAGATGTTAAAATAAATCCTATCAATTTTTAAAAACGTGCTTTGCTAAAAGTACTGTATCTAAAACCTAGAAGTACTTACAACAATTTAACTAAATTTCAGATTATACTAAAAGAAGTTTAATTAGTTTAGTAAGGAAAGTATATTTAATTAAAATCTATGTTTGTTAATGGTGAGTTGGTATAAATACTTCATTTTCTGATTCAGTGTCTACCAGTCAATTCTTCTTTGATATCAAATTGACTCAAAAATCATAGCTTCTTCATAACACTTTTTCTCTTTATCTGTATTTGTGTCTTTTCCAAGGGATAAACGACTTTAGTGTACAGGCATACCTCGGAGATGTCGTGGGTTCAGCTCCAGACCACTACAATAAAGCAAATAGCACAATAAAGAATGTCACACAATTTTCTTTGGTTTCCCAGTGCATATTAAAGTTATGTTTAGAATATACTGTAGTCCATCAATTCTGCAATAACATTATGTCTAAAAAAGCAATGTATATATCTTAATTAAAAGTACTGTATTGCTGAAATGCTAACCATCATCTGAGGCTTCAGTGAGTCACTGTCTTTTGCTAGTGGAGGGTCTTGCCTTAATATTGATGGCTGCTGACTGATCTAGTGGTTGCTGAAGGTTAGAGTGGCTTTGGCAATCTCTTAAACTAAGAACAATGAAGTTTGCCACATCAATTGACTCTTGCTTTTAGGAAAAATTTCTCTGTAGCATGCAATACTATTAACCCACAGCAGAACTTCTTTCAAAATGGGAGTCAGTCCTCTCAGACCCTGCCCTGGCTTTTACAACATGTTTATGTAATATTCTAAATCCTTTGTTGTCATTTCTATAACCTTCACAGCATCTTCATCAGGAGTAGATTCCATCTCAAGAAACCACTTTCATAGACCGTCCATAAGAAGTGACTCCTCATCTGTAACAGTTTTATCATGAGATTGGGGCAATTCAGTCACATCTTCAGGCTCCACTTCTAATTCTAGGTCTTTTGCTCTTTTCACCACATTTGCAGTACTTCCTCCACTGAAGTCTTGAATCTCCCAAGTCATCCATGAGGGTTGGAATCAACTTCTTTGAAACTCCTGTTAATGTTTATATTCTGACTTCTTCCCATGAATCACTAATCTTCTTAATGCCATCTAGAATGATGAATCCTTTCCAGAAGGTTTTCAATTTACTTTGCCCAGAGCCATCAGAGAAATTACTATCTATGGCAGGTATAACCTTGCAAAATGTATTTCTTAAATAATAAGATTTGAAAATCAAACTACTCCTTGATCCATGGGTTGCAGAATGATGTTGTGCTAGTAGGCATGAAAAAAAAAAAACATTAATCTCACTGTACATCTCCATCAGAATTCTTGAGTGACCGGGTGCATTGTCAGTCAACAGTAATAATTTGAAAAGAATCTTTCTTTCTGACCAGTAGGTCTCAATAGTGAGCTAAATATATTTAGGAAAGTATGTTGTAAACAGATGTTCTGTCATCCAGGCCTTGTTTTTCCACTGATAGAGCACAGGTAGAGTAGACTGAGCATAATTTTTTAAGGGTCCCAGGATTTTTGGAATGGTAAAAGAGCATTAGCTTCAACTTAAAGTCCCCAACTGCATTGGCCCCTAACAAGAGAGTCAACCCTTCCTTTGAAGCTTCGAAGCCAGGCATTGACTTCTCTCCTCCAGCTATAAGTATTAGATGGCATCTTCTTCCAAGAAAAGCTGTTTAGTCTACATTGAAAATCTGTTTTTTAGGGTAGCCACCTTCATTAGTTGTCTTAGCTAGATCTTCTGGGTAGCTTGCTGCAGCTTCTACATCAGCACTTGCTGCTTCACCTTGCACTTTGTGATATGGAGAGGGCTTCTTTCCTTAAACCTTATGATCCATCCTCTGCTAGCTTCACACTTTTCTTCTGCAACTTCCTCACCTTTCTCAGCCTGCATAGAATTGAAGAGAGTTAGGGCTTTGCTGTGGATTAGGCTTTGGCTTAAGAGAATGTTGTGGCTGGTTTGATCTAGTTTTAGACTACTAAAACTTTCTTCACATCAGCAATAAGACTTTCACTTTATTTTCATTTGTGTATTCACTTTTAATTTCCTTCAAGAAATTTTCCTTTGTATTCACAAGTTGGCTAACTTTGGTGCTACAGGCCTAGCTTTTGGCCTGTCTCAACTTTCTACATGGCTTCCTCACTAAGCTTAATCTTTTCTAGCTTTTGATTTAAAGTGAGAGTTGCGCGACTCTTTCTTTCACTTGCAGAGATGGGGGAACAGCAGGTCAGTGGAGCAGTCAGAATACACACAAACATTTTTTAAGTTTGCCATCTTGTATGGGCACAGTTCATGGTGCCCCAAAACAGTTAAAATAGTAACATCAAAGATCACTGATCACAGCTCACCAAAACAAACGTAACAATAATGAAAAAAGGTGTGAAAAATTGAGAGAATTACTAAAATGTGACACAGAACCATGAAGTGAGCAAATGCTATTTGAAAAATGGTGCCAATAGACTTGCTCCATGCAAGGAAGGTTGCCACAAACCCCCAATTTGTAAATACCACTATCTGCAAAATGCAATAAAGTGAAGTGCAATAGAACAAGGTATGCCTGTATTAAAATATAATCCCAAACATTAAATATATTCTCTCTGTTACATAGAAATGAAATCAGCAAGTTTCAGGCAAATAATGTGGTATGGGGTTTTTGTTGTTGTTGTTAAAGTATAATTGATTTACAATGTAGTGTTTCTGATATACAGCAAAGTCATTCATATATATATATATACATATACGTAGATATACTTTTTCTGATTCTTTTCTATTATAGTTTACTATGGGGTTCTTTTAATTAATATAAAATACTCCCTTTTCTAGATGTAGAAACGTTATCAAAAGAAAACTTGGCTCTAAATACAGAAGTTTTGAAATGTTATGAGGAATTAAGGTTATCTAAATCAGTATATTTTCATATTTTGAGAATGGAGTTATAAGAGGAAAAAAACCACAATTTCTTATAATTCAAAAAATTACAAAAGTATAATTTGGGGATGAAAACATAGATATGTTTCATATATGCTGAAAAGTGTATAATTAATTTTTACAGCTCAATAAAATTTTGTTTTAATTAAAGCAAAAAACTGAAAGAATAACAGTTCTTATTCAACAACAAAAGTTCTTATTCTCAAACAAAAGCTGAAAGAATAACAGTTTTCATTACATTTTCTATTAAATACTTATAGTAATAATTACTTATAGACTTTAAGAATATTAATTAATTTAATTCTCACAGCTGAGTTAACTATTACTATGAATTTCATTCAGCAGACCAAGAAAGCTGAGATAAAGAAGTTGAATGACTTGCCAGGGCACACATGAGTAGCATTATTGGAGACAAAATTTGACTCTAAGCAAACAATTAATTTGAAAATCCATTTTAAAACATGACAAATGCAGTCATTATACAAGATTAATTAAATTAGGAAAAACTCATGTGTGAGGAAAAAAATGATATTCTCATCTATTTCTTTATCCTGAATATTTTTTGCTGTGAACTTACCACGTATTTATTAGTGAGAGAAAATATACAAAATTCAGACAAAGAAATAATGGTAACAAAACAAAATAAACGCTAAACTTGAAAAGTTAAAGGGGACTTCCCTGGCGGTCCAGCGGTTAAGACTCTGTGCTTACACTGCAGGGGCCACGGGTTCCATCCCTGGTCAGGGAACTAAGATCCTGCATACTACGTGGCATGGCCAAAATAAGATAAAATAAAATAAGTAAATAAAAGTTAAAACTTTAAGTACAGGTATTAAAAAGGTTGTTAGCTGGAGCTGTCACCCCAGAAGGTGGAATAACATATTGAAGGGGTCCATGAGGAAGGTCAATTTAAACAAGCTTTCTGTCTAAGGTGTTTGTTACAGTCTACAGCTATCCATACACAATACAAAAACATTTTATGTGGGATCCTAACATGAGCCTAGAGGTGAGAAGAACTGGAGTGCCTATTTTAATAATTTTTTACTTATCAATCAAAATTACCCAGATAGAAAATAAGTCTACAATAGATAGAAGGACAAGGAGGAGGGAAAAGGGGATGGGGAAGAATAGAAGGAGGGGAAAAAAAGAAAGAGCAGAGGAGAAGTGGGAAGAGAAGGGGGAGGAGGAAGAGAAGGAGGAAGTGAAGGGGGCAGAGGAGGGAAAAAAGGAGGGGAAGGAGGAGGAGGAGGAGGGGGAGAAGTGGGAAGAGGACAAGAAGGGAAACACAACTTTTTGTGGTAACTAAGCAAGAGGCCCTTCCTTCTATGAAACACTCTCAATTCTTCAAATAAAGGAAGTCTCCAGCTTCCTTGTGTATTCCTTGCACCAATATAAAGAAAAACATGACTAGCAGAAAGAATATTTCTCACATACTCACTACTCTTTTAATGCAGTCTCAATACTCACAAAAGGAAATCATCTAATGAAACTCTGTATGATACTAATAGTCATCAGTCTAGTCCATTTTGATTGTTGAATGCAGAACCAGGAAACATAGTATATAAGGAAAATATGAAGAATAGAAAAACATTAAAATTATCTATGAGAGAATACAATCCTGATTAAAAATAAATATATAAGGGATTTTTATATACATATATTTGTGTATGGGTATTTGTGTGAGGTACACACACACACACACACACACACACACACACACACACGAGTATGGAGTGGGATATAACCCTCTGCATAGACAGGCATCTATCTTGCCCCTTCTGGATTTGGTGGCAAGGGGAACTGAAACACATGCTGGCTGCTTTGCCATAAGATTCTTTTTGCCTCTGATGCAAGAATCTTGTGTTCTTGACAAAATCTGTGAAAATCTGGCAGGCTAACATTTTCTTGGAACTCAGCTAAAATCTCAGGCCCTTTACTGTCTTTACAAATATATTATAACTGTAGCAGTGATACTGGATCTGAATCCACCAACCAATCAACAAACAAAAAGAACGCACTGAAAATATATTTTAACAATTGAAGTAGGAAAAAAATAAGCTAAATGGATTGTATATGTTTTTTTAAATTTGTCTCAGAAAGAAGTTAAAATTATAATTAGAAGTTATTCAAAGATGATGACATTGATCTTTACATAGTAAAAATTATGTAGATAGGACAGGTTTGGAACACAAATATACTCATAGAGAAAAATGAATAAAAATAACAAAAATTAAGTATTAATCCAAGAACTGGAGAAAGTTAACTAACAAGATCCAAGGGCAGACCTAAGAAATTATAACTGATAAACTGAGAGTTGTTCTTTTTTCTTTTGAAGGCACAAAATTAATTGACTATTGGAAAATCTAATAAAGAAAATCAGTCAGGAAGAAATCACATTTACAATATCAGAAGTGGAAAGCTGAATATAAAGATTGACAGATCAACAATTTCATTTGTGCCTGAGAAATTATTTATTTCCTGATCTAAATCATCTGATAAGAGAAAATAAATGATGATAAGTCAAGAAATTAAAAATCTGGAACAATTTCAAGAATTATAAAAGAAATATTCCTACATTCTTTTCTAGTAAATGTGGAAATCTGGAGGAAATAGGCACTCTCTCAGGGGAATATGAACTAGAAATTGCCATGTAGGAAAGAAAACACCTACACTGAAAAAAAAACATGGGTATTAAAAAAGTTTAATAGTAAGAATAATCTAAGACAAAATTAAAATGCTCATGAAGGAATAAGATACTGAGAAGTTAACCTAAGTCTGGCATTGTGATTTATTATCAGATTGTATACAAAAGAATTAGAAACAAATGTTTATGTAATTCCCTCCTGAAATCAGTTCTGGTAGTTGTCTCATTAACGTTTCCACCTCACTGCTTTGTTATTGTTATTTTGCTTTTCTATTTGTTGTTCATTTCTTTGGGGGTTGTATGTGGTGATGTGTGTGTTTCTATGTGTGTAGTTGCTTTTCTTAAACCCAAGCAAATATACTTGATCCCATTTACTTAAGCATGAATTATCAGTGCTTGATTTACATTGTCTTAATTCTTTTTGAATAAAGCCATGGGGAAATTATCTTCAAAATAGCGGAGTGGACATTATAACTTGTTTAGACTTCAAACAGTTACCTATAAGATGGAATTAAAATTCATTTTCTCTTAAGAGATTTATCTTTTATTTTTCTGGTCCAGCTTTATGTAATCAATCTCAAGGCCAACAATACTGGGTTCGGATTAAGTTCAGTGAGAGTGAGATTGATTTCTGGGTTGTTTAAAATATTGACATTAAAATAAAGTTAACTTAAAAAAAACGAATTTTTCCTTAGAAATTTTCACATAAATCTTCTCTGGTAATTTTTCTTTTAGTTTCATATCATTATATCTTTAAAAATCCATAGAGACAAAAACTTTCTAGTCCATGTTTTTTGAGAGTGAAAATTAGTTATTAAATATTCTAACATTATGTTTCCTACATATAAAATTTAAAATATGTACTATTTAAATAATGAATCCCAAAATAAAGAAATTAAAACATACCAAATCTTTATTTTGGGCAGTTTCATCTGATTTGGGCAATATATATTGTTTGGAGAAATAAAACTTGAAGAGCTCTCTAAAGAAATAAATTGAAATAGGAAAAGCTTTTAGATGAAGAATTTTGTATTGTTGAATATAATTTAATTACTAGAAGATATGTCCCAGATATCTATCTATATCTATCTATATCTATAAATAATTTAGTTCATGTTCTATATATTTCTGAACTTTTAAATGACAATTATTCAGCATATCTCAAGCCAAGATGTTGTAGATTAGGATAACAATTATGGGAATGCTACTCCTGTGCCTGAGAATTTATTTCCTGATCTAAATCATCTGATAAGAGAAAATAAATGATGACAAGTCAAGAAATTAAAAATCTGGATGCTAACATATGACAAGTAAAAAATAAGAATAGAGCTGAATTTGTGGCAAGGTAAAAATAGTCTCTCAGTAGATATTTTCCTTATTTTTCAAGTAATACTTTTCTGAGGAAATATTTACAAATATATAAAAGGTATTTCATCTTCTAGACCAAATTTACCAACTTACCTAAATCCATTCCAGACTTTTTGAGGAAAAAACCCTGTATTTATCAAAGGCCAATTTACACAAAGAAGCTGAATCCCCAAATTTTCTATATCCTTAATGTAGTATTCCAGAAACTTACAATTTTGTTCTCCAGTAAACATAGACTCACCATTTACTAGCTCCCACATATTGAGAGAAAAAAAGAAAATAAATAAGAAGAGGAGATAAAGGAAAAGAAGTCTATCTCATGGAGCCATATCTCATCTCCATATTGTTCATATTAAAAATCTTGGAGTCATCTTTGTTTCCTCAACTTCATTTTTTCCCCATTCAGTTTCTCAGCTAACCCTGTTTGTCATATTATTGCAATATATACCAAATCTCATTAGATATCACAATTAATTCAGCAACCATCCATAACCAGCCACCATTTCCTTTTGATAGGGCAATTGTGGTAGCATCCTAACCTTTCTTACAATTCCGTATGATCCTCTTATAATCCAGTCTTTAAATAGAAACCACAGTGAGCATTATTTTATTCTTCAAATATTCCAAATATTTATTTTCCCTGTTTTAGAAATTTGCACTTGCTGTTCTCACTGATGATTGGATATTTTTCTTTTCATTATTTTATCCTAGCTCAAATGCCCCCAATTCAAAACTTTTTTGTTTGTTCTTTGTTTGTTTTAATGGCTACTCTAAATTATGATTTCTTCATTTTCTACTAGAAAACAACATTTTAGGTTCTGGAGAGCACTGATCACTACTGGAAAATGTTTTATTCTACTTTGTCTCGCAAATAAAATATAAGCTTATTTTGAGTGAGTACTTTTATGCGTCTTTCAAAGGGTAACATATACACCCTGTAATGAATATTTTTAAATATCTGAATTAATGAATAAATGGATAAGTGCATTTATTTTCCCAATAATATTCATGAAATATAAACAGAAATTTAATCACATAAAAACAGTGAAGATTAACCTTGTAAACTATTTTGCTTTATGCTTAAACAGACATACAATAAAGAATCATACAAATAGTTATAAAACAGATTTAGAAATTTAAAAATGCATATATCATACAGGAATGCTTGAATTGCTGTAGGTTAGACTGTATCAATAAGAAAATGAATGGCTCAAAAATAATTTAGATTTTATTTCTACAGTAATATTGATAGACAATTAAATAAAGCATTTGGCCTTCAAGCATTATATTTATTTATTTATTCATCCATCCATTTATTTAATAAATATTTATCAAGTGTTATCATGTTCTAAGCTCTGTACTAGAAAGAAGGACCCAGTTTGAGAAGAAGCAACAATATAACACATCTCATGAAACTTAGCAATAATTCTAATGGATGTATAATTCAGTAACAATTTTCTTGCAGGAATAAATGCAATAATCATAAAAAGTACTGAAAACAAGTCCTACTGAGAACTAAGCTTTAATATTTAGCAGTTAGTATTTTATCAGAAACATCACAGCATCCTTACTAGAAGACAACAGCATGATGAGAAGGAATATTCATAGGGACTGCCTGATTAAACAATGTTTGAAAGGCAACCCAAATATCAAAGACATAACCTAAATGTATACTAGGTGCCTAAGAATAGAATAAACAATATAGAAAAGCAAATAAACAGTGATTTAAAAGTAAACTCAGAAACTCTCCCACACCATGGATAAGGACTACATTGCAGAATCTTGTTTAGAGGACAGTCTTCTGATATAAATGAACTCATGTTTCACAGAGTGATATTGAAATGCATATTCTAAAGCTCTCTGTGTTATTATATGTTAGGGGCATTATCTTCCTGAAATAACATCAAAATTTGAAGAAGATTTTGAAGATGCCTCATCACATTTGTCTTCCATAGTTATCATTGCAGTCCCATTGATAAATGGTAAAAGTTAACAGATATTTTTTTAGAAGTCAGCAATTCAGAATCAACTTTTTAATGAAATGACTATGCAGTATTTGTCTTTTCATTAAAATGTGTTTCATTTATTTGAGGTCATTTCTGCTGAAAGTGTTTATTGCAAAACAAGAGTGTTATGAGTCAATGGAAAAACACATTTGCTGAATAAAAAGTGTTTAATTTATATCATACACTTGAGGAAGAAGTTGATACTAACATAATAATAGTAGGGGACTTTAACACCCGACTTACATCAATGGACAGAGCATCCAAACAGAAAATCAATAAGGAAAGACTGGCCTTAAAGGACACGTTCTACCAGATGGACTTAATAGTTTTCCATAGAATGTTCCATCTAAAAGCAGCAGAATACACTTTTTTTTTCAAGTGCGTATAGAATATTCTCCAGGATACAGCACATGCCAGGATACAAAACAAGTCTCAATAAATGTAAGAAGATTAAAATCATATCAAGCATCTTAATTTTAACTACAGTGGTATGAGATGAAATTAACTACAAGAAAAAACTGGAAAAAATACAAACACAGGAAGCTAAATGATATGCCACCAAATAACCAATAGGTCATTGAAGAAATCAAAGAAAATTTTTTTTTTAAATCTGGAGAAAAATGAAATTGGAAACACAGTTATCCAAAATCTATGGGATGCAGCAAAAGCAGTTCTAAGAGGGATGTTTACAGTATACAAGCCTACCTTAGGAAACAAGAGAAATCTCAAATAATTTAACCTCGTACCTAAAGGAAACAGAAGAACAAACAAAACGCAAAGTTAAAAGAAGAAATGAAATAATAAAGATCAAAGCAGAAATAAATGAAGTACAGACTAAAAAACAATAGAAAAATAATCAGGGAAACTAAGAACAGGTTCTTTAAAAAGATAAACAAAATTGGTAGACCTTTAGCCAGATTCATCAAGAAAAAAGAGAGAGCCCAAATAAATCAGAAATGAAAGAAGAAAAGTTACAGATGACACCACAGAAATACAAAGGATCATGAGATCACTAAGAATAATTATATGCTAATGAAATAGACAGCCTGGATGAAATAGATAAAGTCCTAGAAATGTACCATCTCCTACCACTAAATCAGGAAGAAATAGAAAATATGAACAGACCAATTACCAGTAATGAAATTGGATTGGAATTAAAAAACAACAACAACAGCAACAACAAAAGTCCAGGACCAGAAAGTTTCACAGGTGATTTCTACCTAACATTTAAAGAAGAGTTAACATCTATCCTTCTTAAACTATTCCAAACAATTGAAGAGACAGGGATCCTTCTGAACTCACTCTGTGAGGCCAGCATCACCCTCATATCAAAACCAGACAAAGACACCACATAAAAAGAAAAAAAAAAAAAAAAAAAAGCAAAAAAACAAAAACTGTAAAGACCCTGAATAGCAAATTAAACCTTGAGAAAGAAGAACAAAGCTGGAGGTCACACATTCCCTGACTTCAGACTATAATACAAAACTACAGTAATCAAAATAGTATGGGACTGACACAAAAAACAGACCAGAGATCAGTGGAATAGAATAGACAGTCCAGAAATGAACGCATAGTTATATGGGCAATTAATCTATGACAAAGGAAGCAAGAATATACAATGGGGAAAGATAGCCTCTTCAATAAATGCTGTTGGGAAAACTGGACAGCTACATGGAAAAGAATTAAACTGTACTGCTTTCTCATACCATACACAAAAATAAATTCAAAATGGATGAAAGACTTAAATGTAAGACCTAAAATCATAAAACTCTTATAAGAAAACATAGACTATACATATTTTGACATTGGTCCTGGCAATATGTTTTTGGATCTCTCCTCAAGCAAGGGAAACAAAAGCAAAAATGAACAAATGGACCTACATCAAATTAAAAAGCTTTTGCACAATGAGGGAAACTATCAACAAAATGGAAAGGCCTGCTACTGAATAGAAGACATTTTCACAAATGATATACCCAATAAGGGTTTAATGAAGTATACAGAGAACTGATACAACTCAATATCAAAAACAACAAGCTGGGTTAAAAATGAGCAGAGGACCTGGGTAGACATTTTTTTTTTTTTGCAGTACGTGGGCCTCTCACTGTTGTGGCCTCTCCCGTTGCGGAGCACAGGCTCCAGATGCGCAGGCTCAGTGGCCATGGCTCACAGGCCCAGCTGCTCCGTGGCATGTGGGCACGGGGCACGAACCCATGTCCCCTACATCGGCAGGCAGACTCTCAACCACTGCGCCACCAGGGAAGCCCAGGGTAGATGGGCTTGTGAAAAGATGCTCAATGTCACTAATCATTAAGGAAATGCAAATTAAAACAACAGTGAGTTACTGCCTTACACCGTCAGAATGGCAGTCATCAAAAAACAACAAATAACAAGTGTTGACAAGGATGTGGACAGCAAGAGAACCCTTGTGCACTATTGGTGGGACTGAAAATTGTTGTGTCCACCATGAAAAACAGTATGGCGTTTCCTCAAAAGACTAAAAGTAGAACTGCTGTATGATCCTGCAATTACACTTCTGGGTATATACCCAAAGAAAACAAAAACTCTAGTTTGAAAAGATATATGCAGTCCAATGTTTATTGCAGCATTATTTACAGTAGCCAAGTTATGGAAGCATTCTAAGTGTCCATCCATAGAGGAATGGATAAAGACGATGCGGCATATATATATATATATATATATATATATATATATATATACACATATATACACAAAATAGATTATTATTCAGCCATTAAAAAAAATCTTTCCATTTGTGACAACATGGATGAATTAAGAGGGCATTATGCTAAGTAAAATGTCACAGGATCTCACTTATATGAGGAATCTAAATATCAAAACAAACAAACAAAACAAAACAAAATGAAAACAGAGAAATACAGAGAAAAAACAGATGATTTCCAGAAAGGAGGGGGTGAGAGAGTAGATGAAATAGCTGAAGAGGATTAAGAGGTACCAACTTCCAGATACAAAATAAGTCACAGGGATGTAATATTCAACATAGGGAATATGGTCAGTAATATACTAATAACATTGTATGGGGACAGATGGTTACTGGATTTATTGTGTTAATCATTTCGTAATGTATACAAATGTCAAATCATTATGCAGTACACCTGAAACTAACATAATATTGTATGTAAACAATATTTCAATTACAAAAAACAAGTTCGGTTAAGGGATGAGTTCTATGTCTTCTCTGTCCAAGTGAATTTACTTTTATCCAAGAACAACCAAAATACACTTTTTGAAAGGGAGATTCTAGTTTCTTTACATCATAAAAATGTGTAAAAAAGAGAGACTAGCTTGTACTATTCTTTCAGATTTGACTTCTTAACTATGTGAGAAATGTATTCATTGCTTATGTATGTGAGAAATGTATTCACTGCTTATGTATCACAAAATACCATATTAGACATTGATAGAATCTGGAAAAAGAAATTGGAGGTCTAACATATTAACATGCTTTATTTTTTAATTATTATGAATAATATACTTTGTCAAAAAAAAAAAACCTAAGAGAAATGCTAGATTAAAACTGATATTGGGCACATATGAAAACCAGGAAATACAGGCACACTAGGAATAAGTAATTTTGAAGAGGTAATGACTAAGGATTTGTCTACTGTGTCCAAGAAGACAAATATTAACTAAATCCATACATAGTGATACCACATTTGATAACATCAGAAACAAAGTAGAATTCTCAACAAAAAAAAACAGAGGAAAGAGAAGCGATTACCTGGAATGGAAAGAATGTTAGGTCACAGCAGATCTCAACAGCGTCTGTGCAAACAAGAAATTAGTGGAAGATTATCTTCAAATTTCTGAGAAAAAAATTAAGTTGACCTATTATTATCAATTCTTTTCTGCTAATTTTCAAGAAGATTAATAAAATAAAGATACCATATGCAAACAAAATGGTAGATTTTACTATTAGCAGGTTCTCACACACAAAAAGAAACATGTAGAGTAAATTTTTCATGAAGAAGGGATTGAAATTTATAAAGACTGCATTGGGTTGGTGATGGTCAGTTTATGAAGATAAAGATTCATTTCACAAAACAGCATTACAAAACTAAGAGATAAGTGTTATTTAAACAATTGGTAGGATTTATAGAATTTGAAAACTATGTCCTGATTTTTTACTTTTTTTGAGAAATTACTTTGCAATAAGTTCATTGAAAGAAATAAACTAAGTATTTTCTATTTTTGTTGGAACAAGTATACAGTTTAAATTATGGTTAAGTACAATTTAATAAAGGTAGCTGAAACAGAGTTAGGATAATTCAGAGGAGACAGAGTTTGGCATGTATTGAATGAATGAGTAAATGAGTATAAAATGTGCGTTAGAAAGACTATTTTGAATTCATTAATGCAAATTTAATAAATAATAATTGATAATCAGGTAGACAAACATTCTCCTTCTTTAGAAAATTAGTGAAATACTAATTTTTAGTACTAATACTAAAAAATAGTGAAAATTAGTATTTTAGGGGAAGATTTCTAAGCAGAGCAGTGGTAAAGGTCTAGTTTAACATAATATTTTCTTGAGAGTAATGGCTACAAAAAAAATAAGCAATGATTGAATCAATTGTGTGAATATAAGATAGTAGAAAGTTTCTAGGAAGAAAGTGTTTTTTGTTTTGTTTTGTATTGTATTGCATCATATTGTATTTTTGAAATAATAATACAGAAGTCACCCTTTTGCCTCTCTATGGCATTGGCTGAGTGAGGATATAGGGTGATTTCAGCTACCTTGTGAAGGAGAACAAGCCTAAGATGATGAGGCTATAAAATAGAGAGCATCAATGAGTTGCTGAATCAGATATACTTTGATGCTAATCTAGCTTTAGAATTTAATTTATGTGAGTCAATTGGTCATCTTTACTGTTTAAGGATTTTAACTTGTCTCCAGGCCTAGGGTGTTCATATGCTTGTGACTGTCTGAAATGGAATGCATATTAGACAAATAGAGTTGAGCCCCTCATGGAGTCTAAGTAACCAGAGGTTTAAAAAACTCTCTGCGAAGATGTCAAAGTAACTGAAGATATGTGCAGAGGAAACTGATGTGATAATGTTGGTGGTGAAATGAGGAAGCACAGAATTTGGAAAAAGGACATTTAATTCCAAAGGCTCATTTAAATGGCTTGATGTTTGCAATATGAGTAGGTTTGTTTGTTTACTTTTTAAGATTGCTGTCCTTTTACTAAGTTTAGCACCCATAAATGAAGTCTGCATAAATTTACCTTCCAAGAGATATAATTTTTGCTATTAATTTTTTGAATTTCAGGTCAAGAAAGGGTTATGTAGGCATAAAATACGGAGAGTATAGACTTGTTGCCTGTGGTACATCTCAGAAAAGATATTGCTGTCTACCATACAGTTGAGTATTTCTTTTGTTCTTCTAGTTTTTTCCATCCTTCTTACAATTTCTTGTTTCCATTGTCAAGGCAGATATTTCCCCAGACAAAGTTAAACAGGCAAGACTTTATTCAAGGCTCTTGCAATAGGGAGAGAATCCTAAACTCAGTCTGAGCTCAACTCCACTGAAAAAAAAGGGCTGGAGAGATTTTAAGAGCTGGGGCAGAGGGATCTTAGGCCATCTGTGTTTGCTAATCGGCTTGACCCAAAGGAAAGTAAACATTCTCTTACTGTCATAAGAGGCAGTTTTATAACTTGGAGCAAGTCTGTTTCCTAAATTAGTCTTTTGCTCCGCCCCCACCTCCTTTCCTAGCTCCCAGGTAGACTGAGAGATAGGGTCAATATTGTCTTTGAGGATTACATTTCAAAGGAATGGCTCCCAGCTCCTTGAGAAAGACAGTCCTAGGTTATAAGAGCCTTTCAGAAAGATTTATATCTCAAAAAGGCAAAGAAAGAATTTACAATTATAAGTTTTCTGAAATAAATGCTCTCTTTTTGGGAAGTCCAGGACCTAGAGGCTTGTAGAAGCCAAGTTTTGTCTGAGGGAATGGTAAGGTTGTCTTTGACACTATCTAACAAGAAGTGACCAATAAAACAAGGAAAAGTCAGTGTGTGATATTCTGGTTCTCTTTCTTCACCGCTGTCATAGCTGAAGCTTTCAGAAGTGACATGGTGGTATTGTAACTTGGTGGGGTCTCATACAGCCTTGGACTCTGAGTAACTGTGTAGATCACAGCTCAACCACTGACCTGAGTTGGACATGGAGACTAAGCAAAGTGTGTGTTTATTAAACCACTAATACTTGGTGTTTCTTTGATACTGCAGCATGATCTGGCACTGCCTGACTAATGCGGACATTGGTTTTGAGAGTAGAGTGCCATCTCAACAAATCTAAAATGTGTGACAAGATTATCAGTTGGGAGTGGAGGAAACAATTAGCAGAGACTGGATAGATGTCACTTTAAAGCAGTGGGAGAATATTTGGTAACACCATGTCTGAAAAATCTTCTGAGGCTGATTGCATGTCCAATTATTTTGTAGCTCTAGGGGAAGAGGTCAAAAAAAAAGTATATTAGTGTTTTTGGTTGTTATTGACTGAATTTTATCAGGTATTACCAGAAAGAGATAAGGAAAGAATTTGCTGAAAAGCAGAAATGAAAGGAAGTAAAAACTTTCTGGAACTTTGGACCTTGATGCTATGAGGCTCAAACAGTAAGAGATAATTGATAAAGGTTTTGAGAGGCAGCACCCTATCAAAACTCAGCATTTTGACAAAGATAAAAATAAGAGTGTAGTCTTCCCATTTATTTCAAAAATTCTCAGAGGATTCAAGTGCCTCAGGGACAAAGATCAGATTAAGGATATGGAGGACAGTTAAACCTCAAAATCAAATTAACTGATTTAGAGGAAATTGGCCCATAACTTTTCCCCAGAAGCCCAAGATTTCATCTTGAGAATATATGTATATATATCCTCTGAATATATATATGTATTCAGATATGAATTATGATACATATCAGATATGAAAATTATGTCTTAATCAGGACTGTAGGTATGAATATTTGCTAACATATACAATGGGCTAACATCAAATAGATAAAAATTTTACTCTGTTTTGAGAGAGTAATATTGCTAAAGCAAGTACAAACCTGGAATAACAGTAGTCAAAATGAAATTGCTGTTACTATTTGAGACTTTTGCCCCTTCCCCCAAATTCTTTAATTGGCCATGAGTTTAAAAAGTTGAACCAGTCTAGCAAAGGTACATTCCCTCATGAGAAGCCAAAAATAATAAGGAAAAAGAAGCATCTCCCTGAGTTCAGGGCTAGGATCATTGAAGAAAATTCACCCTGGTACAAATCCTATAGAGCAGAATCAGGGACTAATCAATTAATATTCACCAACACTATTTATTGTAGGGCCTGCTCACAATGTCTATTCAGCAGGATTTCACAAATGCTACAGTCCTATGACTGTTCAGGGTCTTTTACTTCTTCCTTTCTGAGAAGGAGTATTTAGTGCAGGTAACCAGACCTTGTTTCACCATCAACTATTGGGAGTTTGTGTGTCCTTTAGTTCATAGCTTTTTCAGATTAAGAGCCACCACAACTAGACCTGTTGTTGAAATTACTACACAGCACATAGACATTCTGGAATTTGAGCTGGATACAGTGACAATGGGTTTTTAGATTGTTTCCTTTGGGGATGATTGATGTGGTAAAAGAAAAATAAAATGTACAAAAACAGAAACAAAGTGGTATTTGGCAACAAAAACATGAATAAAAATTAATGTTCGGCAGATAATCTATTTGACACCCTACATTAACCAGTCCTTTCGCATTTGAGTGCAGAATTGTCATATGAAAAGTCTGACTAATGAAGCATGAGACAAAGTGGTTGTATGCTACTGTAAAGCTTATTGTCCCCCTGACACAGTGTATTCTGAGGTCACATATTGAGATGCTGCTATCATAATGAATCCATCTGAGTATCTGGGTGACTTCATGGAATAAAGGACCCTTCAGCTATGGCCCACAGTTCCTACATGGGACATGCAATTTGGAATAGAAATGAGCAATTAATCCACTGAGAGTTTAGGGAGAGTTTTTTCACAGCATAACCTAGATTATCGGTAATAATACACACTTGATTGACTGAAAAGAAACATATTGAAAAGATCAGTGATCCATGCTCATGTTCTCTTATGTTCTGAAATCAGTGCTTTCTTATAAAACATGTACATCGATAATCACCACATGGGTACTAGTATTGAAATCTGAGAAAATCATACAAAATTTAGCAGGAATCGTGAACTAATTGGAATTATGAATTAATTTAAAAATGTGAACTAAATGTCACGATGAGGTACAGATCTGATAAATGATAGTTGGTATCTGTTAACCTTAAACACCATCAATTCTGTGTAATATTTATATTTTATTGGAAATAGTGTAATATAAATTAATATTAAATACTACTCTAAAAATTTAAGAAATATTGAAAAAGTCACCTAAAAAAAAGTTACCCTAACACAAGTGAAACTATTCTGTATTTTCCCTGCAGTCTGTTCGTATTTTTGTTCTATATTTTTCATATTATCAAATAATTTATCATTTATCAAAAAATATTTATACTGATAATTCTGATAGGTATTTAATATTACACAAACCAGAGATATAATAATTTACATAAATAATATACTTCTTCAGAGATAGCATAAATTGTTCAGCTATATATATATATATAAAACCTCTGCTAAAAACTGCTATGCAAGAAACATTCCACATGATTCATATTATCTCCTTAAAATAATTGAGGAGTATTACTACTGTTTATGATTATTGTAGTATACTGATAAACTGCTTTCTGAAGAATGAAACTATTATGCAGCTATTCATGAGGTACAGCTTCTTCAGTTTCACTCTTTTTTTGGCAATATATTGACACGCTTATTGACCATAACATTTCAGTATGTCCTAATAATCAGAAATTGAATTCTGTTTGTCGTTTTCTGGCTCTTTCTGTCTCTGTATCTGTCTCTCTTTACACATAAACACACAGACACAGAGACACACACACACTCCCTCATTTTATTCCCCTCCTCCCTCCCTTCTTTCCTCCTCCCCTCCTCCCTTCCATCCTTCTTTTATTCCTTCTTTCTTCTTTGCCTTGTTTTCTTATTTCTTTCACCTGTTAATGCAAATAATCTTCTATTATTTTTCCATACATATATATATAAGAAGCATATACAGACATCTTCTACATTGCTAGATGCTACCAATCTGAACCCTACTCTAACACTGATTACTATTATAGTAGTTTCTAAGAAGAAAAGGCAAAGCATATATTTTTAACATAGTACCCCATTGTGTATATATATATATATATATATATGTTTATATATATAGTATATATATATGTTTATATATAGTAACTATATATATATAAACATATATATATATATTTTTTTTTTTTTTTGCGGTATGCGGGCCTATCACTGTTGTGGCCTCTCCCGTTGCGGAGCGCAGGCTCCGGACGCGCAGGCTCAGTGGCCATGGCTCACGGGCCCAGCCGCTCCGGGGCATGTGGGATCTTCCTGGACCGGGGCACAAACCCGTGTCACCTGCATCGGCAGGCGGACTCTCAACCACTGCGCCACCAGGGAAGCCCCCCATTGTATATTTTTAACTACAACAAAACTCATTAGGATTTTGTGTTTTGTTTTGTTTTTTCTGTTTGCCTTAATTAGGGTTCCATCCAAAACAAGGCTTGGGTTCAGATAATTTATTTAGAGAAGCAATCACATGTATCAGAAATGGGAGACTGGGCAGAATGAAACAAACCAGTAGAGTCAGGCAATCCAAGAGTCAGGTATTGGAATGGATACTGCTCTTAGTTCCCAGGACTCAAGCTTGCAAAGGAACCTCTCAGGAGCTATGTGAATGCCTTCCAGAAGTGTCCACTGAATAAATTTGGCTCTCATCCTCCACTGGTCAAGAATTGTCTGTAAGAGTCAAAACATAATATTTATGAATAAGTGCAAAATAGATTTAAAATATATCTTTTTCATTAATATTTTAAAATTAACTCATGGAAAGATTGAAATAGCATATGTGACTATGATATAAACTTTGTAAACAGGATGAATAGTGTTTTAAGTTGAAAAAATGTAGCCAATGAAAAAAACTTCTTTATTATTTCAGAAGTATTCTACCTGAAGAAGTCAGAGAAATTAATAAACCATTCCTTTCATCAGTGATTCAAGGGCTATACTATTATAAAATGTTATTTAATGTACATAATAAGAGATTTAGCACTGTTAATGACCATAGATTTTTTTTTGGTAAAGAGAGCAGTATTTTCTTAATCAATTTAAATTTAAGTTCATCACAGTTTTCCCTTGACATATTTATTGGATTGCAGTTTCACTACTAGTATAGAAAATCAAAATGGACTGGATCACAGATTCAGAGTAAGTCATTCTTATCTCACATTAGTATAAATAATTCTGTTTGCTTTAATATCAAAAGCAGAGACATCTAATTATGATTCCTAATGTTGTGCAATGAGTTGAATTAGAAAAGTAATTGGAGAATTATGTCTTTTGAATTCTACTGTCCATGAAATAATTCAAAAACAATAAGTATGTACATTTCCCGGGTGTCTAAAATGAAGTCAGTGTGGATAAATAATTACTGGAGAGATTGGTAACAAAAGGAATGTTGACTAGTTGAATGTGATTAAAAATATTTAAAGAAGGGCTTCCCTGGTGGCGCAGTGGTTGAGAGTCCGCCTGCCGATGCAGGGGACATGGGTTCGTGCCCCGGTCCGGGAAGATCCCAAATGCCGCGGAGCGGCTGGGCCCGTGAGCCATGGCCTCTGAGCCTGCGCATCCGGAGCCTGTGCTCTGCAACGGGAGCGGCCACAGCAGTGAGAGGCCCGCGTACCACACACACACACACACAGACACACATAAAAAAATATATATATATATATTTAAAGAATATTGTGTATACAATTTGCTACAAATCATGTGGTGCTATGAAGCCCAGTTGCAAAACTATGAAACTAGATTTATAAATGATGAATGTGTACAATAGATCACAGGTAATACTCATTCACATTATTCACAATAACACACATGTTCTGTACTTGCCACTGTCTTTAATAGACCTGTATATTTTCTAAAACAGAAAATATTAATACTCTGAATTATAAATTTTAAATAATAAGCCCAAATCAGATAAAAATTATATTTGTAAAATTAAAAAGATAATACAAAATACAGCTCTTGCAAATATTTAAAGATGAGTCTCCTATGAATAGACGACAGGGTGCAAATTTATCATGATCATATCATCCATTTAGTTGTAAGAAATTTTCAGAGTATACAGTAGGAAAAAAAAGCTTGTTTCAGCGGTATTTAATACATTTTGAATAACATGTTTAACTTAACCAGTAGGAATATGAAAGCAAGAAAAGTAATGGCTTTTCTTCACATAATAAATACACAGTTATTACCTGCATTTATAGAATCTTGAATCCAAATTCTTATTCAGACATTTCTTGGACAAGATGCTACCTTAAATTAATGAACTTACACATGATGTGGAGTCAGAATATACTCTTTGGATTAATAGTAGTAATGGAAGATACAACACACAAATGAGAGACGACCTGACGTAGTCTAGTTACGGGCAAAAGTAAAAGGTTGATGCCCACTATTACTGATATGATTTAATTATTTCCTGTAAGTTTCACTAATTCATACTGAAAGAGGTGAATATTTCCATTATCAGTAGTTGACATAATAGTCTACTTTTAAACCTTAGAGAAATCAATTGAAAAGCTATTACATCTAAAAATAAGATTCACTAAAGTACCCACTTACAAAGTGAAAATACAAAAATCAATATTTATGCAAGTTAGTCATCCTTTAAGCATCAGTTTAAATATCATCCTCCAGATTATATTTCAAATAAGCTCTTGTATCATTCTCATACCTTGTAATTTTCCTTCATAGTTTTATCACCATGGTAATATTGTGATTATTTATGTTAGAGTTTTATAAAAATTATAAATTTAATATTTCAAACCAAATACTAAAGAAATGTTTAAAATGTGACTGCTTCTAAAGTTCACTTGGAAGAATAAATCAGTGCAAACAGTTAAAACATTTCTGTAAAGGAAAATGAGAAGTGAATACCTACACCACAATCAATGAAATGCAGTACCACTTAAACTATTTAAAATAGTGTGATATTGGCTCAGGAACAGAAAAAAAATTCACATAGCAAAACAATTATATATGTAATCAAATAAGTAAGAAAGGAACACTGGCTTTAAATTTTAATATCTTAATTTTTTAAATTTATTTTTCCTTAATAACATAACATACATGATTTCCCCAAGCCTATTAATGAAAACAAATAATTTTAAATGAGATGTCGAATTTAAAACTACACATTTTCCCACTTATTTGAAAATCCAAATTGATATTAAACCCATTCTGGTCAGTCATCACCTGTTTTTCTCAACTCTTCACCATTTTGTGTCTTCTGTCCACTTATTATTGAAATACCTGCAGTAGTGGTATGAATTATCATTGGTATGTGAGCAAGCAGTGATTATACAAATGCAATGGCAGGTGAAAAATCAGAGCAGAGAGCTAGTGTTTCTCTCCATGTTTTAAACACACACACAGCATGATAATCCAACTACTAAACAAGGTCAAAACCACTATCACTGCTCTTCTAACATACACACACACAATTATAAAAACGGTTCTTCTCCCCAGGACTTCTGACCATTTTCTACACATTTTGACTTTTTTCCCTGCAATATTCAAAGTATGTTAATCTTAAGAAAAAAGAGTATTTTGTGCACATTCAGAATTTTGGCAAGGCAAATTCTTTTGGGTCATATCTGAAGTGGGTGGTACTGGAAAATAAGCTTTCCTTGAGGATCACATAGTTTTTTCAACTCGTTTCTCTCCAGTGGCTGAGTGGGGCCTCAAAGGTCATTTTAAGTCTCAGTGACACAATTTTGTACAACCTTGAAGCTGTTTTTAAAAATACAAAACCTCTTAAAAAATTAATATACTCCCCTATACAGCCCTTGAGTGTCCTCCACCTTCATATGTCATTGAAAGGACATGCTACCCACCATTTAACCTTATTTTCTAATATTCAAATTTTATATAATTTTTCTGATGCATACTTGCACAATCCCTGAGTAGTAAGAACGAAATATGGTGAATTATGTAATGGCTGTCAAAGCCTTTGCCAAAATTAACAAATGCCGTTTCTGTTCACATTTAATTGAAAAAAGCAAGTAACATGGCTACACCTAACAGCAAACATGGTAGGGACATTGCATTTCCATCATGTGCCTGAACATTAGATAGACAGAAGCAGTAACGATAACAACATAGAGTTGGAATGAGCATTAATTTGAGTTGGCAGACGTAAAATAATTGGAATTGGTTCTGGCACTTAGCACTCAGTGTAAGTATTATTTGTTTTTTGCAGTGTTCTGTATTTCCTGAATTTCATCTATCTTACTAGTCTTGTTAAAGAACCATCTTTCCTTAGCCTTGATCTATATTTTAACTTTACTTTCTGCCCTAGCTTTATTGAGGTATAACTGACAAATAAAACTTGTACATATTTAAGGTGTACAATACATTGTGAAATAATCACCATATTCAAAGTAATTAACATATCCTTCATTTCACATAGTTACCTCTGTGTGTGTGTGTGTGTGTGTGTGTGTGTGTGTGTGTGTATGAGAACACTTACAATGGGTATTTACCCAGAAGTGGGATTGCTGGATCACAATGCAGTTCTATTTTTAATTTTTTGAGAAACTCCATAGTTTCTATAATAGTTATATCAATTTAGATTCTCACCAACAGTGTATTAGGGTTTCTGTTTCTCCACATCCTTGCCAACGCTTATTATTTGTCTTTTTGATATTAGCCATTCTAACAGATGTGAAGTGGTATCTCACTGTGGTTTTGATTTGCATTTCCTGATGACTAGTGAAGCTGAGCATCTTTTCAAGTCAGTTGTTTCTTTGTTGATGTTATGTCTCGGTGATCTATCTATTATTTTAAGTGGGGTATTGAAATCCCCTATTATTATATTGCTATCAATAGAACTGCCTTCAGTTCTATCAGTATTTGCTTTATATGTTTAGGTGCTCTGATGTTGGGAGCATATATATTTATAGTTGTTATATCTTTCTGTTGAATTGACCCATTTATCATTATATAATTACTTTCTTTGTCTTCAGAGACAGCTTTAAATTTAAAATCTATTTTGCTTCATGTAATTATAGCTATCCCTGTAATATCTTTTTACAGATTAACAGAATTGATAAGGGAATCTTCATGCTAATGTCAATGATCTGTGCTTAGGGAACTCTAAGCAGTGGGAGTTATTTGGGGTGGCTTGAAATATTACCTATTATATAAAACTATAAAAATAGCTGGTACCCAGTCTGTGGCTCCTTATATCACCATCAAATTTTATAGTTCATAAATTTGATGGGAGTTAGTTTGACTAATCTTTACCAGTTCTGATTCTTCTAGCTCTATATAAGAAGATTAAGGGAAGAATAGTGTGTTTCTTTAAACCTACTATTATTAATTGGGCCCATAAATGGATGATTGGCTTTGCTTTCACTTTAAATTTATATGTGACTTGAAAACGGTCAGAGAGCTTGAGTTTTTAAGTTTGAAGATAATTTCAGACAATCATTATAAAATCTCTTTTCCACCAAGTTGTTCTGGGTTGATAGCATCAACTTAGGAGGTGTTTTGCAATGTAACTAATTAGGTACACCAGGAGATTTTGGTTCTGTTTCACATGTGATAACATTAAACATCTGGAGTCAATATTTCTAAATGAGAAAATTTTAAAATAGCATCATTAGTATTATTTACACTTACAAAAACTAATAGAAATATTAAAAATGGAACAAAGATATAAATTCAAAATATGTATTTTTTCTCATCATGGTTCGTTTTATGTATTTTTGTCTCAAAACTTACATCTTAGTTAATATTCTTATCTTTTTGTTTTATCGTGAAACTTTTAAAATTGCCATAGTGCTTTGAATTTTCTTTCACAACCTCAAACAGTACCTGAATAAATAAACCTTATCTTTAAAAAAGCTTTCTGTTTCTACTGAGGCTATAAATTGGAGACGTGCAAAATCATACTCTGTCCAATATTTTATTTGCAAGTACTGATACAGTTAGATAGATGGAAAGATAGAGATAGAGATATAGAAAGAGAGATAAAACCCCCTGAAAAACTGATAGCTAAAAATGCATTTTTAAAAATAAAGAATATTTAGGGCTTATGAGGATTGTTTTTTGGAATCTTATATTTATTTTCCACTTGAGGTACTTGCCTAAATATTAGCAAAAATATTTCTTTATCATGCACAATTTATGAGAGATAATTTAGTATCTCTCTTTAATAAAATAATGCTGATTTTCAGATTTTACATATTATTCACAAGCAATATGCCCGTCTTACTATTGATCCAGTCATTACAAAGTGCAGGTAATGTGGGCCAAATCAAAGATGGGATAAAAAAATTTTTTTGTGGACCAAGAGTGGATTTCAAACCCTGTCTCTACCATAAAAATGATCATCCAATACATATTGTTGGGGTATTTGCTGAACAATCTGGAAAATATATAAATTTATAATTTCTACTTTATACCATATACCTATAGCATATTAAGCATGTATTAAATTAAAATTTTTAAAAAAATATTAGTTAAAATACATTCTAAAGCTAAATGTAATTAAAGTAATAATAAAAATACTTATAGAAATACATTTTACTACATACCATTATTACATCTATCCATGTCACTTACAATAAATAGAAAAAAATAATTAGCAAACTAGACCAAGAGTCAGCAAACTATTGTTTGCAGGCCAATCCCAATCCATTGCATGTGCTATGAACTAAAAATGAGTTTTACATCTTTGAGTATTATTAAAACATAAAAGAGAGGGAGCATAACTCCCTACTTCTAGGTGTGAGCTGTGTATACTGACTTCCCTCTAAAGAGTACAATATGGAAATGGGGGAAAAAAAGCAACTTCACAGTGGAGAAACCTTACAAACACTACCTCATCTTGGTGATCAAGGTCAACAACAACCATAAATCATGTTGATAGTGTGGACCCTTGATATGATGTGAGAAAATGGCGCTTTACCTCTGTGATCTTCCATCCCCAAACCCATATCCCTAGTCTAATAATGGGAAAGATATTAGACAAACTCCACTAGAGGGGCATATTTCCTAATACCTCAAAACTTTCAAAATCATGAAAAACAAGGAAAGTCTGAGAAACTGTCACAGCCAAGAGGAGCTTAATAAGACATGACAAGTAAAAATGATGTCATATTCTGGATGGGATCATGGGACATAAAAAGGACGATAGGAAAAGACTAAGAAAATGTGAACAAATTATGGACTTTCGTTAATAATAGTGTGTCAATATTGGTTCATTAATTATAACAAATGTACCATATTAATGTAAATTGTTAATAATTGGGACAGTTATGCAAAGATTACATTGGAACGCTGTACTATCTGCTCAATTTTTCTGTAAATCTAAAACAATTCTAAAAAAGTAAAGTCTATTAATAAAAATAATAAAAAGAAGAAGAACGTGTGACAGGAAACATATTTGGCCCACAAAGCCTAAAATGTTTAGCATCTGGCCATTTATAGAAATGTTTGCTGATATCTCAGTTACATTTTTAAAAAAATATTTAATCTCCACCAGGCTAATTCAGTTGGTAGAGGATGAAACTTTAAAAAATACTACATTTATTCTATCAGGTTATGATGAATTATGGTGAAATAATGACCCCAAACCTCAGTAGTTTAGTTCAGTTTAGGTAGGAAAAAAAATCCTAATTTTTCCCTTTAGTAATCTAACTTCAGTCAACTTTCTTTTCTTACTGATCTTACTATATCATATTGAAATTATATTTTGAATGTCTGTCTTACCTACCAGACAGCCAAATCTTAGGAGAAAGGAACTATGCCTGTTTATATTTCCATTACCAAGTGTACGACCAGGAATATAGAATGGGGGAAAAATATGTATTCAATAGAATTAAAGTCTTTAAATATAACTGCAGGTAAACATGACTGCTCAGTAGCAGGATGAAATATATTATCAAGAATTATCGTACTAAAATCTGTCTCACCTGTAGTGGAAAATGAAACAGAAACAAGTACTGTAGGGGAGAAATTAATAAAGTCAGTTTTGCAGAGTTCAGGTTTTAGTGAGTGATAAACTAGGTTTCAAACTGCTAAAAGGACAACTTAACCTGTGCTCCCTGCAGTTGAAGCACAGAGTCTTAACCAGTGGACCACCAGGGAAATCCCAATATATTCGTTTTATATACCTCATTTTCATCATATTTTTGAGCATAGATAACAATATTTACTCTTAAGAATGTCGTGATAAGTAAATGAATCTATGCCTGCAACCTCCTCAAGCATCTCTAAGACACAGCAGAAATCAAACATGTTAATTTTACTACATTATAAGTCTAAGATAATTACTCATATTTTTATAAAACCTATGAATGCTATACTATATTAATTCTATACTAATGTGTATGTTCAAACAAATGTAAACTGTAAATATATTTTCAAAACATGGAATAATATTATTCACATGCCATTTGGTTTGCTGACATTTATTTCCAAAAGAGCAATTGAATTTGTCTTTCTCATTCTTAGTTTTTATGAAATAGCTATAGAAGTGGAAAAAGAAAGCTTTGTAGTTGTCATTCAAACCTTCCTCAAAATTAATTTAGGAGTCATGGTATGCCTGAGAAACTTTGTGTCTTTAAGGGATTTGCATATATGTTTCAAATAGAAGTATTTGACATAGCATCAACTCACAAATTGTTACAGATTTTGCTCCTTAACTGTAACAAAGGTAGTAGATACATTTTTTTGAAACAGTCACTAATCTTACTAATATAACCTGTTTTTTAAATAGTTTCTGTTTTAAAGTTACATTTCTTAATTTTTGTATTCTCTCTCAGAAAAGTAATGCAGTGCAACAATTTAGTATTTTTTTCTTTAGTAAACTGAAGTTATACTCCCTAAATTAGAAGTAGTTTCAAAACTCACTAAATAAATAAAATTCTATATTACTTATATTACTACTATTTAACCGGCATTAATAATCATTACATTTGTGCAGTTTTCTGATTGTGCTAAATTAAAACTTTTTTTTTTGTTTGTTTGCGGTACGCGGGCCTCTCGCTGTTGTGGCCTCTCCCGTTGCGGAGCACAGGCTCCGGATGCACAGGCTCAGCGGCCATGGCTCACGGGCCTAGCTGCTCCGCGGCATGTGGGATCCTCCCGGACCGGGGCACCGGCAGGCGGACTCTCAACCACTGCGCCACCGGGGAAGCCCTTTTTAAATTTTTTTTTTTTTTTAAACATTTTAAAATTAGATAGTTGTTGTTTCTTTAACCATATTGGGAAACTGATATCCCTGAAGTAATTCATATTAAAATGGAGTACTAAAAGATTTCTCTAGCACATCATTTTCTGTTCACCATGAGCATTTTACACTGAGAAAAAAAAATTTTCATGTATATTAAATAATTGGATTGATTCTGTGCAAATAAAATAAATTCCATCTAATATACTAGTTCTAAAGTATATAAAATATCACTTTATTGAGTCATGTTTAGGCATTTATTGAGAAGTAAAATTATTATATCTTGTCAAGAAGAGTAGAAAGTATATGAAATGTAGAGAAATGTTAAGCATTTAGAATATCTTCTTCCAAATATACAGACAGGATCTGTAGTGTGTGTGTGTGTGTGTGTGTGTGTGTGTGTGTGTGTGTGTGCATGAGCACACATGCATGCTTGATTTTTATTTATATTAAAAGAAAAATTAGATATAATTGTCAAGAAATATTAAATATTTTAAAATTAGTGAATATGGAACTTAAGACTGGAAATATATATGTACATGGCTGCATTATTTATTAATTTTTTTGTAAAATATGTATATTGTTCTTTTTCTAAGTTTGATCATAACACAGAATAGTCCTTTTATCTTTAATCATATGATCTGATCTTCTAATCATATTTTGAGTATTTACCAAAAGAAAAAAAAAAAAAGGAAAGAAGGCAAAGTGGTTAAAATGTTTTACTGAAAAATGGCCTGAGACCTGGGAGATAGAAAAATATTTACCCCTTGTTATTTCATCTCCTAGCCAGCAAATTTAAAGTTCTATACAATGTCATTGGGCATTCAAAACCATTTTAAAACTTCTTCTTTTTTTTTTTTATTAGTTACACAAGCTATGCCACTCATTCATAGCAGAAAACAAGTAGAAAATCCAGAACTTGCAACCAAGATGCCCTTCAGTAGGTGAGTGTATAAATAAACTCAGCATCCCAGCAATGGAATGTTCATCCCAGCAATGGAATTCACACTAAAAAGAAATGAGGTATCAAGTCATGTAAAGACATGGAGGAAACTTAAATGCATACTAGTAAGTGAAAGAAGCCAGTCTTACAGGCTACATATTGCATAATTCTAAATACATGACATTCTGAAAAAGGTAATGGGGACAGTAAAAGATCAGTGATTGGGAATGGGTAAGGGATGACAAGAAGAGCACAGAGGGTTTTTAGTGCAGTGAAAATACTCTGTATCGTGTCATGATGATGGACACATGTCACTCTACATTTGTCCAAACTCATAGAATGGACAACACAAAGAGTGAACTGTCATGCAAACTGTGGACTTTGGGTGATAATGATGCATCAGTGAAGGATTCATCATTTATAAAAAACGTACCACTCTTGTGGCAGTGTTGATAATGGGTAGGGAGGCTATGCACATGTAGGAGCAGAGGTGTATGGGAAATCTCTATACCTCCCCCTCAGTTTTACTGTGAATCTAAAACTGCTCTGAAAAATAAAGTCTTTAAAAAATTCCAGGAACTCTGGGTAATTTTGGACCTTAGTGTAATGCCTAAATCTCAAACAGGTTAATTTCTGTCCTGAACAAAGGACTAAAGAAATTTGGTTAAAATGAATAAAATTAGAGAATTAGATAAAAATAATGAAAACTAATGTTAATATTCTCAACTCATGAGATCTTATTCAGCTTTTGCAGAATTATGAGAGTATGAATTATGTTAATCATCACCTAAAACTGTAAAATTAAAAAATATATATTTGCAAAGGACATTGCCTTAAAATAGCCAATTATTATTTAGAAAATATTTGATGAAATTGATGCAAAATATTGTAATAATGTAAACTGTCTACTGATTTTCAATTCATACACTATAAGGCTTATGATTATTATCCTGATTAGGTTTGCTTTATTTTTATAACTGCCGGCTCCACTTCCTAAGATCCCATTTGCTCCTCAAAACATCTACCTCTATATGCTTCTAAAGTAACTCTTGTTAAGAACAACCCAATAACCATCACTTTGAGAATTTCAGTATCACCACATCTATGTTCTCATTTTATAGTCCCTTACCAGTTTTCGTCCAACTGGCAAATTGTTTTATTTTCAGATTTCTTTTGCTCTTGATCTCTGTGTTGTGTGACTTAAACGTAATTTTCAAATTGTTTTCATTCTAATTATTCTCAATGAATAGTTAAAAATCTAGAGTGGTAAGAACCTGATGCATACACAATTGATATTATTATTACTGGCTATTAGATATTCATTATGGTGTTTTATATCCATTATATTTGAGCATTATGTGACATCTATTAGTATACTGATACTTATTGTATGAACTTTCAATATACTGTGCAAAGGGATTTCTTATAATAATGCAGCACTTTTTACAAAGTAAGTAGTCAGTAAATAATTCTTGAATTTAATGGATTAGGCTACTAAATTTTAGGGTCAGTCCTTTAGTACTGTTTTATACTAGATTTTATTTAAATATAGTGTGGTTTATTTAGCACATAATTTTGCAAACAGTTTCTTGTTTGTTTCTGTTCTGTTGTATAGAAGCCTTGATGAACTATGGATAGCCATTTTTTTCTTTAATATATAAGTACATTAATATCCAAATCACTTTATTTTCCAGGACATGCATTTGAAACATTAAGCTATGTGATATAACTAGCACAAACTAAAATCCTGTATTTGTAAAAGCTATTTCATCATTGATAATAAAGCATATCTAAAATAAATGCAGAAGTAGAAATCAACTTGTGAATTATACTGTGCTCTATAAAAAGACAGTTATTTTATTGAGCTCTCTTGAGCCACATAAATACCAAATTAAATGATTCTGAAACTCCTAATTATTTTCAACTCAGTGCCATACTCTACATATAGTAGAAACTATTGGGGAAAAATAAATCTATAATAGAGTAATAAAAATGTAAAATTCAGAACTATATTTATGTTCATATTTAATTGTATCCCTTACTGTAGATATTTTACTATTTTGATCTGTTCACATCAAATCATGGTGAATAATATTTCATTCATCTACAATAAATCTTATTAAGTGAAACCGGATACAGTTTCATGCCGGCTCAGAATAATACAGTTGGATGTGCATTGATGTTTTGGAGTTTCTGATGGAAATATGTTTCAAGTAGGTTGCAATAATCCAATTTCACTTTGACCGGTTACTGCTAAATGTCACTCAGGGTTATTTAAAAGTATTTTTTCAACTTCAGAAATAAAATTTTAAAGTTGAAAAAGGGATAATGTATATCATTTATGTCAAAACCGTTCATTCTCAATTTGAGGAAACTGTTGCACAGAGGGGATAAGTAATGTGCTTAGTCACATAGCTAATGGAGATGTGAAATTAGAGAATAATTTTTTGATGTGACTACATTTTCATGTGTATTGCTTTGCAGCAAGGAAGCCACAGAAAGAGACTTTTGGGAGTGGAGACAAGTCCTTTAAATACAAGGTTAAAGAAACTTTTCCAGAAATGGATTGTGACTTAGAGATTATTTCTTCTTATTTTTCCTGAGCCTCTAATCCAAGGAGTTTGTCAGTAGATCCTTGTATATGTATTTATCTAAGATTAAAAGTAACCACGTCTTCCTGAGAATGACTCAATGAGTAATAGCATTGAGTTTTCTTATTTAATCACTGGTGAGGGCTCTGAGCTCATTGCCTCAAAGGAGTTGTAGTTATTTGGTGGAGCTGCAGGAATATTGTTTTCAGAAAGTTTTTAGAGAATGTCCTCAATATCGTTTTACTCCCTACAGGTTTAAGTAATATTTAAGAAGTGAAAGAACTTGGAACATAAAATGGGAGCAAAATTTCAGAATTGAGAGAAGTTGAGGATGCTAAGCAGTACACTTTAAGAATAGCCAACAGAGCCAGATTCAAAGTCAATAGAATCCTCAGAACATACACATATAGATTAAACATCCACTTTATAAAGTCATTCATAAGAATATGCTTCAAGATCTATGCCACATGAAAGAAATAATGATGAGTAAATAGGATTCTTTGCACTAGTAATCATCCATTCCAAATTAATTGAGATCCTGTAGTATAGCTGAAAATATTTTAGATACTAGGTAAACAGCAATAAATAAAACACAGCCCTAACCTCAATTATTTCAAAATATGCAGAGAAATGTAAATTTAGAAGTCAAGGTGTATAAGAAATCTAATAAAAGAAAGTAGAATAATAGAGATGATTCTTTGGATGAGTTTTAATGAAGCAATACGAATTTTCTAGTATATAATGGGGCAGTAGAATTCCAGTGACAGTGATGTAAATGCACATTTGCACATGGCGGATAGAGAGCCTGGGGATTTAGAAAACTGCTTGGATAGACTCTGACATTTTAACTTGAGCCCCCTTGCCTAAAGAGTATTCATACATCTTTGCCATCCTGAATGTTTTTGTGGCCTGATATAAAGCATGCAGATTTTAGAATAGTGACCGAAAATAAGTTTTTTTGATATGTTAAAAAAAACTGGATGTAAGAGATGATAAAATGTGATGAAAAAAGACTTTGAATACTTAAACATGGAATAAGTGGGTGAATTATTAAAATATAAAACTCTTTAGAAAAACTTTCCTATGAGTTCCTCAGCCCTTTTGTCATGCTGTTTTCAATTCAAAGGCACGGTGATTCTACAACATCATGTCTTTCTGTTGCTTCATTGTCTAGTCAGTTTCTACACTGATTATGGGCTATTTGTATCCAATTTGTTTTCATTGGTCAAATTGTTAAACAGATTGTTGCCAGATAGCCATGTCAAGTACTGTGCTAGAAGCCAGTTGCAGGGATTATCGCAGATGTCACTTTCTAGTGCCAAGTATTATATTTTTTTGCATGTGTTTGTTTGCTTTTTGCATTGCAATTATCATTTTATAAAGCCTGCTAAAATATATCTATATTTTCTACTACAGATAGAAATTGGTCTGTTCTGTTACTGTCCCACACAGCAGTCTGCAATACAATAAGGCATTATTCACATAATGAGATCTTAGAGTAAATGTTCTTACCACTTACTGATCTCCTGTTTTCTCCTTCTTTCTCATTTATCTGTGAACTCACTTCCATAATTTAAAGTAAAATACTTGTAGTTGAGGATTTTCACTCTTCATTTTTACCTTTTCCAAAAGGGAAGGATGATCTTACTTTGTATTCCTTCCTTATCTCTTCAAGTTCAAAATAGGAAACTGTCCATAAATAAGGAGACTTGTTACTTATTACAGTGGATGTCAAAACAGAAACATTGTCAAATGTATCAGACCAAGCCTTATCTACTCTATATTCCATTCTCTCAGGTCACTAAATAAGGAATATAAATTATTAGATTTAATTTCAACATTTTAATTGATATAGTTTAGCTACCAAATAATCATGGAATATCTATTTGTATGGTGCTATTTCAAATTTACATAAATTTGCAAATTTACAAACAAATATTTTATAGAAATAAATGATTTTAAACATGCTAAATGTAAGGCATGTATCTTATATATGCGCAAGATCATACTCTTTAAATACAAGGTGCAGAATTACTTTGTTATTAACAAATGCTAGATAAAAAAATAGGACATTTTCAAGTAGATATAGCCATTTCCCAATTTGACAAAGCTTCATTGGCACAAACATGTCTTTCATGTTTGAAATAAAATTAAAATATTATAATTGGGTTAATTTGACCTTATGAAAAAAAATATCCTTTTTTAGTATATCCTGTCTTTACATGTAATTAAAATATATCCAAAAATTGGGGTATTGACTGACAGATTTTTTTTTTTCCACAATGATTGTAGAACTTTGGCATAATACAGCTCCTGAATAACAAAGAAATGCCAAATCTTCCTTCAAAATACTGATCAAAACTCTTCATCATGCTACGGATTGATAAAGCATGAAGGTTAAAAGCATAGATTCTTGATAGAGATGTCCTAGATTCAAGTCTTAGTTTGTTCAATTTCTCCTTTTTGACCAATGTCAAGTCACCTAAAAAGTCTAATCCACAAATCTATATTTTAAAAGCAGTAATATTTTACCTATTTTATAGTATTTCTGTGTATTTTAAGAGTTCATCAAGGTAAAACACAAAGAATAGTGCTTTGCAAACGGTAAGAATACAAAAAATGTTGATGTTTAATTAAAATATATGAAACACACAATCAAAATAAATGCAAATAAGTTCCCTGATATTCAGTTTCTCTACTTCTATTTATTTTGTTCTTTCATTCATGCATCTGTGAAATTATTCATTGATTTTTCAAGTCATCCCTATCTGTCATATCCATAAGCACAATAGCATGCACATAACAAGCACTTGATAAAGTTATGAATGTATGAATAAATGTTTCAGTTAATCAATTTGAAATGGACTTATTCTCACTAATTTACTGTTATTCAGAATGTTTACTATTCTGCACATCTTTTTGATAGTCTTAACTATGGGTTTGTCTATTAAAAGATAATAAAATATTTCAAGCCAGAGATATAAGAACATCAGAGAATTCCAAGTGAGATGATTAAATGCATGTTATCATTATTTATTGTTAATTTCAGTTACTATTAATAATAATACCAGGCACACCACAGGAAAACACATCATAACCAAACTTCTGAAAACCCAATTATGACAGCCAGGGATAGAGAAAACTGATGGCAGAAAACAAAGATAAAAATATAAGCAGATTTTCTAACAGAAAACGTGCAAACTAGAAGTCATACAAATGACTTCTTTAAAGTACCGCAAGGAAAAAATAATCCTCTCTACCAAGAATTCCATCATAAGCAAAAATAAGGAGTTTGACATGAGACAGTTGCATCTACCAGACATTAAGAATGCTGGTAGGGGCTTCCCAGGGGATTCCCTGGTGGTGCAGTGGTTGAGAGTCCGCCTGCTGATGCAGGGGACACAGGTTCGTGCCCCGGTCTGGGAAGATCCCACATGCCGCGGAGCGGCTGGGCCCGTGAGCCATGGCTGCTGAGCCTGCGCGTCTGGAGCCTGTGCTCCGCAACAGGAGAGGCTACAACAGTGAGAGGCCCGCGTACCGGAAAAAAAAAAAAGAATGCTGGTAAATAAAATTTTTTTCATTTTAATTGCTAAAAGATAATTGGCTGCCTAAAGTAAAAATAATAAACTTGCACTATGGTATTTAAATTGCCTGAAAAATAAAATTATTGCCAATATTATGGAGGACTGAGAGGAATTTTAACTATATCTGAAGTAATAGTATAATAAAAGGGTTATCATTTATAAATTATTTGGAAGTTGAGTGTGATAAATAACATATATACCTAATAGTAACCATCATATTTTTAAAAAGAGATACAACTAATTAGGCTCCTATCTTCCCACAGAAACTGGGTATTGTGGGGCACCAGCCTTAATGATTACATTTCAAAGGCTTGTTTCCCAAGTCCTTGATAAAGACAGTCCTGGGTTGTAAGACCAGCAAGAGGCTTTAAAATATTTACATCTCAAAGGGACAGAGAAAGGTTTACAATTACAACTTTTCTAAAGTAAATGCTTCAATAAAAGAGAGGTCAGGGACCTAAAGTCAGGAGAAGCCTGTCTAAAGCTTGTCAAACTGCAAGGGACAATAAGGATGTCTTGGTCATATATTCTTTTCCCACTTTAAAAATAAAAGCATGTATATTGCCATAGCACTTCGTATTTATCTAGAAACTTGTACATCATATGATTGAATCAGAATTTATGATCAATGAAATGAAATTTTTAACTTGTATACTAACGTATATATACAAATATCTATAAATATTTCTATATATAGCTATATATCTGTGAATATACACATATTAAATATTTACTTATATATACATACACACACACATATATAACTCTCTATCTGTATTAAACTAAAATAACTTTATACTGATGTCTTCACCTCTACTTACCACTTAGGAATTCTAGCCTTCTCTGATTCCTTTTCTGTAAGCTTCCATCCTAGGATCCTTTGATCTCTTTAAAGACTTTTTTTTTTTTTTACATTTGTACACATAAAGCTTTCCTTTTGTGCTATAAATACCTATGGGTTTTGACAAGACATAATACCATGTATTCACCATTGCAGTATCGTACAGAACAGTTTCACCACTCTAAAATATTTCCTGTGCCTCAAAAATTCAGTGTTGCCCTACTTCCCCTGAATTAGTTTGCTAAGGCTGCTAGAAGAAAATACCACACACAGGATGGCTTAAAATGGAAATTTTTCTCATAACTCTGGAGGTTGGAAGTCTAAGATCAAAGTCCCAGCAAGGTTGCTTTCCAATGAGGCCTCTCCCCTTAGCTTGCAGATGGCGATCCTCTTGCTGTCTCTTTACATGGTCGTGTTTCTGAGCATGCACACTCCTGGTCTCTCTTTGTGTGTCTTAATCTCCTCTTCTTATATAAGGACACCAGGCAAATTGGATTAGGGCCCACTCCAAAGGCCTCGTTTTAACTTGCTTACCTTTTTAAGGCCCTGGAACCAAATACTGTTATATTCTGAGGTACTGTGGGTTTAGGACTTCAATATAGGAATACTGAGGGATAAAATTCAGCCCATAACAACCTCCAAGTCCATGGTAATCAGTGACCTTTTTATCTTTGCTATAGTTTTACTTTTTATAGAATGTCCTATACCTGGTATCATACATATTCAGCCTTCACAGACTGGATACTTTCACTTAGCATTATGAGTTTAAGATTCATGCATGTCTGTTAATGGCTTTAGAACTAATTTATTTTTCTTGTTTAATGATATTAATTGTATGGATGAGCCTTAGCTTGTTTATCTGTTCACCTATTCAAGGATATCTTGGTTGCTTCTAGTTTTGTTTTTGGTTTGTTTGTTTGTTTTGCGGTACACAGGCCTCTTACTGCTGTGGCCTCTCTCGTTGTGGGGCACAGGCTCCAGACGCGCAGGCTCAGCGGCCATGGCTCACAGGCCCAGCCGCTCCGTGGCATGTGGGATCCTCCCGGACCTGGGCACGAACCCGTGTCCCCTGCATTGGCAGGCGGACTCTCAACCTCTGCATCACCAGGGAAGCCCTGCTTCTAGTTTTTGAAGCAACTTGGTTGCTTCTAGTTTTTGATAGGTATGAATGAAACTGCTATAAACATTTATATGAAGTATTTTTCATGCACATGTTTTAAATCAGTTGAGTAAATACCTCAAAGTATGATTGCTTGGTTTTATCTTCCTTTCCAATCTGTGTACCTTAATGAAATTTGTCATGCTCAGTGCACAAGAAGAACAACTGCTTAATTGTGTAGGCAAGGTATTTGTATAGAGTACATGATATTGTAACATACACTTTGAAAATGATAACTATTTGTATAACTAGTAAACAATACCTTATTTTCCTCTTAACACTGAAGAGAGCCATCTGTTCACAGTGATTCATTTTGTTAAGCATTATCTTATGGTTCAAAAATTATTTCGAAGTAAATTCATAATGTCTTTCTGTATTTTTATATTGAGTACAGCCTCCTTTAATATTTTTTCCTTTGATATTGCAAAAACAATGCTTCAAAAAAATCTAATATAGTGTTCCTGAAAGTACATTACTATGCTTATGTTCATTGTTTGCATTCCAGAACACTGTTGTTATATCAGGGCTACCCTTCATTACTCTACCTGATTTGATTCTCTAATTCCTACATTCCATGCATTAACCTTTAATAGGTAACTCTCACATTCTAATTAAGCATCTCTTCAAGTGACATTCCAAAGGGAACATAAGGATTGTCCAAAAATGTTTTTTATTTAGATTTTACATGTGACTAATTGTTTGACTGAAAACACGATTCTGAATTTAAAACAATTGTCTATCTGAATTTTTAAGGTAATACTTTATTGCTCTCTAGGACTCTGCATTTATTATGAAAATCCCAAGGCTACTATCATGTTTATTATTATTTTTGTTACTTCTTTTTCTCCCTTGAGCATCTTTTTATCCTTGATAATATGAAATTTCACAAAGATATGTAGTACTATGAGTGTGTGATTTTGCTTTCTCTAAGTGTGGCTTTAAAATTTTTATTTTGTTGGGATCTTGAGCTGTATAAACTGAGGAAGAATCACCTAAAAACTATACAGCAGTAGGTTTATTTTTTTACTTTATTATTATTATTTTTAAGATTTTCCAGGTAGATCTGGTTCTCTTATTCAGCCATACTTGTTGTATAAATGGACCTTTGTTCCTTATAGCAAAGGATGTATATCCTGTTTCTGTTAGGTCTTCCATAAATTCCCAAAGGCTGTGAGTGAAACATCTGTGACTGTCAAATATTCACATTTAATACCAGCCTTAGCAACAAAATAGTTAGGTCAAAGAAATTCGCATCTATGATCATTAACTGCTCGCATTAAACATAATTATAGTTTAAAACTGTATTTGAGCAAAACACTACTGCTCAATCTTTTTTTCTTTTTTTTCATCTTTTGGACTTCTAGCATAAAGATATATTACTCATAAATGATCAAATGTGTTAAGGACTGTAAAATGTACGCTATTTTCTATCTAAGTTTCCAGATATATTATTTACATTATACCTTGTATCTCACTTTATGACTGGCATTGGATTTGTATTTTCACAAAATTATGATCATTATTTAATAAATTCTTCCAAGGATACAACATTTAGTTTTAATATCTTTGGACAGTTTTATTTGTGAATGGATTTTTAACAGACCTGAGGTGATAAGAATGGAAATTGTGGGAGAAATTGCACTCATTTATGATTAAATTGCAAGAATCACATATTTCATGACAATGTATAAATGCATTTCCATTAATAATATAAACATCTTGGCATTTATCATATATCATTTAGAATCGGAAAGATATGAGTTTACAAAGACCTGAGTATGTTTCCAACACATTTTGTAATAATAATTATTAACTATTGGTAAGTGCATTTAGTAGAAATTTCATTGTATTTATTAAAACACATTGGTCTATCATTTCACTTTGAGAGTGTGTTCATTTTCTTTCCTTCTTCTATTTGACCATTTCCCTACCCAGTCCCATCATCACTTTCCATTCACCCAGCACTATTAGTCTTTGTTTTTCTTTGTCTCAGGGAAAGTATGTGGGAGGGAGAGAAGCAGAAATTGCCTCTATGAATCCTAATTAACATTTCAAGATTCTACCTGAGACAGAAGAGAGAGGTTAGAATGCAGAAATGATAAATTAGCTTTCAAAAATCTAAAAAGAAAGGGTTAACTTAAAAAAGATTTCTACTGGTTGGGAAAAAGAGTTCTCTGGGACCCAGAGCAGTGGATACTACTTGCATTGTGTGGCAGCACCCAAGTGGAGATGACAAAGTTCTAAAAAGAGAAAGGTCATACGGTTCAGCTAAATAGATAACATCCAAGATTTTGGCCTTTCCAAGCTTGAGAAAAAATTTCAGTGTTTCAAGCATGTTATAAAACCAGTGGAAATTTGCCAATCCTAAAGAGGACAGACATAAAGGAAGATACAAATGACTGAAAATAAAGGAACACTTCCCATCTACCAACCCCATTCATCCTTAACACTTTATAAGCCTTAGATCCTTATTATACACTGTTGTGATGAGAAAAAAAGCTATTTTCAGTTGCTGCCTATGCATGACAACCCTGCTGATACCCAGAGTCTGGACATATAGATAAGGACCTGAACTTAGGATTCCTGCCACAAGTTCCCACTTTTCTTTTCCTGGGGCACCTTTTAAAATCAACTTAGAGTTGATTCTTAAAAAGTTAGTGACCTCGGTCCTAACCACTTTATCTTTATAATAGGCGCTTGCTACCGTGCTCTCTGTCTCTTGCTTGCTGGTGACCTGGGACAGAGGACTGCCTTTCTTCCATCTCATTGTGACACTGCCTGATTCTGGGATCCGTAAGTAATACACTTGTTACTTTACTTCCTTTGCTGAATATACTGAAACTGAGCCTTCAATCAAAATGAGCCCAGTGTTTGTATTTCCCAAAAGTGGGAGCATGGATGCTGAGGGAGCTACCTGTCAACTCTGTGTACGTAGCTTGTGCCTCCTCATTCAGAAGGTCATAATCTACATATTTTTAACTTAATACGCCAGGTACCACACAACCACCCCAATACAATTGCCTTCTCAAAAGTTATGTCTTTGAATGCTAATTGCAAAGCATGAGAGAGGGATTGCAAGTTGGCTGTTTGAAGTTGTCCATGCCACTCTTCAATGTGTAATTTATTTTATATAGGCTAACTGTAGCAGCATTTTATGGCAAAAATGTTAATTAAAATACTTTTGTTCACTTAAATGTAGTGAAAAGAGGATACGTAGGATTTGGAGTCAGAAGACATCTCAAATCTTGTCTCTGTTGCTGTTAATATCAGTGCCTTATACAAGTCATTGATCGTTTCAGACCAGTTTCTCTACTCATAAAAATTATGATAATGATTCCAAAGTCTCTTACTTGTTTTAAGAATCAAATAATTTAGTGAATAATTTATAAATTTCAATAAGTTATCAAAAATAGTCAGGAAGCCATATAAAATCACAGCAAATTTTAATAATTAGAAACCTATCGTTATAAGAGAAATTTTCCTTTAAAATCATTAGGGAAAAGAAACTATACTGACAGATGTAAATGATATGTAAAGAAATACTTAATTACGCATAGAGTACATGCTATTTAAATTAAAATATTTGTAGTATTTAAATATATTATGATTCCAAAATTAATTTAGCATTTTGAGTTTTATTGATATAATGATGCACACGAAACTTTAAAGTGAAAGTTCGATAGAGTAAAATTGAAAAAAAAATCTGTTCTCATTTCATGACAAATTTAAGAAGCTCAGCTAATTGAACCACAGGGATACAGTGTAATACAAAAAAAATTTTACACCAGTTGGTAAATTTCCTGAATTGTGATATAATGTATACAGCTGACCCTTGGACAATGAGGTTTTGAACTGTGCAGGTCCACTTATATGAGGATATTTTTTGATAGTATATACTATGGTTCTGTACAATCCATGGTTGGTTGAATCCATGGATGCAGAGGGAAACACGGCTACAAAGGGCTGACTATAAGTTATACTAAATTAACCCCCCCTCTGTTCAAGAGTCAACTATATTAGCATGAAAATCTCAAATTTTTTAACAAATAATAAAACCTTAAGTAACGTTGTTAAGAAATTACTTCCTGACCTGTATCTCCGGTGTATGATTATAACTTAAGATATTACATAAAACTACATCTAAATGGATTTGGTATAATAATGTAATCAAATAAAAATTTAAAAATGACTAGTTATTTGAATGAGCAGTGATTTTAAAAGTTATTATGTGGTATACGCTACACTGTTTAATACAATATCAGGAGTAGATTTTGAAAAAAAGTTTTTTGAGTCATTAATGCTATTTGTCTCTGAAACAGAACTTTTTCCTCTTAATTCAGCACTCAGCAGTGCTGTGAACATATTGATCTGTAATCAACTGCTGACATAGTTATTTGGCTTAAGCCATATATTTACTGAACTGCAAACACAGCACTATGACAGGCATATATAAAACAGTTTTCTAGTACACACAAAAACTCATTGCAAACACTTTATCTAAGTGACAGTTTTATCTACAGTTTTCTTTCTTCAGTTTGTTCAGTAAAGAGTGTGTTAGTCACCATAAAAATAACATATTGCTATAAATCATCTCCTAAAGCAAAATTAATTTTGTCTTTCCTCATAATAAAGATTTAATAGATTTTAAAAGCCTACGAATAGCACATATTCAATATAGCTTGATTGCAGAGCATTAGCATTTTGAGCATTAATTTATCAGCAAAATCTAAAAATGGTGGGGCAACTTTTCATTTATCAGGGATTTATTACTTAATATTGCAAAAATTGTTGCAGTTTTACTACTTTATAGCATATTTGATATATGAGGTCAACTATTCTTCAATATATTAGCATACCACTAATCAAATATAATGAAAAATCATTAACATTTATGATTGTGATAGCTTTAAGGAATTATACTTTTCTTATACAATGTCTTATTTCATAATGTATTGATAGTATTTTCTAAGGCTTATAACTAGAGAGGTGAGAAGTATATGCATGTCATCTGTCAAGCACCATGCTTGGTGTTTAAGAGTTTAAAAAAGGAAAAAGAGTTTTTATACATCTAGTGTATAATGACTTCTATATGTGTAAGAAACACTATTGGTATAAAGAAGACATAGATGGTTTCTTTTTTCTCTTGATGGTCATGGAAGACCTTCCAAAAGAAGAGTGGTAGGTTTTGGGTTTTACTTTGACTTCTGTTTGTAGGATGCAGAGAAGTACATGCCATAAAACAGGAAATGAATCTTTGAAATTACTGAATAAATGACATATTATGTTCAGAGTTTCCTGGTCATATCTGACCAAGTTTTGTAATACTTGAGTATGCTTGCAACTGAAGCAAGTACATTATTGTAAAATGCCCTATAATTTAATTGCACATAATTTAAATGATTCTTGCTAAACAGTATTCTGAAGAGCACTTCTTTCAGCAATGATATTAAGTGCTGCATAACTTTTAGCATGTGATACATGAAAAGTACCACAAAAATGTTCCTGAAGAAAATACTAGATAATTACATATTTTAAAAATTCCTGACCAACTGACAGAAAAATATGGGAACTTCTTGGAAACCAGAAACAAAATGAATTGCAAGTTCATACACGTGAGTAGTCACTGGACCTGGGATTTCTGCAGATCTCTGCTGCCCTTCAAACTGTACTTCATGCATTGTACAGAGTGTAGGAGATGTTGCGTGGAAGCCTAGCACTCAAGCACTTCCATTTTTTTAATCTAGAGATTAGAGGAAGAGGATTTTAAATGTCTAATCAGATTGCTAGAAAAGTAAATAGAGAACTGGGAGGAGGTGGTATTAAAAAAAAAAAATTGGACGTATATATTCCAGAGTTGTTAAAAATCACAAATCAGGAAGCAAAAAGAATTCCAAGCAGGTTTAAACTAAAGAAAAACTACTCTTAAACCTGCTAATGAATATTAAAAGACAACATAATAAAATAAAATTAAATTCAATTCAATAGAGTGATTTAATTTATTTAGGAGGATGAGGCAGTACAACTGTAGATAACTTTAAGGTGAAACTATATCGCAAAGGGGGATTTTTGAGGGAAAGCCACACAATTGTTACCTGACCCTCATTAAAATGTATTATTAAAATGCATGGCACGTCTGAATGGGGAAGTCTTCCTTTAACCAAACATTTGGGAAAAGGGAAATAGTGCAAATTTGCTCTTCATCCTGTTTAATATGGCATGTAAAATGGTGAACCTTTAGAATTACCTAAACCCATTCAAGTAGCTAATTTAAAACAATCGGTCTGGGTGCAGGGAGAATTACAAAACTTCAACTAACTAATTAGAACTAATTACAAGAATTGTCTATAACATACACCTCATTGACTGGAGCCTCTGGGAAGAGCTTGTGACAGATAGTCACCATCTACTGCTGGAATTTGATGCAGTTTCAAGGTACATGCTATTTGAAAGGGATTTGTTGGCTTGTCATTGAGTTTTCATTGAAACTTCTTCTATTCCAGAAGAATATAACATATTGTGAGCTGAAACAGCCCTCCTATCTTGGGTTATGACAAATGCTATTCCCAAAGGAATGAGAATGCACCTATTTTCCTCATTAAGTGGAAACGTATTAAAAAATACATGATATTTGTGACGACTGGAGTATCAGGGACTATATGAACTGGTGGCTGCCGTGCTTTTTGTCTGGGCCAACATTAGATCCCCCTCAGGAGTTACCTAATCCCATAGCCAAAGGGGCCACGTCTAATGATCAGTTATTGTAAGATGCCAAACAGTCAGCATGGTTTACAGAGATAGATCAAAGGTAGATAAGTGGTACTTTGTCTAAAACGAAATTGCACTGCAAATAGTTTAGTTGTACTTTGAATAGAAAGGGAAACAGTGATTCACACAGTGGGATTAATTACCATTGGTGTTTCTTGAGGCATAGGGGCGATTAGATAATAACAGTAGTGTAGTGATATGGATTTTTAGTCATTCTTGGGCAGTAGGCACTAAACTGGTGAAAATGTAAATTGCTTTGTTGTGGTAAACTTTATGGAATTGGAAAGAGAAAATTAAATTATCATGTTGATAGCCATTAAAATATAGAAGGGGATAAAAGCCAGCAAGTGGATGCCTTCATTCACTGTTTGGAAGTTGTACCATGGGGACATAAGTGACCTTACAGACATTCAAAAAATGCATCTATGGGTAGAAAAATATATCTCACAATTTCTGTCAGATTCTCACAATGTAATGAACAATCATTCTGTTTATCAACAAGATAATTAGGGATTAAAAACAGCTATAAACTGTCTAGTGGAAGATCTTGGTCAGACTGTGGCTAGCAGGAGGCCCATAGAGAAATCCATTTCAGTACAGCCAGGCAGTATAAACAGTACATGTGGCTATGCCCACAAGAGACTTGAGATCCAGATTTAACTGGGTTTAGCCGTCGATTTATTCCCCAGTCCAGGAAAACATCTGAATGGGTAAGGGCCACTCTTGTTTGGAAGGCCGAGAAAATACTAATGTGATTCAAACTAATGTACTTTGCAGTGATTTTAATCCAACTCATAATATAACTGCTATTTGGTATATATTTCTGTCATAATTGGTATGATTAATTTGACTGATTTAACAAAGTATGTAATACTCTGGTGATCAAATGTATTGGGAGATTAAATTAAAATTCCCACAGGCTATTCTTCTAATGAAGGCTGTCTGGCCAAACCAGGAAGCAAAGTTAGTTAACAGTCACTTATTTCTTACATGGAATCAACTTTTCATTAAGTTGAAGTTTCTATAGTTGAAGGAAGTAAAAGTATAGAAGTATAGTCAGTCTGGGGCATGATTATGAGAACAGGAGCTTGCAAAAAAAAAAAACCAAAAAACAGGAACTTGAACATTTATATGGTAAACGTAAATGTATCTTTAAAAAATAGCTACATGTCGGCTCACTCCCTCTTTCGAGAGCACCAGAATCACAATTAACTGCTGAACAGTTATCGACAGGAAGACACTGGAACTCACCAAAAACGATACCCCACGTCCAAAGACAAAGGAGAAGCCACAGTGAGACGGTAGGAGGGGCACAATCACAGTAAAATCAAATCCCATAACTGCTGGGTGGGTGACTCACAAACTGGAGAACACTTATACCACAGAAGTCCACCCACTGGAGTGAAGGTTCTGAGCCCCACGTCAGGCTCCCCAACCTGGAGGTCTGGCAATGGGAGGAGGAATTCCTAGAGGATCAGATTGTGAAGACTAGCGAGATTTGATTGCAGGACTTTGACAGGACTGGGGGAAACAGAGACTCCACTCTTGGAGGGCACACACAAAGTAGTGTGCTCATTGGGACCCAGGGGAAGGAGCAGTGACCCCATAGAAGATTGAACCAGACCTACCTGCTAGTGTTGGAGGGTCTCCTGCAGAGGCAGGGGGTGGCTGTGGCTCACCGTGGGGACAAGGACACTGGCAGCAGAAGTTCTGGGAAGTACTCCTTGGAATGAGCCCTCCCAGAGTCTGCTATTTGCCCCACCAAAGAGCCTGGTAGGCTCCAGTGCTGGATCACCTCAGGCCAAACAACCAACAGGGAGGGAACCCAGCCCCACCCATCAGCAGACAAGTGGATTAAAGTTTTCCTGAGCTCTTCCCACCAGAGCAACACCCAGCTGTACTCAACACCAGTCCCTCCCATCAGGAAGCTTGCACAAGCCTCTTAGATAGCCTTATCCACCAGAGGGCAGACAGCAGAAGCAAGAGGAACTACAGTTCTGCTGCCTGTGGAACAAAAACCACACTCACAGAAAGATAGACAAAATGAAATAGCAGATGACTTTGTACCAGATGAAGGAACAAGATAAAACTCCTGAAAAACAATTAAATGAAGTGGAGATAGGCAGCCTTCCAGAAAAAGAATTCAGAATAACGATAGTGAAGATGATCCAGGACATCCAGAAAAAGAATGGAGGCAAAGATCAAGACGATGCAAGAAATGTTTAACAAAGACGTAGAAGAATTAAAGAACAAACAGAGATGAACAATACAATAACTGAAATGAAAAATACACTAGAAGGAATCAATATCAGAATAACTGAGGCAGAAGAATGGATAAGTGACCTGGAAGACAAAATGGTGGAATTCACTGCCGTGGAACAGAATAAAGAAAAAAGAATGAAAAGAAATGAAGACAGCCTAAGAGATCTCTGGGACAGCATTAAATGCACCAATGTTATAGGGGTCCCGGAAGGAGAAGAGAGAGAGAAAGGACCCAAGAAAATATTTGAAGAGATTATAGTCGAAAACTTCCCTAACATGGGAAAGGAAAGAGCCACCCTTGTCCAGGAGGCACAGAGAGTCCCATACAGGATAAACCCAAGGAGAAACACACTGAGACACATAGTACTCAAATAGACAAAAATTAAAGACAAAGAAAAATTATTGAAAGCAACAAGAGAAAAACGACAAATAACATACGAGGGAACTCCCATAAGGTTAACAGCTGATTTCTCAGCAGAAACTCTAGAAGCCAGAAGGGAGGGCCACAATATATTTAAAGTGATGAAAGGGAAGAACCTACAACCAAGATTACTCTACCCAGCAAGGGTCTCATTCATATTCTACAGATAAATCAAAAGTTTACAAACAAGCAAAAGCTAAGAGAATTCAACACCACCAAACCAGCTCTACAGCAAATGCTAAAGGAGCTTCTCTAAGTGGGAAACACAAGAGAAGAAAAGGACCTATAATAACAAACCCATATTAAGAAAATGGTAATAGGAACATACATATTGATAATTACCTTAAATGTGAATGGATTAAATGCTCCAACCAGAAGACATAGACTGGCTGAATGCATACAAAAACAATACCCATATATATGCTGTCTACAAGAGACCCACTTCAGACCTAGGGACACATACAGACTGAAAGTAAGGGGATGGAAAAAGATATTCCATGCAAATGGAAATCAGAAGAAAGCTGGAGTAGCAATTCTCATATCAGATAAAATAGACTTTAAAATAAAGAATGTGGGCTTCCCTGGTGGCGCAGTGGTTGAGAGTCCGCCTGCCGATGCAGGGGACACGGGTTCATGCCCCGGTCCGCGAAGATCCCACATACTGCGGAGCGGCTGGGCCCGTGAGCCATGTCCGCTGAGCCTGCGCGTCTGGAGCCTGTGCTCTGCAATGGGAGAGGCCACAAAAGTGAGAGGCCCACGTACCGCAAAAAAAAAAAAAAAAAAAAAAATTAATCCTTACGTAAACACGGAGAATCCTTTCTTTTTTCTCTACTTCCCAAGTACACAAGATCTCTATGTGAAAAAGCATGCACAGACACCTGCCCTGTTCCAGGCAGCATAGCAATTTTGGAAGTAATATCTCCTGAATGTATGCAGTAAAGAGAGATATGACCAAAAGAAATATGCACTGAAAAAAATAATGGGGTGTAATTTATATGGGAGGTAGAAACACAGCATGCCCTAGTGGTTATTGAGATTACCTACTGGCTCATACCTCACTTGGACATTTTTTTTCCTCAGAGGTTCAATGAAAACCTTGGTTTTTACGTTCAGTTGGTTTTAAAGTTAGCTTTCAATAGGTTAAAAACAATTCCAAATCTGAAACAACAACCATTTATTTAATTCATATTTTTGAGGCTAGATAGTAGGCTGGAATGAACTGGGTAGTTCTGCAACGTGGCTGAACTTGGCTGGGCTCACTGCTGGGTCATTTGGAGGCTGGCTTATCTGTGATGGTTCTGCTAAGATGATTCATCTCTGCTTACTGTGGTATCTCATCCTCCAGAAGGTCATCTTTTGTTGTTGCTCAGATGGTGGACCACCAGATTCCAAGAGGAGAGGAAAGGCATGAAAGTCCTCTTATAGCACAAGCTCATCTAGTAAAATGTTGCTTCCACTGTGTTTTAATATCCAGATCATTTTACAATGCTAGACCAGATTTTAGGAATGGGGGACTAAACTTCTCCCCATTAAAGGGAGAATTACATGGGAATAGAATTCCTATGTGGGGAGGAATTTATAGTTATTTTCACAGTATACCATATCATTATGCCGTTTTTCTTCAACAGTTACTTTCTCATAGCATGTCAACTAAATTAGATTGATTTTAAAAGAATTAGAATTTAAATCAATTTTAAAAGTTTGAAAAAATAAATTCTTCCTCTTGGCATTGTCTTCATACCAAAATGTTATGTTAAAATTATTAATTTGTCCCTAATGACAATATATACTAATTATAGGAAGTAAACCAATATTTTAATCTAAATTTGTATAGTGGTAAACATCACTGTGCAATTGTTTTCAATTTAAATTTAATGCTCATAGATGGCTTCTGGGTCTTAGTAAAATTGTTGAGGAATAAGGTAACATTTTTGAATGCATATGCATTTTCTGAGTTGATGGTCTACAGTCAATCAGATTCTTGAGTCTCCTACAGAGTACACAAGTGTTAAAGGGAATATTTTTACTCCTTGAGAAAAATTCAAATTTTATTTGTACATGTTGGTTCATAATTTATATGTAGGTTTTAGCTTTTACCACAATTTGGGTGACTCATACATTTAATTGATCATTATTTGTTTGCAGTTACCAATACCCTACTTACTGAAGAAGCAAATTATTAAAAATATTTAAAAATTCTGAAAAAGGTATTTTGATAGTAGCAGACTGATACATTATGACTAATATAATGTCTACTTAAAGGGCATTGTATTCTTGGCTTCCTATCTGATGACAGAGAGTTTCTCCTGAACTAAAAGATTGATCAAGATCTGCATTGCATTAGAGGCTTTAAATTGTAAAGAATCAAAGTCTGATGGCAGATGGCACACCTGCTGAGGAATTCAAGGGTACTGATGAGATAATACCAAAGTGACAAGAGTCTTTTTACTCTACATATGTAATAGTTGATATGAAGAGATTTCAGAACTGCTGTTGGCATTATTATCTTTGTGATAAAAAGGTGAATGTTCTGTCTCTGTGGGTATCTGCCAATTACCTTGAAATTGAGAAAGGGAAAAACAAGTGAAAATGAATACCATGTATAATCCCTAAATTTAGATCTTAACTATATTTAAATAGTACAATTTAATCAAACCACAGTTTTCACAAACTATCAAACCCATGTGAAAATTTTAATGAGTAGAATCACATAAATTAAAAAAATAAAACAGGAGAGACATATGACACAATTATGAATACCTCATGGTGAATCCTATTTTATAGTAATGAAAATTAGTTACACTATATGTTTGTGCACCTGCCTCTTTAAATATCTTCAAAAATTTTATAGAATGTAGGAAACATACAGAAACATATAGAGGATTTCCTGGTATTGGAGGAACTTGAATGCACTAAGTTTATTGCACTTTAAATGTGTACTGAGATTGCAGTGCTGAAGCAAGTATAAATATGTAGTATAATTCTATTTAAAAAAATACATGTGAATTCCAAAGGCATGTTAGAGCTGAGTACCAGTGTTAGGTATGAGTACCAGTGCATTTGAAAGACCGTTGTTAAATATTTGGGAATTTTGTGAGCCAGCTAATTTTGTGTTGATTGCTTGCAATTCGGTTTGTTAGGGGTATTTTTACCATGGGAATATGCCACAGATCAGTGTTTGTTTTTTCCCCCTAGAGAAAGTTAATAACATTTACCAGCACATCACTGCTTGTAAATAAATCTTTGAAACATGTTAATATGTCTTTTAAACACTTTCCTTCAGTCTCCACTATTCCTCTCTCTCTTGATTTTTGTGAGGTGTTTTTAATTTAAAAATTTATAATCAGGGCTTCCCTGGTGGCGCAGTGGTTGAGAGTCCACCTGCCGATGCAGGGGACACAGGTTCGTGCCCCGGTCCGGGAAGATCCCACATGCCGCGGAGCAGCTAGGCCTGTGAGCCATGGCCGCTGAGCCTGCGTGTCTGGAGCCTGTGCTCTGCAACGGGAGAGGCCACAACAGTGAGAGGCCCGCGTACCAAAAAAAAAAAAAAAAAAAATTTATAATCATACTAAAGTATATATATTTTTAAAAATTTTAGGCAAATATAACCAATGCACAAATTAAAATGTATTCTTTAATATCAGATGAAAATATATGGAAATATGCAATGATAACTTTAATTCTTTTTCAGTCATTTATTTCCAATGCTTCTGTAACAGAAATGATAGAAATCCAAGTGACTAGTCACCAGCTTTGTAAACAGAGGAGCAAATTATGGAAAAATTGACCAAGTTACAATAAGAAAGACACTATTTCTCATACTTAAAATGGAAAAAATATCGCATATCTGAAATACCCCTGGTGAGAAATATCTCACCTCCATAAATATTCATGTGCTCTGTAGCCTCTAACTTGTATAGTTTCATTATTGCTGGTCACACTGATGTAAGAATTTCTTTCAGATACAATTTTACCATTTATTCTGCAAGCTCAGACAGTGTCTTGAGAAAAAAAAAGGGTGTATATTTATATAATCAAAACTACGGCTTCTAGTAGCATTGCATAGCAAGGAAAACAAGATTTTCTAGCGAAACAAACCAATCCATATATGGTATATTTTTATAATTTCTTGATTTGTTTTTCTAATATTTTGTCTAAGATATTTGCATGTAGCTTCATAGTATCATTGACAGTTTATACATTTTTCCTGAAAAAAAATTTTCCCCCACATGTACAACAGTTTCTGAATATTTGACATAATCTGTTTTTAGATTGTATGTTTTTGCCTTTAAAGACATATATGTCTTGTCCTTTCTTAATTGAAATTTTTAAAGTCCCATTCCATTTCTTTGTGGTTATGGAAATTTTTGTTTGATTCATTATTGAAACAGACATGTTAAACAATAGTTTTCTTGAATTTTACTATTTTCATCTAAATTTTAATTACATAATCACTGTCTTCTCAGTTGCATGCAGAGTTAGATATATCTCTCCTTAATACCTGTTGCCTTAAAAAACCTATACCATCTTGCTAAATTCAGTTTATTAGAACATGAGGAATGTCAGCAATACATAAAAGGTAGAATAAGAATTATAATTTGAAAAATATTTTAATAAGAATATGCACTTTAAGTATACTCTTGGAATTTGTTTTAAGTATGTGTGGGAATTCAGAGATGGAAACATTTTCCAACATGATATATTTTTCTGCCAGTATACTTGTATTTTGTCTTCCATCCAAATAATACCATTCCTATTTTATTTGCCCTTGGATTTCTTGAAATTTATTTTCTCATACAACTTCCTTTGATTGAATATATCTCTCTTTATATTCCTATGATGTATAGACATTGTTCCATTATCACCTTAGTTTACCTAAGCCTCCATCCATGTGATATTATTTATTCTTCTTTGTTCCCATCACACTCTGCTATACAAAATAGATTATTTATTTTACCCGTATATTCTCACCACATGAGTGTAATCAGATTAAAGCATCGTCAAATTATAAATTTATATTGCTAGGGGTATAATATGCTCTCCTTTATAATGCTATTTCAAGGTCAGCTTATTTAAGGAACTTAAGGACTTTGCAAATAATAGGTGACAAATGTATATTTTTATATTTAGGTAAATTTTTTCCTTTCAGTACTTAATGATAAAATAATAATTTTGTTCTGTGACAAGAACTTAACTTATTCACAAAACTACCTTAAAATGAAGCTAATCATTAATGAAAGACACTTTAAAATTTCAGGATATGGTATAAGAGTCTTTGACAATAATTATTTAAACAAAACCAAAAAAGCAACAGCATAAACATCCCATATATCGTGAACTGATTTTTATTTCTGTCATACTTTTGTTGTGGAATGTAAAATATTTTTACTGTGACTGGGTTTATCTGACCTCTAATTCACTCACCAAAATTTAGGCAACCATCATTACATAAAGTAAGGGATGTTAAAAGACAATGATTCATACATCTTTACAGTAGAATTCGAAGATGTTTGTCCTTCTCAAAGTAAGTCTTTTTTTTCCCTCTGCAATAAAATAATACTATTCCCTGTCAGAAAAGAAAAATGTACTTTTCAGAATTACTCAAAAAACATAACCCTGTGGGAAAAACACAGTTAAGCTATATGCTGATTTATTTTCTGTGTCTGAAATTATGATGTAATATAATTTTTTAAAAAGCACTTTCAGCTAATCAATAATCATATAAAAATACTCTAATAAATATATGATCCAGTTAAAATTAGTGCAAAATATGATGTGATCATTGATACAACATGAAAAGAAAGTCAATGCAATTGAAATTTTGGAAGTATCAATACATATATTTCTTGAGGTAGATTATGCTCTCTGGGTGATTATTTTATGCTTTGTCCTTTTCTTTTGACTTAGAAATAATTATCAGAAAAATGTGTATCTACTACTTAAGAACAGAATTATATACATATATAATATATATGTATATAAATGTATATATATATTTTTTTTTCCATGGGATCTCCCCATTTGTTCTGTGTGTTCTATTTTTGGCTGACAATAATTAATCCCTATATGCATGCCAAATTAATGGTCCTGTATTATTACTGAATAACCATACTAGTTATCAAAGAATAAACTGGAAGCACACTTATGAAGGTTGACAGTGACTACTATTGATTAAATATTAGATAAGAATGTTTTCATTTTTCCTATAAATTGACAGTTTTAATTAACAAAATGATTAAATATATAGCAACAGCTATGTTTATAGGCAAAATTGTATTTCATGAAATTACAAATATACTCATGCGTATATACAGTTCTACCCGCTCCCAGCTACTGTCTGCAATCTTCAGCATTTGTCTATACTCTTAATTTTTATAACCACTTTTCCCCTTATCCCTTGAGTCCATTTTATAGTGTCTTGATTCTAAAATATAAGTGAATCATGTTTTTTAAGGTCATCAATGACTTCCATCTTTCCAAATTCAATGGCTGTTTCTCAGTCCTTTTTATTTTTCTCTTCATCTTGAAAACAGTTCTTCACTTGACTTTAGGGCAGCCTATGCTCCTGCTCTCCATGCTAACGCAATGGCCATTTTGCCTCAGTTTTCTTTGCTGGGTCTCCCCTTTAAAGTCTTTAAGTACTAGAGGAAGTCAGGATTCAATCCATGTGCTTCTTTTATTCTCTGTCCATACTAGTTTTCTAGGTGATTTTATTTATGTGCTTTAATATGGCTTTGATATGTGCCTGGAATCCAAACTTGGAAAAGAATTGCATCTCAAACATAATATGTTTAAATTCATATATTTGCTCCCCTACCAGTTTTCTCTTCTTATTCTCATATCAGTATCTGCAAATGGGAATTGAAACATATTACATTTATTTAATGATTCACCTTTAATAAAGTATTCTGGGTCTCTCTCTCTCTATATATATAAATATGGTGTTATGCACTTAAAAATCTAAGAAGGTATGTGAGAAGATGTGTTGATTAGCTTGATTGTAGTAATCATTTCACTAAGTATATGAATAACATCATTATTTGTATACCTTAAATATATGCAATTCTTATTTTTAAAAGTTTTATCTTTAAAAAAATCTAAAGGTAGATCTCATGGTAAGTGTTCTGACCACAAAACAAAACCAAAAGAAGCAAACAAACAAATAAAAATCAAAAGGACATGAGAAAATTTTTGGAGGTGATGGATATGTTTATTACCTAGATTGTGGTGATGGCATCATGAGTATATGTATATGTCCAAACTCACCAAATTGTATACCTTAATATGTGAAGTTTTAAAAATATCAATTATAGCCTCAATAAGTCTGTAAAAAAACCCCGACAAAAACAAACAAAAAATACCTTTTAGATTACATGATATGTACTCTTTCCTTCTAAAAGAAGATAATAACAGTTTTCAAAGGATACTTTTCACTTACCATTATTATTCTAAGTAAACTAATTAATCATTCAGTAAACTTCCCATAAATCAAGTTCATGAAGAAGTCTAGTTAATACAAGGTTTGAAAATTATGAAGGATTATAGTCTCCTGGAATCTTGGTAGTGAGGAAGTCACAGGGAATATCAGTCTTAAAGCACATATACAATACATTTGTGGATGTGAATTTTACAGAATGGCTTCCTCAGAGACTATGCCCAGACTCTTCTCCTTACTTAGTTACCAAAATGGCAACCCCACTATCTACTGTATCCTTGAAAATAAATATTGATATTTCATGTCTTTGAAACACTTAAGTGCTCAATCCATGTTATTAAGCAGCTAGTACATGATAATTCTTTATAATGTATAACATTATATATAAAGTATAGCATGCATAAGCAGCTTGTAAGTACTCTGAGTCACTAATTCCAACAGTGTATTAAGTGGTATTACACATCAGTTTTCATGGGACTCTACAATAGACATTCTATTACCAACTTAGGAGTACAGTATTTTACTCAGGAAGAAAAGACTACATATGATCTGTATTATACAGACACAGACACAGACACTAGGGAGAGTACCAGAAAGAAGGATGGATCAGGTTAGGGAAAGCTTCAAAGCAAAGCAAACAATATATCAAGTTACAATTTGAACTAGTAAGAAAACATCCAGCACTTTTTAGAATAAATGTGTCGTTACTATCCTTATAGAAAGGGGTAGATAATTATGAAGAATCTGCTCCAGGGAAATTTCCCATAGCTATTCAGAGAAATTTGAAAGAAGAGCTCTGAAGCAAATAAGGGACAACATCTACAGACATTGTAAAGCAAAAATGTTGTGCTATCTAGAAAAAAGATAGCCGAACCTGGGAAAATAGGAACTAGGAATAGACATATTTTTGTTGTTGTTTTACTGAAAATGAATTATGCAAGCTTAATAGAAACAAAGATCTGGAAATTGAAAAACAAATGACAATCCATACAATTTCCAGGAATGTAAATGTATATAGCAACACTAAATTGTAAATTTCCTATTTGACTAGCCATTTGGGAAAAAGGTTGGGCTTTTTTTTTTTTTTTTTGCGGTATGCAGGCCTCTCACAGGTGTGGCCTCTCCTGTTGCAGAGCACAGGCTCCGGACGCGCAGGCTCAGCAGCCATGGCTTACGCGCCCAGCCACTCCGCGGCATGTGGGATCCCCCTGGAACCGGGACATGAACCCGCATCCCCTGCATTGGCAGGCGGCCTCTCAACCACTGAGCCACCAGGGAAGCCCTGGTTGTGCTTTTTTACTAGGATTTAAATCAATCTCTGATATTGATGTTTTATATAGAGATGATGATAGATAGGTAGATAGATAGATATCTATATAGATAGATGATGATAGATAGGTAGATAGATAGATATGTAGGTAGATAGATAGATAGAAATAGACATGGATTGAGTTGATTCCCTTTGTATTGTCTGATATTAATATTTCACATAAATGTGGTAAAACCCTCAAAACTAAGAAACTACTGATTATACTTTGATTTCACCAGTGTTGAAACCAATACTTTTTCTCTGAATCTGGATCCTATTTCGGATCATATATTGCATTTATTGGTAAATATTTTTATCCTCCAATGAGTGGTAGTGCTTTAGTCTGTTCTTATTTTTCACGACTTTGATACTTTTGAGCGTCATCAGATACCCTGTAAAATGTCGCTCAGTTTGGGTTTGTTTTATGTTTACTGTAATAGAGACCATGGATTTGTTTGGAGGGAAATACCTCACAGTTATTGTGACCTTCATAGCACATGTGTTAGGGGACACATAATATTGATATGTCTCATCACCACTGGTACTGACTGACCCTGATACCATATTTGAAGTAGTGTCTACCAGGTTCTTCAGTACAAAGTCACTATTTTCCTCTTTTGTGTTAAACAGATATTTTGGTCGAGACACACTGAAGCTGTGAAGACATATCATTTATAAAACTTATAAATTTTAGAATTCATATGTTTATCTTGCCAGCAGAAATTACTGTTGTGCTGTTTTAATGATTATTTATATTTCCCTCATTGCATCTACTTTTACTAATGGAATTTTTCTGTAAATAGAAGTTATCTTTTCTTCTCTGTTTCTTTATTCAAACATTTATTTATATTAATAGTATGAACTCATTGATATTTATCATTTATCTTATCCTTTAGGTTATAATCAAAACTATCATTATCCATCATTATTGTTTTGATCAATTTTTTTCAGCTTTAGATACTAATATATATATTAGTGTCTAATGCTAATATAGAGGCTAATATAGAGGTTTCTTGCCTCATACCTCACTCCCTTTTGCACATGACCTGACACCCCTCTTGTTGGCCAGCTATCATCTCGCCAGATTATAGGACTGAGACTGGATCTCGGGTCAAGGTGTTTGAATGACTGCAGGAAAGGAGTCCGTGTTGGGGAAATTGTTTTCATTTGAGAAATAGTATGATATTTACTGATTGTGTCTACTGCCATCATTTATATTCAATTATAAGGTTTCTGAAAAGAAATCCTTGTTCCTTGCTGCTCAGAAAAAGTTTACTGAAAATACCAGTTCACTTAAAAGCACTGAAATCTGCAACAAAACAAAACAGACCCCAGAAATATCTGGTATTTCTGAATCTATGTGTTCAGACCAATATCTATAATATCTGTAATTACATACCAGAACCCACAAGATTTATTACTATTCTAGCATATTAGTAAGTATGTAGTGGTATCTGAATTGGGTTTTGCTTTGCATTTCCCTAATGACTGTTGATGCTGCACATTTTAATATACTTATGTGCTATTCATACATATTTTTTGGATAAAATCTCTGCATACATCTTTGTCCATTTTGAAAATTTAAAAATTATTTCATGATTTTTTTAGCTTTAAGAGATCTTTATATACTCGGACACAATTTCCTTATTAGACGTGATTTTCAAATACAATTCTCCTAATGTGTAGATTGTCTTTATATCTCTTAAAAATTTCTTTCACAGGGCAAAATTTCTCACTATTGATATAGTTTGATATATTAATCTGTTATGGCTCATGTTTTGGTATTATACCTAAAAACACTTTGCCAAACCCAAACCCAAACCCTTTGCCATAAATATGAGGTCGTCCTTATATAATTTTTTTTCTGAATATCTTATAGCTATACCATTTATATTTAGTTCTAAAATCCATTTGAGTTGATTTTTATAAAACATGTTACATATGATATGATGTTTTTTTTTTTTAATATGGGCATCAGATTTTTCCGGCAGCATGAAAATGATGAAAAGACTAACATTTTACATTGATTTGCCTTTGTACCTTAGTCAAAAATCAGTCCTTTATTTGTTTATGTCTATTTTGAAGTTCTATAATCTGTTCCATTGATCAGTGTTTCTATGCTTTTACCAATACCCCAATATCTTGATTACTGTAGCTTTATAGTGAGTCTTGAAATTGAGTAGTGGAGGTTCACCCATTTTGTTCTTCTATTTTAAGTTGGTTTCTGGTTTCTTTCCCTTTCTATATAAATTTTAGTATCGGATTGTCAATATCTATCAAAAAGTTTTCAGGGATTTGGATTGGGATTACAGTGAATCCACAGATGAACATTTTACCAATACTGAGTTTGATAATAATTGCACATAGCATATTTCTCCATTTATTAAGGCCTTTGATTTCTGTCAACAATGTTTTGTATTTTTTGACATATAGATCTCTTACATATTTTTCCGATTTATTATGTTTACTTTCCTTTTTGGGTGCTATTGATTTTTCAGTTGTTTTAGTTTGTTAGTGTTTACAATTAAGTTTGAATTCCCTAGGTTCTCTTTGAGTGAGATTTCCACTCAATGAGTGTAACAACCAGACTGGTCTAGACTTGCAATCAGGGGGAAAACATGTCATGCCAATAATTAGTTAGAATGGATTTTGAATTTTCAAATTTGGTTTATATACACTACCACTACTTTTGTCTTTATCTTGCACAAGAAACAACCTCAAATGGAATATCCTTTTCTAGGAATGATTGCATTGAATCATTCACCTGCCTGACTAAATTGTGTAGATTAGGAGGTAAGGAAGGTAGGATGAGAAATGTGTATATCTATTGTACTTTTCAGATGGCTTTTCTAACACTCAGTTATTCCAGATTCCTGTGGCTAGAAGGGAGGGTAGAGGTCCATTAAACACCTTGACTATCAGTCCATTGTTGAGTGACTTTTGTGTTAATAGAAATACTATTATCAGAACAAATCTTAAAAAAAAAAAAAAAAAAGCCAGGACATGACGTGCATTAGTTTGAAGGGCCACAATGGTGTGGTCAGGGTCAGCTGATGATAACCTGAAAAACTCAACAATGCTAAGGCACCACAGATGGACCAGAATGGGTATATCACATGTTTATGCAGTTAAACAGTCTGTAGCAGGTGGGGATCATTCCTTGTACAATGTGGTTTCTCCCATTGCAAGTTAAACAGGCCAGCTTTTGGCAGGGGAACAAGTTAAAATTGGAGTGGCAGCCTTGGCATTATAAACATAGAGTGTCGCACTGGGATGTTTACTCCTGGTGCTTTTGGGATAGGGATGGACAAGCGTATAACACACCAATTCCTACTACATGTTCAGATGTAGAAGCAACAAGATCAGTATGTTGAATTGGTTCATAGTGCCCAACCTACAGACCATGCTCTCTGCCCGCCCCTCCTGTGAACTGTGCACAAAATCCTTCAGTTGAATCTGGGTGTCTCCTCTGCCTACAGGGCAAGGCTGGATGATGACTCCATGCCTATATCTAATAGAGCCAAAAAGTTGTGGTGCCTCCTCACACCAGATCCCCAGGATACTCAGCTAAGTGCAATGGTCTTCAGTCCTCACTGGGATTGGAAGACTTCATCCTTACCTCTAACTATGTTTTTCCTTAAAGCAAATGAGGTCAGGGTAGAAGGCTAGGGAGGGTGTAAAGAGAGACAGCAACTCCATAACAGTAAGCAAGGCACATTTACTTTCATTTTCAAGCAGTATAACAGCTGCTCACAGTTGCCCCAAACAGATTTTTAATTTGAAGTTATGTATCAGCTTCGGACACTCCCTCACTCAGCAGCTGCAGCCATATTGCTTTCTGGGTGGGCTTGTCTCTTTGTGGACACATCCCTTTGCTGCTTTGTGATAATATTCCTTCTTCCTCTCACCCAAGGGAGCATAAACAAAAGTCAAAATAATATTTGGGCAGCTTGTTTGTTTTTCTTTCTTTTAGTGTGGTAAGAACACTTAACATGAGATCTATCCTGTTAACAAATTTCAAGTGTGTAATACATTATTGTCAACTGCAGGCACAATGCTGAACAGCAGATCTCTAGAACTTATTCATCTTGCTTAACTGAAACTTTATGCCCAGTGATTGGTATCTCCCCATTTCCCCCTCCCTCCAGCCCTTGGCAGCCACCATTCTACTCTTTGATCTTATGATTTTAACTATTTTAGATACCTCATATATGTGGAATCATGCAGTATTCGTCATTCTGTGACTGGCTCTTTTCACCTAGTATGGTGTTCTCATGGTTCATCTATACTGTCACATATTGCAGTATTTCCTTTTTTTTAAAAGGCTGAATAGTTTCCATTGTATGTATATGCCATATTTCTTTATTAATTCATCTGTCAATGGACATTTGTTTCCACATCTTGGCTATTGTGAATTGTGCTGCAGTGATCATGGGAGTGCTACTATCTCTCTGAGATCCTCATTTAACTTCTTCTGGATAAATGACAGAACACTGTTGATGAGAATACAAAATGGTACAGCTGCTATGGAATATGGTATGGTGATGACTCAAAACATTAAAAACAAAACTGCCATATGATCTAGCAATCCACTTCTGGGTATTTACTCAAAAGCATCATGAAGCTTGTTTCAATTTTCCCTGTTTTCTCTTAGCCTTTGAACGTTTATTAACAGGATGCTTGCCTTTCAGTCGGAGTTTTCAGTCTCTTCATCACTTGCCACAAGAGTTAGACAGTTTGGTGTAAAGTCCTAGTGGATCTTCTTATATGCCCTAACCTGGCCTGTGGGGAGCCTTTTATTTTCTTTTTCAGAAGCCATGTCTCTATAAGCATACCCTCTTTATCAGCAAAAACTGTCAAGAACTGTAATGGGTTCCAAATTTTACCCTACTTTCAAGCTAACATTAGGCCATCACAGTTTTATGGGTATAGAAAATGACTGAAGACTCCTATGTCAGAGGCAAAGACTTTTTATCCCTCGTGACTCAGGAAACAGCATGAGCCTCATGTTCAGAGTGATACCACTTGCTCCTGAATTCCTGTGGGAATGATGATACAAAGGTGACCAAAGTGGATGCTATATAATAGCTGAGGAATCCTAAACTGCAGAAACCCCGATATTTTATAAGGGTTTGCAAGCAAATTTGCCACTCTTTGCCTCTAAGGGAGACATTGTCTTTATTATGCTAGATGGCAAACAAATCTGATCTCTGCCTTGGAGGTGACTATCTCGAACCTCCAAGGCTGTTTGCTATGCTGACATCCTTGAAAAGATCAAGACTCAGTCCCTCTGCTTGCAAGACAAGGAAGTGTGAGAGACTGAAGGAGTATTGTCCTAACACAGCCATCTCACAAAAAGACACACTCTTCACTATATAACCCATTAAGGGATCCCAGGAAAGGAATAAAGATCTGGCCATTTTCACCCAACAAGTAAAATCTCTAACAAGCCATGTATGATTTAGGACTCCCTGTGGAATGGGTCATGGCTTTATTAGGCCTCCATCATGGTTCACCTCCTTCCTTCACTGAATCACACATTCTCCCTTCCTCTTTTCAGATGTTGATCCCTAATCTCTAATCCATATGTAATACTATAATCCATGTTCCATGTCTGCTTCTAGAAATCTCATCCTGTGTCATAGCTATAGGCCTTTGAGTCTACGTGCTCCACTGAATTAAGTCTATTACCATTCCACCATCTACTTTCTATTTTTTCAGAATTCTAATGTATCACTTATTTTTTTCTCTCTAGGGAATTTGCTCTTGAATTGTAATATAATTTTCCACTCCTTGTTGACTTTTTTCCTGTTGTTATTATTTGTTTAAAGAGACAAATAGTGCATATAATTGACTGCCATATTTAACTGAATATTTCAGGCCTAATTTTAGTTTTAATGTATTTTTTTTCAAAGTCTTCTTAACTTTTCTATATTACTTCACATAAAAAAGGCTTTCTTAAAGTAAGTCAGAAGTAAAATAAATATATAATATTTATTGTTATTTTCAACAAATATCTTTCAAGGCTATTTTCTTCTTTCCTTTTGTGGGGGTCTCCTCCTCGTATACTATAAATTAGATGAATTGATTTATATTTGTTTTCTTTCTTTTTTTCCTATATTATTTGTCCATTTTATTTTGTGCTGTGTTCCCTGGCTGTGCTAGCAGATTCCTTAGGTCATGCTTATCATTAGGAAGAATAAGCCCACATTCAGGGGATTCTGGCCTTACTGAGCCCTCGTGCTGCTACTGAGGCCTGAGGCTTTATGCTTTAAGAGTTGCCTGAGATGCAACTACCTCAAACACTAACCTGCATTCATGAAAATGCAACAAAACTAAACTTTAGAAATGGGATTTTCAGGGCTTCCCTGGTGGCGCAGTGGTAGAGTCCGCCTGCCTATGCAGGGGACACGGGTTCATGCCCCGGTCCGGGAAGATCCCACATGCCGCGGAGCAGCTAGGCCCGTGAGCCATGGCCACTGAACCTGCGCGTCCAGAGCCTGTGCTCCGCAACGGGAGAGACAGCAGCAGTGAGAAGCCCGCGTACCGCAAAAAAAAAAAAAAAAAAAACACAAGAAACCTATTTGTAAAATGGCATTTAAATCAAGCTAAAATATATCATTTCAAATAACAGCTGTAATTCATTTATGGTTTTTAAAAAATTTACATACCCTTAATTCCAAACTGTGGAAATATGTATATTTCACAGTACCTGACTATAATATATATATTATATATTAAAATATATATTATATATAAACACACTGTAATATATACAATAATATATATATACAACATATATCAATAAAATTGATACTGAACCATTATATAATTAAAGTACTTGCACAAATTACACAAACATCTTACTGATTTGTTTGGTAGTTTCCTTGTGATAATCCTTACATGTTAATTTTTTTAAAATATGTCTTAGGGATTATCTTCTTATTTATGTTTAAATTATTCAGATCTCTCTACTGCCAATTTATTATTGACAATAAAAACAAAATGATAATTTAACATGAATAGCATCATTTTTGTATTGAAATAATTTACAGTTAAAATTCTGTTTACTTCTTGAAAATGCATTTTGCAATGATTAGAAACTATTCACTTAATAAAAAAAGTATGCTTTTGCTCACTACTTTGTGCATGGTGGGTGAACAAAGATTTGCTTATGCTAGTGTCCAAAGTACAAGAAGGACTCTTAATCATGTTAATATAAAACAGGAAATATTGTCTTATTGAAATAGTTTAGTTTGAACTATAAAGCGGAGAACTACAAGCTATCTTTAGATAACTGGTAAACAGCAAATAATCAAAAATTTGCTGACAAAAAAATTACTAAGATCAAAGACATTATGACTTATCAGCCTCATATTAATTTGGCTCCAAGATTTAACGTAAAAATATACAGTCATAAATTATGTTATAACTCTGAAATTTTATTGTCAACCATTGCAATTAATAATACATTGATTACTTTCATTTCAAATACATATTAAATTTGTAATGTCTTGAAAATGTAATGCCACAAAAATTCTGACATTATCTTACTTATGTGTATGATCATGGTAGATACTACAGGAGCCCATTTTACCTATATCTTTTAGCTAAAGTTCTAAGTAGGTTACTCTGCCAGAGTGTAGTGAAATTACCATGTTCTTCTTAGAACAGTGATGAATTTTGAAAGTCAAGTAATAAAATACAGTCTCAGGAAGGTTCCAAAGAGAAAGTCTTGCACAAATAATCAGCAACATTTAGGTTCAATAAAGAACAATGTGAGAGTCTAAAAAAAGAAATGTCAAAATGATGGGTAAGCTCCCTAGACACCTACACGATTCCTATTTTTAGCCATTCTAAAAGAGATAAAAGCTTGCTAAGATTAGATTTCTTTCTCAGGCAGCTTTCTTTCCCTAAATAAACTGGATATTCCAGACCCTCTAAAATACATTTTAGGATTTTGTTCTTAGTGCAGTTTTCTTTGTAAAGCAAATAGGGATGGGCTCATTATGGAAGTTTTCATTAATTAATAAGAGACCAGAAAGATTTTTTCTGGGAGATATTTGGTTATTGTGTTTGTATATGCCATTTGATTTATATTTGGTCTTTATTGTAGACATTGGTCTCTTAGGCCTTGTGGTATATTTTCATTTCCATTGCTATGAACATAATTGAAAAAGAAATTAAACAGAAACCAATAATAAACCACACTCTTTGGTAAATAACTTAGATTCCCATTTCAATATTCTTTGTTCCTCTTATCTAATACCATTCACTTAGCAAATGAAAATTTTGCCAATATTAGAATTTTTCATCTAACATTACAAAACCTTGCAGCCACTTTTATGGAAGTAAAGGAGATAAAACCATTAGCTTTAAAAAATGACTAACGTAGCAGTTGAATTCAAGTGCTAATCCCAGAAATATAGGGAACATAAACCTGGATGTGAAGATACATAGGAACATTTAGCCCTTGCAGATGGGAGCTTTATTACATTTTTCTACAGTGTTCACTGAAGAAATCCCTTCATCTTTACTAATGCTACTAAACCACAATTCCCCACACTCTTGTTTATGGGAAGGGTCTTTTTTCATTGACCCTCTACTCCTCCTTGCCTGCTTTTCTTATCCCACTGCTCTGCTTTCCTGCCTCTATCTTTGTGCTGCCATTTTCCTTCCATGTGCTTTCTGCTTACTGTTGAAAGAAGGCCCTGTAACTAGCCTGAGAGAAAAATAATAATAATTAAAAAATCAGCAAAGGCACAGTTTAACTTGAAGAAGTATTATTTTTATTGCATAAGTAAATGCATTAAAATAACAGATTTTTTTTTTTTTTTTTTTTTTTTTTTTTTTTGCGGTACGCGGGCCTCTCACTATTGCGGCCTCTCCCATTGCGGAGCACAGGCTCCGGACGTGCAGGCTCAGCGGCCATGGCTCACCGGCCCAGCCGCTCCACGGCATGTGGGATCTTCCCGGATCGGGGCACGAACCCGTGTCCCCTGCATCGGCAGGCGGACTCTAAACCACTGCGCCACCAGGGAAGCCCAACAGATATTATTTTATCTGTTGTATTATATGATCCTACTTGTTGGCCTGAGGAATTATTCCATGTATTAATCTCCGCATAATTTCTTTAGTCACTATAGGCGGTCCACACACAAAGAGCCTAATGTGGTTGTGAGACCAGTATATATGATGGTGATTTTTTATTGACATGATTATGATTAGTATGATTATGATTAGCATTACCTATTATGATATTTATATCATATTGAGACCAATAATATGAAGGCCAGGAAAATTAAATTTCCTGTGGCACTCTGGAGCAAGGAAACAAAACAAAAAATGAGAGGTCAAAAAAGACAGGGTATGAATCAAAGTGGGATATTACTCAAACCCAAGCTGGTAGTCGAGTAGCCAGCTATTTAAACAATTAAAAAAGACAGAGTAATTTTTATTTTATGTTGTTTTATTCTAATATATATAATTGGTTTTAGCCAAAAGATGGGTTAGAAATCTAAATGATACATAATTGGTTTGAGGCAAAAGACAGGTTAGAAATCTAAATGAGCAAGGCATTTAAAAACCATAAATAATTTTGCAAATCATTTCTAAATATGAAAGTTACTAAATGGAAGAAAACTCATCAAACATTGCAGTATGATCTTGGAATACAGTTTAAAGTGCTTCATAGGCTCTACATACTCATTAATACAAATGGTAATTATGAATGGAGAAAATGTAATAAGAAAACATGATTTTTCTGACATAAAAACAGAATAAACTCAATAGATTTTAAGGAAAATGCAAGAGGAAACATTAGGAAATAAACAGTCTTGATGTTAAATATTTCTTAATAGTAGTTTTAAACTACTGTATCATCAAAAAGGCAAAGTTACTAAATTCTAAAATGTAACAGTATAACAGGAGAAAATAATGTTTCATCTGGAATATGTAACTATATTGAAATTCCCAAAAATAGTATATGGGGCTTTTATAAACAGTTTAACTTTAAACACGTTCTCTGTGACGAAATAAGGGTATAAAAATTTTTGGGGCTTCCTTGGTGGCGCAGTGGTTGAGAGTCCGCCTGCCGATGCGGGGGCACAGGTTCGTGCCCCGGTCCGGGAAGATCCCACATGCCGCGGAGCGGCTGGGCCCATGAGACATGGCCGCTGAGCCTGCGCGTCCGGAGCCTGTGCTCCGCAATAGGAGAGGCCACAACAGCGAGAGGCCCGCGTACCACAAAAAAAAAAAAAAAAAAAAAAAAAAAATTTTGTGAGCTTTTTAAAATCAATAATAAAAACTTTAGTACTAGAAACATATTAAAATATAAGATAAAATAATCAAAAGGGTATCACAGTGAAAATAATTTAAAAGTCTAAATATTTACTATGTTTTAAAAAAGAATAAGTCAGTATGATTGGTTGCATATGGTCACAACATTGTGAACACATTTATATGGTTTTGCATTCAGTTATCCAATACAAAAGAACAAAACTTCACATCTGAAACAAATTTAATGATCTCTTGTGAATATTATAAATACTAAAAATGTTAAATGCCAATAATTATACTGATAACAAGTATGCCAAAAAACAAGATTGGCATAGAAAATAATAATTGTATTAATTTTACAAAAATAACTGCCAATTATATTATTTTTCTAACAGTTATAAAATTGTACTCATATGTATATATTGCATGGTATTTTATCATCTAAATACTGTCATTTTCCACCAAAGTGGACAATAGTTAATAATATTTATTAATATTAAACCATTGTCTGAATTTCTCACTTTATCTTTTTTAGCTGATAAATTACTAAACATATAGATATATAACTAAACATATACAGAAAAATGGAAGCAAAGTAATATATCTGACTATTCTGTGACTATTCTGATTATAAAAGTAACTTAAAATTTCCATTTAATCAAATTCTATATAGAGTAGAAAAGTGAATAGAGTATGTCCAGCAGTATACAGAAAATATGATGCTTATTTGAATATTTAAAATAAAATGCTGTCCTCAAACTCATCAGAAACTAGCTGGAAAAGACATATAAGGAAATAACTTGGATAGTGGCCTATTTAGCATCTGATGTGAGCAACACTTTCATAAACGAGAGTCTAAGGGAAGTGCCTTTAGTGGGAAAACTCCCTTTTGGTTACTGCCATCTAGAGGGCTCTCACATTTGTTCGTGGCTTTCTAGACATTCCAAATTCTAATTCCCTTTGTAATTCTCTCCTACTGTTCCAGCATTGTGACTTTGGTGTGATAACTAGGTCAGTCACATTGGATTTCACATACCCATCTACAGAGCATGGGATTAGATTAATCTGTGGTTATCTGATTCCACATCAAATATCCAAGAAATTATTAATTTGAAAAAAAGCCTATACATTCAATCTAAAGATATTATATTTTAAAATTATAAAAATGTATTATGTTATAAAAATTATAAAACTAAACCTTACTCAGTAGGATTGTATTTCACAGTAACATTAGTCTACCATTACTAAAAAAGCTTTCACCATATTGTAGGATGATGTTAGGGGATAATTTTCTCAATGTAGGAGAAAGAGTGACATGGATGTGGAATATGGGAAGGCTAGAAAGAAGCAGAGGTGCTTTATTGGAGAAGGGAATTTCAATATAAATTCATGATTTCAGTACACACAGATAAACATCTATGTATGTTCTTATAGATGCATGCATATGCACATGTGCATGTATATTTCATAACTCTGCTGAAAGAACCTAGAAACAATGAGTTCCAGTAGTATCAATAGCAATGGGCATACCTTGACACGCTTTTGATTTCTAAATTCTATTCCTTAATAGAAATTCCAAAGTACCTTGGAGAGATGGCTGAGTTTAGATCTCAGGCAGAGATTTAAGTACAAGCACAAATGCCCCATCCTGTTTGCCAAAAAGAAAGAGAGTTTTCAAAAAATTATGGGGCACTGTAAAAATGACACATGAGCTAGATTTAAGGGGCTCCACTTACTCAAATCTAGGACAAACTGAAGTTCAACACAGATAGCAGCAGTTTAGGATTATAACCCACTGATTAAAACATAAACCCATGAGTCCATCCAGATAATAAATAAATGAGAGCAAATAAATAATAAATAGAAGATAGATAGACAGATATACGTACATACATAAGAGAGAAAGAACAGCTCTCCATTACAGTAGAATACCTATTATTAAAGGACTAAGAAAGAATTACACTAAGAACAACTTTTTTTGAAGGGATAATAATGTATTTACACATTAATTATCTATGGATATTAAAACTACAAGTTAAAGTTTAATGGGGAGAAGAATATTTACATAGTTCCAAAGTGTATGCCTTTATATATATATATATATATATATGTAGAGAGAGAGAGAGAGAGAGAGAGAGAGAGAGAAAATGATTAAGAAAACAAAATAACAGTTGGATAATCTGGTGAGGAGTATAAATCTGGGGATAACGTTGCAAGTTTTCTTTACGTTAAAGTTTTCTTTAGGTTAGATATGATTTCTAAATAAAAATTTATGAAATCATTTTGTAAACTTCACTCTCTTCAATTTTACTTTGCTTTAGAATCCAGGGTCTAAATATTGAAAAGAAGTAAAAATAGAAAACAAAACTACATTTCTATCGAAAACAAATGAGTTTGATACAATTCAAATTAAAATACTAAATCAGATCTTGCTATTTGAAATATGCAAGAATATGAGATGAATCTTTCATTTTACTCTTGGTTGATGTGATAGGACAGTTTTCTGTTAGGTGTAAGCTGTATTGATGACTCATTCCCTGAGAACAGCAGTGATCTTCACACATCTGAATGATTCATATTTGCATTAAAACTACAGGTTCAATAACACACTCAGTTAATTTTGTGCTCCACAGGATTTTAGATTTACATCAGTTTCTTTGATTTATTTTCTATTACTAGCACTTTGTATCATCAAACTTAATAAAATAGGTTAAGTTAGATATGCTCCTCCTCCAGAACATGTGCTTTAGGAGGGATTTATTAAAAGCCATATCTGTCTTCAAATACATATTCAAAGTTCAGAGTGTCATATAAGGAGTAATTTTACTCAAATCCTGTGATTCTTCAGAGGCTTATTTGATTGTGTGTTTTTTTTTTTTTTTTTAACATTATCTCATGCTCAGAAAAGTCGCTTTTTCATTTAACTTTACTAATTCACCACTTTCATATACAAACTGGATTCTATGGTACTTTCCCTTACAATTTTCAAAATCATTAAACTCCCCTCATCATACTTATCATAATTAATTACCTAAAATATTTGTATTGGATTTAAGTACAATAGTATCAACATATTTATATATAGTAGATTCTAGGTATTTGAGAATTTATCATTTTTCCCTTTCCTTTTTGACCCTTTTGAGTAGTCTCAAGATAGGTGAGATATCCTTGTATACAATTTATAATAATGTTTGGAATTGAATTATGTAGACCATGAAGTTGGTAGGTGTATGCTAGATAATAAACTAAAATTATTTTGTATATTGATCTATTATTTTGCAGTCTGTTGCTAACTGCTACTCACATGCGTTGTTATTTAGTCCGCCAGAATAACCTATGGATTATTATTGATTTTATATAATAATGTGGGAACTGATTAGAATGTGCCATTTATTTAAGACAAATGGCAGAGATGAGCTTGGATTCAAGTTTTACAGGTGATAGAGTGTAGTTCATTAAGATCAGGACCCTGGAGCCAAATTTCTTCATGGACTTAATACTACATCATTGTCAAATAGACACTTCTGCTAGTATCTATTCTCTCCCATATTTCCTCCCCACATTGCTCTGGGCTTTCTTTCCTCTAACAAAATGTTTATCATTTTACTCCTTGAATCTGCCTACTATATACAATTCTCATTACACAGGGTTAAAGTATTTTATGCACTGTCACTGAATAGCCCCTTTATATCTTATTTTAGAACCTGAGTCTTTATAGAGAAAGACATGTCCAGACAATTCCTCTCATGACTTTGAGACACTTATTTGCCTCTAAAACCCTGCAACCTGTTACATGTTATCAGTCAAGACCATATCACTTATTTCATCAAATATTGGATCTCCTACTCATAAGCTTCCTTAATATCCAAATTTGGAAACCACCCTGGAAGATTTGAAGATGAAGTAGGCGATCCATCTGTTTTTGACTTGAAGGTCATCTTTAAAGTAGTGCTTTAAAATAGGTTAATTTCCTGATTCTTGGCTGGGTATCATGCAGCCATGAAATGGACATCTTGAATATAGTTAAGTTCTACAATGGATATTCAGAGCAAACATAACTGTTCAAGAAAAGTCCTATTGTTTAACACTTCTCAAACTTCACAGATTCATCCTTGGTCCATCTTCCCCTCAGCACTATAACAACTTTCCATTTTGGAAGATACATATTATCTGGAAGAATGATAAATTCTAAGGATATCTTAAAATATCCTCCACTATAAACGTCATCTAATTGTTAGCTATTACTGTTTAACAGACCATTCTCAAGCCTATAAATTGAAAACAATAGGAATCTAAAAATAAAATGGATGAACATATCAAAACAGAAGTAGAGTCACAGATATAGAAAACAAACTAGTTGTTATCAGTGGGGTGATGGAAGAGAGGAGGGGCAAACTAGGGGTAGGGGATTAAGAGATACAAACTACTATGTATAAAATAAATAAGCTGCAAGGATATCTTGTACAGCACATGGAATATAGCCGATATTTTATAACAACTTTAAATGAAGTATAATCTATAAAAACATTGAATCACTGTGTCGTACACCTGAAACTAACATAAAAAATTTAAATAATTTTTTATTATTTATTCTAAATCTATCATCAGCCAAGTAGAGCTGCTGATCTTGTCCGGGCTCATTTGTGAATATGCAGTCAGCCATTGGGTAGACTGGGGAACCTGAAGTAGGATGGCTTTGGATGTAACAATTAGGCTTTATTCCACATGATCTCTCATATACGAGAAGACGTGCCCAGGCTTTTCCTCATGGCATTGGCAGGATTCCAAGGAAGGATGTAAAAATGTAAAACCAGTCATCAAGCTTCTGCTTACAGCAAATTTGCTACTCTCTACCAGCCAAAGAATATCATAAGGCGAAACCCGTAATCAGTATGGTAGGACACCAGAATAAAAGTATGAATGCAGGGAATAAATGAAAAAATGAGGCCATTTTTGAAATTAAAATCCATCACTAGACACCTTTCTTAAATTCTTACTGCTAATGAACTGAGATCTGGTCACTGGACTTTGATGATGAGGTCCCTTAACTTGGCTAGATTTCAATTGACTTAATTGTATCTGTGAAACTAGAATTCTGCTACTCAAGATCATATGTGGTCATGTAAATATTGTACCTTCAAACATGTAAGAAGTTGTTCCAACATTTTCAACTGGACCACATAGAGGTAAATAAACCCATTTTAGGTTAGGGGTTAGACAGCTGGAGGATTCTGTAATTGACTCTTGTCTATGTAGCATTGATTGGCATCCCAAGCTAACAGTAGGCACAATTGAGAGCCAAGATTACCAGAATTTAAAAAATAAATTAGGAATCCAAGGAAAAATTAACTTGCCTCTATAATACTTTGAAATAAAAACAGGATAAATTCCCTGGCTTAAATAATGAATTTACCCACATAAAAAGAAAGATGACATGACATCCCAGCTTTCAGAAAAGTAAATGGCAGCCTCTCTTGTTTGTATATGTATCAAAATGCTAAATATTGGAAATGGGCCTTAAGAACAACTGAAGATGGATGTTATTGGCTGTGACTGCTATCACCTTTCTTAATGTAGACATCTTCCTTTTTATTTCTTTTTTGGACTCCTACACGTATTGTGGCAGTCAATTACATATTTTGTTACTTGGGGCTGTCCTGAGATTTCACCCAGAATACAGAGATACTATATGACAGCTAAGATAAAGACAGAGTATTATCAGATGAAATGAGTAAAGGTTTACATAAGATACCTCTAATAATATTAAGGCTATGGAGGATAAAATTATTTAGAGTTGTTTAATTCCGGAATATTTTTATCAGCAATTGAATGGGGATCCAAAAATAAATGAGCAATTCTGATTTTACCCACGTTCAGTATCATGCAAGATCTTAGCTCTTAGTTCCTTAAGCTTCTCATCTTCAGTTTCTTAAACTTCCAGAGTGTATCAGTAATCCCAACCTGTGATGGTAGCCTAGACCTTATCATGAGAAGCAACTGAGCTTTTTTGGAAATACTAAAACTCTCTGGTTATTAAACAGTTTTTCCAAATTATAAATTGAGTTACTTATACTGAATCTATTATTTGACCTTATCAAGCTATTAAATGCTGTTTACAGCCTTGTCTGTTGTATCCATGTGTCCCTATCTTACCTGTCTTTACTTCCCTCCTTCACTTTTTTGGTATAGTATAGTATATCACTTACTCAACTCTTTTGACAGGGTTTTCAACAACTCCCTGTACTACTGTGTCTGTTTCCATGCCTGACAAAACCCCAATGCTGGCTTAATCCAACCATTTTCTTTCCAAACCTAAACCCAGGCTGCTTTCCACAACTGTAGAAAATCATAAAGCTATGAAGTTAATTTCCTTTAAAAACTATGGTTTCCAAACAGTTGAACACACAGTACAACTTAGCTACCCTTATTCTGCTAGATTATCTATGAGATATACCACTTATTTCAAAATGTTTCATTTTCTTTTCATATCTGTAAGTTGTTTCCTGAATCTTATATTCTTTTTTTGTGAAACAGAGTTGATAACACTGACTTTAGAGTTAATCATAAAAAGGTATTTGCAAGATTTTATACACAGCAGCATTTTTAAGGGGGTTACTGAATTTACAATCCAGGGTAAAGTCTTAATAAGTGCACTGGAGATGAAGATGAGACTCTCTGGGGTTAGGATGGATGTACTTAGTTATACAAACATAGAGATACTTCTGATTAAGAAGACAATGGGAGTTTGAATGGTGAGGGTAAAAGAGAGATGACTTTAGAAGCAGGGAGGAGCTAAGCATTCCAAGGATGTTTGGAAATTACCTTTTTGATTAGATTAAGAAAATATTAATAATAATAACATCTAATTTTGAATTTTAAACATTTGTGTGTCTACCTGATGTCAGTTTATTAAATTATTAAGCAAGGTAAGAAGCAAAAAATAAGAATTTAACATCAGAAAGCCCTACATTCCTAGACTTGCAACCTAACATCATCATGACCTTGGAACCATATTACTTAAACTCTGAGAATCAAAGGAAAAGGAAGTGAATATGTGTTAGGTACTCTTAAAGGTCATACGACCTTTAGTTAATTTGACCTAATGTCTGAACATCAACTGAAGTAGAGCTAGGAAGAGTAAAAAATATATTAAAGCTTAATTTTTAGGTCTGTTAATAAATACACACATGCTACTAGTTTACATAAAACTTATGCCTTTATTATGTATTTCATAGGGAGAAAATAATGAATAATTGCCCATTATCTTTAAAGCCAAGAAAACTAAAATAAAGGAATAACGTGTAGCAAGTCAAGAATATCCTATTTGTTTATTGAGGCTTTTAAGAGGTAAAAAATATTTTGAAAAAGAAAGTAAAATCTATAATAAGCATGTAAACAGGTAAATAAGTAACACATTCATTGTCCTTCCTTTCATGCAGTTTATTAGCTTACATTTTTGCTGTTTGACAAACAAATGCAAACTAATTGTGCTGTGAAATCAAAGTGACAGTTTCAATTATCTTACTTGGTTTCTTGACTCTTTTTTGCTTTAGGAGAAACTGATGCAATGCAGCTTAAAAATCATTAAAAATTCTTAATTTGCTTAAGTGATAATCACTTTTATAATTTTTAACAGATAGAATGCCATAAAAACAATCCTAATAATCTTAATCTTAATGAAGAATTCGAAAAATTGTTTAAAAGACTAATTCAGAGTTACAGACTTTTGAGAAGAGAAATGGTTATATAGTGGACAACTGGCATATACAGGTTATGATCCCAAGTGACTTGTTTTCAAAAGTCACAACATTAACTATGACCTTAATTGCAAGTAATTTCCTTGCATCAGTCCTTCAGAAACTTTTATCAGGCCCTGGTGTCCTGCCAAAAGACAACTGCCTGTATGCTTGAAACAAATAGTATTTTTTTTAACTTTGTTCTCCTTTCTTTCTCTTTCTCCTTTCTTCACCCCACTTTCTCTCCAGTTACACCAATAATTTATTTAGGCAGTTTCTTACACACTGGCCAATCAAAACTCTGTTACCTTGGTGGAGGTAAAGAGGTAAAATAGCTGAGTAGGCCCACATTGTCTCTAGCATACTTTAGTATAATATACTTATTTAAAATATGTTAAATGACTCATCTTTACTTGTGCTAGTAGACATTTTGTGTACTTATTATATACTGAAAATTATCAGTTATTCTGAAGTGAGTCCTTGTGACATTGTTTTGAAAAGTGCATGTATCATTTTTTTTATTCTTTGGTTATGAACTCATGGCTACTTTTACATCTACTTTATTATCATGAAAGAAATCCCTTCAAAAGACCTTTCACCTTTTGGACTGCTCTTCTTTATTTCAACACTGGGCTTGTTTATTATTGCTGAGATGCCGCTCTGCGGCATGTGGGATCTTCCCGGACCGGGGCACGAACCTGTGTCCCCTGCATCGGCAGGCGGACTCTCAACCACTGCGCCACCAGGGAAGCCCCTGTTGCTGAGATTTTTTTTTTTTTTTTGAAGCCTCTTCACTATTAGAGGTTAGAACAATTGGTAATTAAAAATTTTTTTTCTATGATATTTGATTTCCCAAGTTCTAGTCAGGCTTCATGTACACTTGCTTAATTCTTCAAAACTGCTGGATGGGGTAACTACTTTGGATCAATTTTTCTGACAGTTCTATTTCATGGACCTCAAAACTTCTCAAAAGCGACAATCATCTTAAAATTAAAGCATTACAGTTTTCTGCTTATAATAACTATAAGGCATTTAAAAATTATAACTCAACTTAACACTGCAAAATAATACATGGATTTGCTTTGACCATAAGAAAATATGATCATCTACTTCCATGGAGCTGAGCTTTTAAATATACCCTGAAAATTTTACTTCTTACATTCATTTTATATTGAAATAACTCTTCTATTTTATGTCATCATTGCTGAACAATGCCAGTAGGTTGTTTTATGTTTGTTTTTTGTTTGTTTGTTTGCTTCTTGGTCAGTAAATAACAACCAGAACAATGTACCAACTTCATCAAGTCTTTGCATTATATTTATGTATCAAGGACATGCAAATAATTCACATTTGAGCTATAGAAATTTTAAATGTTCAACTAAATGAGATAATAAACAATTCCTGTTCCTGGAATAATCTAGTGGGCAATGAAATAAACAGAAACTATTAGCTACTGCTTGATACTTTCAGCTTCTATACAATTTAAAGAAATTAAATTTTTGTGCATTAATATTGCCATATATCCCAGTAGGATATATCATTCAGCAGCTCAGTATTTTAAAATAAATGTACCACTTTCCAGTTGCTGAGAGGTTTCTAGAGGAGTGTTTTCTGGATGAGAAATATATAACATTTAGCTCATTTTCAATATCTGATTAGGATAATTAAACCCAAGGGCTTAGGACTCTATATTGTAGGTAACCAAAATAGGTCACATTATCTTTGTATTTCCATGTGCGTACACTCAGTGAAGGCAGGCTTACTGTAAAAATATCAAACTGGAAGGCTCCCTCCACCACCAAAAAATATTTTTTATCAATTTATATCATATATAAAAGCATAAAGGATTGTTTATATCCTCACATCATTTGCTGTACTGGATAATGTGAATATTTTAAATTTAATAATATTAGTGAAAATTAATAAGTTTAATCTTAGTGTGTAATTACCTGAATATCAGGGAGTTAACCATCTTCTTATATATAGTAATCATGGCTATGGCTTCCATAAATTGGCATTTTATGCATTTTGGTCATTTTTCTATTCATTTTTCCTTCTAACTCATCTGTGACAGCTCTGAAAAATAAAAATATTATTATAACTTATTTGGCAGTCAAAATATGACAAGTCGTGAACTGTCCTAAGGCTATTTGCTGTCTTTTAAAAACCCTACTTTTTGTAAGTATTCATGGATTCAGTGTAAAAATATAAATGTGTTTCTTTAATACTGTGGTTTCTTTAATACTGGTACTGTGCACCTTGCTGGGGACTGTATATATGATTTCTCTAAAGCCTGTCTCTCAAAATAATTTTTGAATTCCAAAACACATTTGTCAGACATGAGTTCAGATAAGAGAATTAATTAAGTCCATTAAAAATTCAGAAGCAAATGTTAACTTTATAAAATATTTTCCTGGCATTGACAGAAATATTAATTTTTGTTTGACTTAATATGGATGTTAGTAAATCTTAGTAAAATATTTTCTAATACAAACTATTTTATTCATTACTAAAGCAAGTCAAACTTGGTTAGGAGTTTTAAAATCTTTGAATTGAAGTATTTATACACAAATACATGTATAGGTGTTTATATTTTAAACTCTTGATTGAAGTTTAGATGTAAGAGGATAGCTCATTAATTTTGACAAGCTAAAAATACATAACTTGCACCCAGATTATGAAACAGAATATCACCATAGTACTAGTGCCCCAGAAGTCCACCTTTGCCCACTACTAGACAATAGCCACCCTGCTAACCCTGTCTTCTAATAGCAAAAAAGTTTTGGTAATGCTTATGTTATTAAATATGATACTGTAACTTCTACTCTCTCTTGTATGTATGTTTATTACATTTCATGCTTTTGCGATTCATCTGTTCTCACATGTATAATTAGAATATGTTCATTTCCCTCACTATGTAGTAGTTTACTGTGGAGCCCACTGTGTGAAAATACAATGAATTTTATTGGAAAATATTTTGGGAGAATCTGTGAAAGCTGAAGATATGCATATTCTATAACTGTGAAATTCTACTACTAATTATATACCAAACAGAAATGTACTCGTGTTCAACGAAATGTATATTTTGAAATTGGATATTGTAAAATAGCTGTATTTTTGAGTACCACATAAAAATTCATCAAGATCTGTTTGTAGTATCTCCTTTTGTTTAGATTTAATTACTAAAATTATGTTGATTTTGTTAAATAAATTAAGGAAATATGTATATTTTTAAAATTTACTCTCTTTCTCTCTCTCTCTCTTTCTCTTGAACTGGACCAAATACCATTCTGATTTTGTGTTGCTTGAAAGTTTGATAGAGTTCATGTGTGAAAATATCTGGGACTGGTGCTTATAGAACCTTCTCAATTACTTGCATAGAACTTTTCCTGATTTCGTTTTTGCTTCTTCTGATATTAATTTTTGGTATTTTTTCCTAGAAAATCACCAAATTCATCCATGTTTCCATGTTTTTAAACAAGGAAGTATTTTCTTTTTTTTTTTTTCTGGTTATAAATTTATTTTCTTTTAGCTGCATTGGGTCTTCGTTGCTGCGTGTAGGCTTTCTCTAGTTGAGGTGAACAGGGGCTACTCTTTTTTGTGGTGCACAGGCTTCTCATTGTGGTGGCTTCTCTTGTTGTGGAGCACAGGCTCTAGGCGCGCAAGCTTCAGTAGCTGTGGCTCGCGGACTCAGTAGTTGTGGCTCACAGGCTCTAGAGCACAGGCTCAGTAGTTGTGGCGCACAGGCTTTGTTGCTTCGCGGCAAGTGGGATCTTCCCAGACCGGGGATCGAACCTGTCCAATCCTTGGCAGGCAGATTCTTAACCACTGCACCACCAGGGAAGTCCAACAGGGAAGTATTTTCTAATATTGTTTTTTGTTCCTGGATATTTCAGATATTTTTTCCCATTCTCACTTAGAAATTTGTCAATTTTGGCCTTCGTTATTTTCTGATTTAATAAGTAAATGGGTTATCTATTTTAGTCATAGTGTGTTTTTTTGACCTAGTTCTTTGATTTTTTTATAATTCTATATTGTTTTGCTTTCATAGTAATTCTTTCCTTGGATCCGATATATACTTAACTCTAACATTTTCCAGGTTTGAGGGTTTCGTTATTTCTCTGATTATTCCTTTATTTTATCTCCCTCTTCTGTGCCACGATGAACCATGTGGCACTATGGAAATTTCATGAAGTTGTTACAGCCAGAATTTTAAGCTAGCATATGAAGGACATGGCACTAGAGAGTGAGCTAGACTCAAAGTCAGTATTCCATAAATAGGGGGGAAATTGTGTGTGTGTGCATGTGTAGATGTATATATGGTCACTGAACTACAATATAACCTATCATGACTCGTGTGTAGGCATATGATATAGACATTAATATCACTATGTCCATTTTACAATTAGGAAATTGATGGTAGAGATGTTAGCTAATGTTATTAAGTGTTAGAACCAGGATTTACACCTACCTGGCAATGTGATTTCATTTCCTTTACCAGAATTCATAGTTTAATTCAGAGTTCATTAAAGAGAATCAAACATACTTAAGAAATTATTCTTTTGTTCATAAAGCATGATGTATGGGTACAGAAAAAAGAGTTATTTTCCGTACTTAAAGGTCTTAAAATCTATTTGCACTACAAAAGATAAATGTGTGCACCTGAAAATATAAATGTAAATTAATATTTGAATACTAATTTGCAATAGTGGTATAAGATAAATATAGGAACAGAGTATGGTCAAACTAGATTTAGACTGCAAAGTGGATTTAAATCCTGACTCTTCTTTTCACCTTTTTTTTCACTTGACAACTGTGTTTTAGTGCCAGTTATTTGCCAGGCACTTTTCTTGGCACTAGAAGTCAGAAGTGGCTAACAAAGAAAATCTCCTGGTTTTTTACTTTCTAGTGGGAGGAGAGATGAACAATGAACAAATAAATATATAACATACCAAATGACAGTTGGTGCCATGAAGAAAGGTAATGCAGGGTATGTATACAGAGATGGCAAGGTTCTATTTTATATAAAGTTAGGAAAGAGACCACTCTGATAGGATGACATTTGAGTAAAAACCTGAAAAAGGTTGAGAAACTCGCTGTATCTGGCAGAAAAGTGTTTTAGGCAGTGGCACTATGATACTTAAGCATTGATACTCTTGACCAGACAGATTGTGTTCAAATTTTGGTTCTTTCATTTGCTATATTATCTTGGCAAGGTTCATAATTTTGTCTGCATCTGTTTCTCCCAATGGGCAGTACATCTAATGTGTTGCTTAGAGTATTAATTTATTAAGAACTTAAAGCTCAGTGCCTAGCACCTACTAAGTACTCAGAGATTTAATTGGTTACTATTATTGGTAGAGGAAAACAGCAAGAGCCAATAGCCCTAAAGCAGGAATGTACTGTTCCAGTATCAGTAGTGGCAGAAAACTAGTGGCAGAAAATGGGGATGGGAAAGGGAATGGGATGGAGGAGAGACTAGGAATGAAATCAGAGCTTGCAGAGAAGCAGATCAACCAGAGGCTTGCAAACCAAGGTAAGGATTTGGATTTAACTTTGAGTATTAAGGAAAGCCACTGGGAAATTTGAAGCAGAAATATGACATGATGTCTTCTGCTTTATGCATATGTGAATGACTTTCACTGTGTCCTGCAAATGCAATGTAGGTTCAACATGTCTAATATCTGTTACCAAAAAATCCATAAACTTCAGTTTCTTTATCCCTGATAGGGACATCATATTAGTGGATCTCTGATAGGGCTGCTTAAATGACAGAATGATAATAGCTGTGTAAATGAGCCAAAAGTCAATGTTACCAGGCTTCCTTTGCTGTGGCAATGTTCATGGATCACTGCTTTGGTTAGTGGTTGCTCAGTCCACCACAAAAGTTAGTGTTCATTAGAACAATATCTGAACTCAAATGGGCAGTTCTGTTGTTTTTGCTTAGGGTGTTTCATTCAGTTGTAATCAGATAGTGACTAGGATATCCAAGATGATTCTATTTATTTGTTTGGCTCTGAGGCAGGAAGGTCTAGAAACTTAGGAACACCTGGGATGCTGAGATGACTGGATCTCTTTCCATGTAGTTTCAGGGTCTCTTCCTCTCCATTTGGCTTCTCCACATACTCTATCCACATGTATCTACAACTGAGAAGCTGAACTTCTTATTGGGCAGCTCAAGGCTCCCAAAAGTGGGAAAGTAGAAGCTGGCCATGCCTTCTTGAGATTTAGTCTCAAAGTTGGTACTGTTACTTCTGCACTCTCTGTGGGCTAGAGTGAGTCTCAGGGCCATATCAATTTCACTGTGGCGAAAGACCACAAAAGATGGTGAATACCAGGAACTGTAGTTCATTAGGGGACATTTTGGTTCAAGAACTACCACAGTCACCATGCACCCCAGGTTCTCTGTTTTTCAAACAGGCATATCTATAACCTCAGTGTTTCATTAACCCTATGATTATAAAACACTGGGGAGGAGAGTAAATGCCTATGAGTATTTTATCTTATTTTAATTTATTTTATGTTTGCAAAAAAGAATGTGGAAGGCACATTCTTTGTTTTATGATTAGATAAATTCAGAAAAACAGAAGATATGTCAAAAAAGCTGTTTGATAAATGTATGCAAAATTATTACAAGTGGTTCAGAGAAATGACAATAAAATCAAAATAATTAAAAATAAAAATACCTTTATTTGTTTCTCCCCTTCCACTTTATCAAAATGCATGTACATTATGCACCTGTCAGCATCAGTCTGTATGTTAAAGACCATCTGCTTAAAATTATCTTTTACTAGAACTAAAATATAGTCAGAATTCAGAACAACATGGTTATTCTCTTTTATGCTGTATATTAGTTGCAGAAAAATTTAAAGTCAATATATCTTTTTTTAATTTGTCAAAATTATTCATTAATGCACAGAGATATCTAATTTTAATTTTTCAAGATGCTAACTTTTATTTTCAAGCATAAAATAGTGTCCTGGTTTCCTGAAAGAACGTTTTCACCTTTATAGAGAGACATCAAAATGGTCTTGTAAGAAAGTGAATGAACTCAGCTTGCCAAATTATTATATCAAATAATAATAGTGAGCCTTTTTATGATCACCCACAGTGAGCTGCCTGTGCCTAAGAACAGCTACACACATGTATTCTCTTCCTGGTGGGCTCAAATAAAAGAAAACCGGTATCTGTAATTCTTCATCAGGAGACCCTGCTGACTAATCTGATGAAGGAAGGAAATCTGTAAAGGAATGCTGATTCAAAAGGGAAAGTACTCAGTAGGATGTACTATTTTCTTTAAATGTCAGGAGAGGGACATTTATTTTTCTTGTGGACCAATATGAGAGAATGGGAGCAAATGGTGACTAATCTAGATATTCTTTTTTTACCACAAAAATTAGATTTGTTTGCTGACCTATTTCAGTAAAGTCATTTTGTTCTGAATGCTAAAATCTTGAAAAAAGAAGTCCTACAGTTATTATAATTTAATAGTAATATTAGTAAGAACTTTCCATTTCTTTACGGCATAATTTACAATGGAAAAATAAGTTTTAACCCATATAACACTCTTAACCCATCTCCTGATTTCTGGGAACTCCAACTGTAATAGCCAATCATTGTAAACCTTAGACAGTTTCTTCATTTCTACTTTATAACCATCCCATAGTGTCATGTTTCTGAGCTTCATACCACTTTTGGGTTTGAAATCTCCATATTTGTGAGTTTGTTTCTCACTCGATAAAATATTCATATCAAATAAATTTCTCTGAATTTTCTTTTAAGTGCATATGGGAAAATGGTATATTCCCTATTATTATATAATAAAATGGAAATAAGGAAACATTGATGTGGCTTAATACAGCAATACATGCAAAAAGCATAGTTGAAATAGGTGAGTAGATGTAGAGGCCAGGCTTACAGGTCAAGCAGAGCATCAGAGGTATAGTTGAAAGTCTTTGACACCTTTATTGAACCTGATGTGCAGATCCATGAAGAGCCTCAGCCCTTACTGATATGACACTACTGTTTTCACTGTGTTCTGAGCCACATTTACTGAGATATCCAGCTGTCTTATCTGAGGTGCCCAGATGTATTAAGGGCTCCTGATGCAGTATATATCCCCATCTGTTTTAAGATGTTTTCTTCAAAGAATCTACAAAGAGATGCCGCTCCTTATCTCTCTCTCTTTCTGTGTGTGTGTGTGTGTGTGTGTGTGTCTGTGTGTTTTGTTTTGTTTTTGCTTTTAATTCAGCTGGAAGGATTTTTTTAAGTGGTAGCTAGAGCCAAGGACAACTTCTGAACTCTAAAAGGGACACTCTTGCTCAAACTTTCTCTTGACCTAAATGATGTGTACCCCTCACTCCAGCTCTGACCCTAATTGTTAAGCCAGAGAGAATTTCCCCAAGGTGGAGGAGGGAGATCTGTATGAATCCGTAGATTCAAAGATGTAATTAAATTTAGCTAGGCTCACAGAGTCTGTGATACAATTGTTATATTCAGGGGGTTCTTTCATACATACCCACACAGATACATGCCCTTCATAAGGTACATAAGCCCACCTGTGTCCCAGGTGGGTGAAGTTATCTCAAAGAACTTCTCCATTTGATATACAGATTAATTTTTTTCTTGTAACTTCTCCCACTTTAAGTAAGGTCAATGAGGAAATGATTTTTGTCACCTTTTTTTTTCGTTCCTGTCACTCCAGAACTTAAAACAATGCTTGATGCATGATAGTTTCTCCATAGTTATTAATTGAATGGATTGATAAATAAATGTCTCAAAATTGAGCTTAATATAATGCAATATTGGGGTGTAGATGGAATGTAGAGGGATCAAATTCTGTGAACTGAGTATCAGAAAATGTTTTCAAAAGCAGTTATTAGAGCTTGTTTGGTCCCTTAACATATATTTAAACTCACGTTTACTGTTTTCCGATTACTTATATGTGTTTATTCCACTAATTGTTGAAAAATGTCTTGTGTTTGAATTTCTCAGCCATCTGATATCTCATAAATATTGACTATTCAAGTCTATCCTGCACTAGAGAATGTCATCAATATTAGCCTTTATTCAAAATGCAAAGTGCTTGAAAATTGTATTTCACTCCTTCACCTCTCCAGTTCTACTCCATATAAACTGCCCACTCATGTTTTCTGTAGCTGGATTCTTGTTAAATACACTGTTAATCCAAGAGTCCCAGTACTTAAGCTGAGAGCCTCTAACCCTTTAATTGAACGTGGTCTAAATCCAGAAAGAACCTTATTGACTATTGATGGCACTGCTCTGTGAGTGGAGAGTGGAGGTGGATATTGGCTTGTTAAACCCTATGAAATTTTAATTGGTGGAATTTTGTGTCATATTTGGGATATATTTCAGAGAAGGGTAATCTCCACAGAATCGATGTTCAGCATTGTCATTTTACCTATAAATTCAACCTTCAAAGAAGTATTTTTTCAACTACCTCCCTATAAGGCCTATTTATCATGCTATATAAATATGTGAATTTATCAGTAAAGACTTTACTGCTTATACTCATTCTAAATGCTGCTTTATTCATAGACCTCAAAGATTTGAAAAATACAGATAATATTACTATACCCACTAGCCTAATTGCTGAGAGGCATATAAAATGATCCATACCTTTGTGAATTTTTACTGCATAGTTTCTACTTTTATGCCATGTCCTTCCACTCAAAAGGAAGGAAGATGGTGTATAAATCCAAAATAATTGCTTATGTGTATGCACACACACATATATGTATATTTGTATATACATATATATGAAAGCACACACATGTTTCTTTGTAGCCAACTTATCTATCATTGTAGAGATTAATTCTTAATGTTTTATGCTAGAGTCACTCTCTTAACTTTTTAAACTCTTTGTTCGAATGGAGACTCAAAGCCATAAGAAATCAAAATTCATTATATATTTTTCAGATTTCAGTTAATAATCCACTCTAATATGCATTGGACTGTCAGTTTTAATCTGAACCTCTTCAGGTGTGGAGAAATAAAAATTATTGGAAATGAAATATTGCAAAGTATAATTTCAGTTGATATTCAGTTCTTGCCTTTTGAATGGATTTTGAAATGAGTCTGAGTTATAAACAATATTATTATAACTAATAAGTGATTAACAGGTGTTAAAAATAAAGCAAGCATAAAGTTTTTAAATAAATAAGAAGTGAATAATTTGACATAAAGTACTATTTCTTGTTTTCCAATATTGCTTTTATTTGCATTTTTTTTAAATGCTGGACCTTTTCCTGTGGAAATTGTTGCCTATTTATTGGGAACATAATTTTTAAACCCTTTAAAATAGATTATTAAGATATAATTGACATATAATAAACTGTATATATTTACAGTGAAAATTTTTATTTATATTTTTATAATTGTTTTGAAGTTATCATGTTTATGTATGTATTTCGTATCTCCCCCTCTTGTCTTCCATTTAATGCAGAAAAAAACAAGAGCATCATGCTTCCATTGAATCACCACTATGCTGACATATAGATCATGTATTCAATATTATTTTTTTCTCTGTTATAAGCCACAACACTTTCAGTAACAGAATCACTCTGAGTAATTTTGAAATATCAACTAATCATTTGGATAAGGTCCTTCAAAACATTAAGTTACTGGGGCTTCCCTGGTGGCACAGTGGTTGAGAGTCCATCTGCCGATGCAGGGGACACGGGTTCGTGCCCCAGTCTGGGAGGATCCCACTATGCCGCGGAGCGGCTGGGCCCGTGAGCCATGGCTGCTGGGCGTGCGCATCCAGAGCCTGTGCTCTGCGACGGGAGAGGCCACAACAGTGAGAGACCTGCGTACCACACACACACACACACAAAAAAAAAAAACATTAAATTACTGAGAAGCAAGGTAGATGTCACTGACTGAGAAGGAGATCTAAATTAGGACTAATAAATCAGCACTTCATGTTTTACTGCCAGTTGATTTGCTCTCCTCTTTCTTTCCTTCTCTGTCTCTCCGTCTCTGTCTCTGTCTGTCTTTACTTAACAATCTCTACCTCTCAGCTTCTTGGTTTGAGTTATAGTAAATACTGGTGCTTAACTCTAAATAAGTTCAACAGGGAAAAAGTTAATTTATTCAATAAATTACTTGGACACTAGATGAAGCTTCAAATTTCCCACTCATCCTGTGTAGTCAGTGAACTGTACCTGCTGGAGTTGGTTGATTCTTTAACTTTCAAAACCAATGGGCACTTAAACCGCAATCTAAGAATCTCAATAGATACAAATATTTAATAAAAGTATCATCTTTCAGTCACTTCACAGATTATCTTGGATTTGGGAATAAAAGCCTAATCTTAAAGTTTGTATACATGGAAGGTGAGTTTTAACCATTTGGCTTACTATCTATGGGCACTGCCTAAGATACTTAACCTCTTTGAGACGTATTATTTTTTAACTTGTAATGGAAACTAGTTAAATATTAAGCTTCTAGTCTAACCTAAGAGATGGAAAACACAAATAGTTTAGGTTTTGGGGGGAGTGTGTGTGTGACTTTCTCAGACAGTGAGGAGCTGGAAAGTAAGGGAAAACAAAACAAGATGAAACTTAGAAAATTTACAACTGGAAGCCACATGTGAGTTTGCTATCCAAATATAAAATAACCTCAGATCCAGCAATCCTGGAGGCAAGGAGTTATTTTAAAACATTCCTTGGTTGTTAGTAAGACAGGTACCTAATAAAGCAAACAAAGTTCTCTCTAGAGGACTTCTTTCTTCCAATAATTGCCACAGGTAAAGTTTGATCACACATGATCACACAATAAAAAATCTCAAAACATGTGGGGAGACAAGGGTCCACAGTGGAGTGCTGGCAGAAACAATAATCAGGAAAAATAGTTATGGAATCATCAGATACACAATAAAATATACACAGGCACACACACACACACACACACACACACACACACTTGAGAAACTAACTTGTGTGCAGGTTAAGTAACCTGGAGAAAAGTGTTAATTGCAGCAAAAATATAATTGGAAGTATGGCTCAGAGTGTAGTAACAGTTTGCAAAAGGACTATTTCCTCTTGTTAATGACAACCATGTATCTTTCCTCACCCAGTCCTCTCATCCCTTCCTGTTATACGCCCACCTCGCCATGATTTCAGGAGAGGATTGGTATAGGAAAACCTTGAGAACTGTGCATACTATGTCAAAAATTTTACTTCATAGTACCTCAAATACCATAGAAAAACCATCTCAGTTTTTACAGGCTAATGACTGAACATTAAGTTCAGGAAAACAAATGGTTCCGAGTAATAGACTCAAAATATTTGAATTTAAGTATGGTAATGGTTTAAGGGGTTTGGCTTCATGCAGTGTTATCATACGTATTATCTGAAAGTGATATATATCATATCATCATCACCTGGCTTTTCAGAAAGAGGAGACTAAACCAAGTTGTGGTCAAGGGTGGGTAATTAAGAAAATCGTCTGATGTATGGCCTGGTATGTCATCTCCAGGAGTAAATTCTAGAAATACTCTTCAGGGAAATGATTTTAGATCTCAAACAGAAAGGATTACAAAATCAGATATATTTGAACACAGTAAAAAGGTTACTACTCCATTGATGAAACCTCTTTAATTTTTAAAATTAGTAAACCATAAATGTATACTTGATGATCACTTTCTCCTAAATGTTAGTGAGAAAATTTTAGATTACTCCCAAGTGGTTATTTTTTAGAAATCTAATTTTGTATTTATGTCTCCATTTTCAATTTTAATCTATTTTGATTGGAGATAATTATCAGAGATTATTAAATTATCCTTGGGGAATTTATTTTATTTTTCTAATATATATATTATAAATATGTACACAATGCAATATTACTCAGCCATAAAAAAGAATGAAATCTTGCCATTTGTGACGACATGGATGGACCTAGAGGGTATTATACTAAGTGGAATAAGTGAGACAAAGAAAGACAAATACTGTTTGATTTCACTTGTATGTGGAATCTAAAAATCAAATGAACAAACAAAACAAAACTGAAACAGAGTCATAGATACAGAGAACAAACAGGTGGTTGCCAGAGGGGAAGTGGGTGGGGAGAGAAGAGAAATAGCAAGGGAGATTAAGAGGTACAAACTTCCAGTTACAAAGTGAATAAGTTCCAAAATGAATAAGTCACTGGCATGCAATGTATGGTGTGAGGAATATAGTCTGTAACAATAATACTAGCTTTGTATGGTGACTGATGGTAACTAGACTTACCTTGGTGATCATTTTGTAATATATAGAAATATCAAATCACTATGTTGTACGCTGGAAACTAACATAGTGTTATAGGTCAATTATACTTCAAAAACAAAGAAACAAACAGATTCATGGAAAAAGAGATCAGAATTGTGGTTACCCAGAGGCAGGAGGTGGAGGGAGGAGGAATTGGATGAAAGTACTCATAACATAAAAACTTTTGGTTATAAGATAAATAAGTACTAGGGATGTAATGTACAACATGATAAATATAATTAACAGATATATGTTAAATGTGAAAGTTGTTAAGAGTGTAAATCCTAAGAGTGCTCATCAGCAGGAAACATTTTTTTTCTTTTTCTTTTTTGTTGTATCTATATGAGATAATGGATGCTCACTACATTTACTGTAGAATCATTTCAGTGAGTCAGTCTTTATGCTGTACACCTTAAACTTATACAATGATATATGTGAATTATATCTCAATAAATCTGGAAGAAAAAATATATATCTGTTTTCTTTAATGCAGTGATTTTTGTTCCTTAAAGTCTGTTATATTCATGTCATCTCATTTTATGTGTGTGTTTCTATGTATCATGTGATCCTGTGTTGTGTGTTGTTTGGTCATGTAGGTGTGTTTGTGTGGTTTGTATGTATATATTTGTGTATGCACATTTGGTATGTGTGAAATGTGTTTGTGTGTACATATGTATATGCATGAACATGTAATGTGTGACTGTGCATCTAGTATGTTCTTATACATGTGTGCATTTTTGTATATGTGTTTGTGTATGTATGTGTTCATTTGTATATAATGTATGTGTGTTTATGAATAGGTGATATGTGTACCATTGTGTAATTGTTAGAGGTTGTATATGTGCTTCCTTTCAGTTTTATCTTCCTGCTTGATTTGATCCATGACATTCTTTTGTAATGAGCACGTCTCAACATTTAATTTGGCAACTTTGCTTTTAAACAATATTTACTAGTTTTTATTGCGGATATGTCCTTCCTTGGGAAGGCTAGCTCTGTTTTCTCAGAAGGAACTATTCTTTCTAATCTTTTTGAAGATATGACTTAGACATTTTTATGTTGCTGTCCTGCTCTGAACAATAAACTAGTTCAAAGAAAGTTATTTTCTCAATCCTTTAGGATAGTCCTCTTATGTATCTTTCAATAGACCATTCTTTTTTCCCCCTAGTTTTACTGCTTTGACTTTCTGCTTGTTATGTGCTTTTCGCTGCTATGGAAAAGCATCACCAAAAAGTTTTATTTTTCCCTCCTTAATGTTCTCTTTGTAACCCTCTAAATTCACTGGTGTTATCAAAGTTTTATTTTTATCCTCCATAAACGTTCCTTCCACCCATGTTGCTCTATCACTAAAAACAGTGTTGTCATCCAGGTTTTATTTTCTGGTTTTGTTTGTTTTTTTTGTTTAGGCTCTATCTTACAGATATAAATTTAATAAGGATTTTGTCTTTTAATTTTTTTATCAGAATTAGGAAAGAGAAAGAATTAGAGACCTGGCTATTATGATCTTACAAATGACAAATTTTATCCTAGAAATGTTAAAGAATTTAACTTTTTAAAAACGTTATAGGGACAGGAGCAAGTCTATATTCCATATAATTGTGACTGAAAATATTACCATGTTATATGTGGGGAAAATAATCCTTGAATTCTGGTACACAGTATCATATAATGTTCTATACATGCCATATGAATGACCTTTCTTGTCACTGTTACCCACTGTCTCAGTTCTACTTCCTGAAAAGCTCTGTTTTCTTCCTGTAACATTAGATAGATTCTTAGCAGGTATCTCGCTATGTTCATGTTCTGGCTATTTTTATGTACAAAATAGTACCTTTTGTTCTGTCTGTGTTCCAGAAAACTGAGGAGTGCAATAATCAAGACAGTGAAGTGGTTTATGTAGACCAGGGATTGAACACAAGGAATATTATGAAAGCCCCTACAAAGAAAAAAAAAATCTTTTATACCAAAATGTTTTGGAAATCAAGAGAGAGAACCAATTTAAGAAATAATTATAATATCAAAGATGTTTAGAAATAGGAAGTGTCAGTTACTTAACTGACACAAGAAGAAAAAAACAAGGACGTGGAAGAAAGGAGGGTTATTTGTAATTTTGACATATTGAAGAGTTTGGGATACTGGACACGCATACAACTGAAATTGTTCAAGGGGAAGCTGCTCAAAGGCTAAATGGCTATTCACTAGTTCTTATTAGATTTAATACAATTTTCAATCTCTGTGTTTCTTAAATAATATATCTTATATCTTCTCCACAGCTTTCAAAATGCCCTAACAATTTTAAAGCAAGATGATCAACCAAGGAACAATTTGTTTATCTCTGTGCTTTCTATCCTGTTTCATTGTTCTATATTTCTGTTTTTGTGCCAGTACCATACTGTCTTTATTACTGTAGCTTCGTAGTATAGTTTGAAGTCTGAGAGCCTGATTCCTCCAGCTCTGTTTTTCTTTCTCAAGATTGTTTTGGCTATCCAGGGTCTTTTGGGTTTCTATAAAAATTGTGAAATTTTTTGTTCTGGTTCTGTAAAAAATGCCATTGGTAGTTTGATAGGGATTGCATTGACTGTATATTGCTTTGGGTAGTATAGTCATTTTCACAATGTTGATTCTTCCAATCCAAGAATATGGTATATTCTCCATCTGTTTTTATCATCTTTAATTTCTTTCATCAGTGTCTTATAGTTTTCTGCTGAAAATTACTTTTTAATTCAAGATTGAAAATAAAATTTCAGGAAAAAAAGTTATCAATTTCAATAGAATACAAGAATATAAGTTGTATTGAAATATATGGTTAGACATAAAGAAAAAGGATAGAAAGAAAAAATTAAAATAATATGAAGATGAATAAAATAGAAAAGGCTGCAAGAAGCACACTAATGCAATTTAAAAAATCAATTGTTTGAAAGATGTAATTTTAAATGTGTCCTGGTTAAAGAAATAAATTCAAACTCCATGATTATAGAAAGCCCAGAGATAAACCCACGCACATATGGTCACCTTATTTTTGATAAAGGAGGCAAGAATATACAATGGAGAAAAGACAGCCTCTCCAATAAGTGGTGCTGGGAAAACTGGACAACTACATGTAAAAGAATGAAATTAGAACACTCCCTAACACCATGCACAAAAATAAACTCAAAATGGGTTAAAAACCTAAATGTAAGGGCAGACACTATCAAACTCTTAGAGGAAAACACAGGTAGAACACTCTATGACATAAATCACAGCAAGATCCTTCCTGACCCACCTCCTAGAGAAATGGAAAATAAAACAAAAATAAACAAATGGGACCTAATGAAACTTAAAAGTTTTTGCACAGCAAAGGAAATGATAAACAAGACGAACAGACAACCCTCAGAATGGGAGAAAATATTTGCAAATGAAGCAACCAACAAAGGATTAATCTCCAAAATTTACAAGCAGCTCATGCAGCTCAATATCAAAAAAACAAACAACCCATTCCAAAAATGGACAGAAGACCTAAACAGACATTTCTCCAGAGAAGATATACAGATGGCCAAATAACACATGAAAAGATGCTCAAAATCACTAATTATTAGAAAAATGAAAATCAAAACTACAGTGAGGTATCATCTCACACCGGTCAGAATGGCCATCATCAAAAAATCTACAAACAGTAAATGCTGGCAAGGGTGTGGAGAAAAGGGAAGAACCCTCTTACACTGTTGGTGGGAATGTAAGTTGATACAGCCACTATGGGGAATAGTATGGAGGTTCCTTAAGAAACTAAAAATAGAACTACCATACGACCCAGCAATCCCACTACTGGGCATATACCCTGAGAAAACCATAATTCAAAAAGAGTCATGTACCACAATGTTCATTGCAGCTCTATTTACAATAGCCAGGACATGGAAGCAACCTACGTGTCCATCAACAAATGAATAGGTAAAGAAGATGTAGCACATATATAAAATGGAAAATTACTCAGCCATAAAAAGAAACGAAATTGAGTTATTTGTAGTGAGGTGGATGGACCTAGAGTGTGTCATACAGAATGAAGTAAGTCAGAAAGAGAAAAACAAATACCGTATGCTAACACACATATATGGAATCTAAAAAACAACAACAACAAAAATGGTCATGAAGACCCTAGGGGCAAGACAGGAATAAAGACGCAGATATACAAGAGAATGGACTTGAGGATTCCGGGGAGGGGGAAGGGTAAGCTGGGACAAAGTGAGAGAGTGGCATGGACATATATACACTACCAAATGTAAAATAGATAGCTAGTGGGAAGCAGCTGCATAGCACAGGGAGATCAGCTCGGTGCTTTGTGACCACCTAGAGGGGTGGGATAGGGAGGGTGGGAGGGAGGGAGATGCAAGAGGGAAGAGATATGGGGATATGTGTTTATGTATAACTGATTCACTTTGTTATAAAGCAGAAACTAAACACCATTGTAAAGCAATTATACTCTAATAAAGATGTTAAAAAAAAACTACATGACTATCATGTGAAAATATAGTAGATATTTGGTCAAAAAGTGAAAATGTTATGTACCTATATCTGAAAGAAAAAAGTACCACAAAATTAATACCAACTATAAATTAATAAGTGTATTAATTTTTTTAAATGAATTTTAATAAATAGGTACTTGCTGATATAATGATTTGATATATAGAGACTGAAAATTTATTATTGTTGGTAATAACCAGAATGATTTTGTGTATAAATATCATAATATGCATAAGAACAATCCACTTATACATTTGAATGAGATTGGAGAAAATAAAGTGATTTCTTTTTGAATCTCCTTGCTAAAAGACTTAGATATATCAAGCAAAATAAAGGGTTATGTTACTAAAAGGGAAGAAGGGAAACAGGTAATGGAGAAAACTATTAGTCCCAACCACAATTGTAGTACAATATAGGAAAAATTAGTAGAGTCATAAACATAAACATTAACACCTCACTGACTCTAACTCTCCTCTCATTCTCTGCCTGTCTCTCTCTCTTTTTTTTTTTTTTGCGGTACACGGGCCTCTCACTCTTGTGGCCTCTCCCGTTGCAGAGCACAGGCTCAGGACGCACAGGCTCAGCGGCCATGGCCCACGGGCCCAGCCGCTCTGCGGCATGTGGGATCCTTTAACACAAAGAAGTCAATTTCTCTTCTCATTTAGAGCATGGGATTAGATATTTTAGTGATTTGACATAACATTATGAAATAAAAATTAAGCTTACACTTTTTTCTTACTTTCTAAATGCATTTATAAGCTCTAGACTCTATAAAGCATATATCTGTGCTCTGTAAGTTAGATGCAAAATAATATACAGTGCTGGATTATTGCAAATGATTTAAGAGTTAAGAAGACAAAGCATATAGTAGTAGCATTTGGGGGATAAGAGAAGGGATACAAATAAAAATAGAAAACTATGTAAATTGAAGTGTTTTAATATAGAATTTAATTATTAATTATGAAACAAATTTATGTATATCAGGTAAAATTTATATGTAAAGCAAAATTTCTAGCTCTGGAAATTCACAAATATTTCACAACTTGAAAACAATTTTCCAAAATTAATTGCACTTCTATCAGTTATGGAAACATTAGCGTCCATTACAATATCAAGAAATAATGAAAAAAGAAACCATCCTCCCAGTAAGGAAAATACTATTGAATACTTCTTCTTTTCTGGTAATAAAATTTATGGCTGATCAACTCTGTTTTACATAAACAATGTAAACGTTAGATGCATATTTACACACACACCATATGACTTGCTAAGCCTTCCAACGCCATTTTACTCTGTCCTTTTTCTCTGTGTAACAGGTGTTCATCTGCCTCTTAGTTCTCTTTAGTTATGGCACATTCTCCTCTTCACTTATTCGTGCATCTATATACAGTTTCTTATGAGTTTCATCATTTTCTTAACTGAGCACTTTGATCTCCATAATTTACTTCAAATTCTAAAAATTTGCCTAAAATTGGTTATATGGTTCATGTCCTTAGCTGAAGAAATAATATTTTGCAAGTTTGAACATTAAGGAAAAAAAAAAAAAGAAAATGAGCTGCTTTTTATTCATTCAGCTCCTAGCTGCAATTAAACTAGACAAGCTGGGGAAAAGTCCTTGTATATTTATTAATTAATATCTTTCTTTAAAGTATGGAATATATAATGTAATTATATATCTCTAATATAAAAGTCAATATTTCTTCACTGCTTTAGAATTTGTAAGATTTTCACATATAATTTTTCTTATATTTTTCTTAACAAACAGAAAAAATGTGGGCCAAACCCTTCCTCTCACTGCTCCCTATATAATTTTATCTGTTTTATTCTCAAAATAAGTATAATTATCTAATGAATAGATTCTAATCTATTAATTTACTCTTTAATTTTCTTTGTTAAGTCTCTCTCTACCCCTACTTCACCAAATTATTTAAGATTTTGAAAACAAGTGTTTGGTTTTGTTCAGTGCTGTGTCTCTAGCACCCAGAATACTTAATGGCACATAGGTGGAGATCAATAAGTAATGGCTGGATAAATATAAAATGAATTATCCTAAACTTGATTTTACAAATGAAGAAAAAAAGTAAGGATATAGATATTTCCCAAAGATAGAGAGCTTTTTAAACAGAGTCAGTACTTGAACTTGTAAAATAATGTTGCCCACCATCTTGTTCTACAAGTATCAAGTCATTAGTCAATGCAGTCACTAACCTACAAAACGTCCTAAAAGGAATTCAGGGCAAAGATCAGGATGAGGAACTCTGCTCTAGGAAAACAGAGAAAACAGGTCCTTAGATATTTAGATATTTCAGAAGAAAAGTTTTATGAACCTGGATTCTTGCATCTTCCCATACTTAGAAAAGCACTAAAACCATTAACTAAATGACTGGCAGCAACCTTCTACTGAGAAGTGTTCTTCAGTGCATTTACCCCTTTGCCAGAATCACGTCTATACTGACCCCCCTCTACCTCTTCAGAACAGTTCCTCAGAGCTGAGAGGCTGTATTCTGGGCTACAGTCCTCAGTAACTCCCCAGATAAAACAAACTCACAGCTCTCATGCTGTGCATTTTTATTTCAGTAGACAAAATCACATCTCCTGCTTCTAAATCAAAGTCCTTTCAATAAACTTAATTGCCCATCTGTTGATTTTTTCCACTTAAGTGACTAAAAATGTATTTTTCAAAAAAGGTAAAAGGAATCTGTAGTTAATGAAAGCATTTGCAAGAAAAAGGAAAATGATCCTAAGTTGTTTTACTTCTACAGCAGCTTCCATAGTTACTGAGAACTCAAGAATCATCTAAAGAAATAATTCTAAATTAAATTATATAGCACTAAAATATTGAAAAAGAGAAACACTTGAAATTTGTTGAAGTGACAGATGGAACATAATTTCCAGCAATGGGTTGTCAGTTCCCTATAAGTGCAAAGTCTTTCTGTTTTATAAGTGCTAAATTGCTACAGAGGCTCTTGTAATATGAAAATCAACTAAAGAAAGAATTGAGACAATGAGCTGTAATTTTAGTAGTGAACTTAAAGTGAATTGGTTGTATTTTAAACATTTTATAAACAATGAAAAGGGAGAATTATGTACATAGTGCAATTTGCTATGCCAACTTTAAACAATGTGACTAAATTATATGTAAAATGAGTATATTTTGAAAGAAAATAATTCCATTCAAACAGTTTTCAGCACGTAACTGCAAAGGGAGTACCGAACTCATATATTGGGAAAAATATCTCTCTACTTTTTAAAAAAGTAGATACTTTACAACCTGCTGTGTTAAACATTGGGTCTTATTTTACTATTTTGGGCAGTGAGGGGAAAATTTTTAAAAAGCAAAACTAATATTCAACATTTTCTTCTTTATTGAATTTTCTACATGCTAATTTTAATTAAAATATGTTTGTAATTATAATCATTTTGAGATATAGTTTAGAAATTACCTCTAAGTTTAGGTCATATATTTCCTATAAGAATATTTGTTTTATATTATTCTCAGTCTTATGGATGAATAGAAATTTATTTAAGTCAGAATTCCAAATCTTGGATAATGAAGAATATCAAAATATCATGATCAAATTTATTTTTTTAAAGTCAAATTTTCATGATTCTTTGAAACAATATTATGACATTTTCAAGTGAATTAATTATGGCTGCATTAAAATGACCATGTTTTGTTTTGTTTTTTAATTACCATAAGAATTTTACTATTCTCAAGTTTAGCTGGTTTTCTTTCAGATAAAACTTTAAAATAATAACCATGATTATATTCAAATGAACTTCCTTTTGGGTGTACCTGCAGGACATAACTACTTTGTTCTTCTATGTTACTTTTCCTTTTTTTTTTTTTTTAGGAAATAATAATAATAGCTAACCTGTATCAAATTTCTGCTGTGTCTCAGGCATTTTACTAAGCTTTTCACATAGTTGAAAGCATTTAAACAACATGACAGCCATACTAAGTGGAAGTGATTTATTTCCCTGGTTTTCTCATGGAGATAGTTAATACCTTTCTCTAGATCCCACTGATAGCATGGCAGAGTGAAGTCAGGAATTAATATCAGAAACTTCAAAGCCAAACTGTTAAACAACCATATACCAAAATACCTCAAAAGCATGAAGGTAAATATTCCTATACTCAGTACCTTTTAGGTTAGTTCTTTAATCAATATTTTATATGAATATGAATTTTTAAAATGTATTTTTCTGAGAACGTTCAAACATGTTCTAGTACTCTACTTTGAAATCAGCAATTTTACCATGATATCATATTTTGAAACATTATTATTATTCCTGGCACATTTTAAATTTTATTTTATTTTATTCAGTTATCTTACTTCCCAAACAATGCCAGACTATATTCTCCTGGTACAAATTTAAACACTGAAAATAAGACTAAAGTCCTCCTTAAATAAGTTCCCAAGCTCAAATGCTCAGTTTTATGCATTGATTTCAACCTGTTTCTCTCTACCTATTTCTCAACTTTCATAGGCTCCATAAAAATATATATTGGTGTTTTGTACAATTTATTCTAAATATGTGTCTGGAATTTAATTTGTCATACTTGATGTTTTGCAACATTGTTATGAATCCTTTCTTTCTAACCCATATATTCTGGTATATCTTTTCATTGCTATGTTATATTCCATTATGCAGTTTAGTTTTTCAGTCCACCAATTATTTTTTTTTTCCTGATCACAAACAGTGCTGCAATGTTTTCTTGCAGCATGAATGCTTAGCTTGCTTCACTCATTTGAGTTATATACTAAGAAGTATCATTGCTGTATCATGGTGTTTTTACCTGTATGAGGCTAAATTGTACTCATAATGTTGTTGTGATAATTTTTGTTCACATTAGATATTATAGTCATTTAAAAATGTTTTTAAACTTTTCAATGTAATGCTAATTGTGATTGTTTGAAGGATATAATCTTTTTCTTAGACTTTTTTTTTATGATGTTTGTGTTTTTTCTATTAAAAGGCATGGGGTTTTAAAATATATATTTTGGAGCTGCCAGCTAAAAATTGGCACTTGCCATCTGCCTCTATAAGGTTTAAAATCACAATCTGCTGCAATGGCTGACCTTCAACACACCCTGGATGGAGGCTAGGGTGGAGATCAGGAATGAGGCACTCTGTGCTCTGGAAAAATTGTAAGAACAGGCCTTCAGATAGTTACATATGTTCAGGAGAAGATTTTATGAGCCCAATTCTTACATCTCCTCATATCTAGAAAAGCACTAAAATCATTCACGGTGATGTCTGCTCCTGATGACTAGCAGTAACCTTCATGAGACTATCAGCAACCTTCTGCAAAAAATGTGTGCTTGATTGCACGTACCCCACCCCCTTCACCAAAATCTTGTATATACTGACCTTCCCCTCTACCTCTTTGGAGCAGTTTCTCAGAGCTATCTGAAATGCTGCCTCCTGGGCTATAGTCCTCATTTTGCCCCAAATAAAACTTAGCTCACAACTCTCTTGTGCATTTTTTTCAGTCAACAGAACTAAGATGCATTTCCACAAACCATTTGTTCATATGTTTAGCCCAACTTCCTTTGGGAATGTTTTTCTTTCACTTTTTGTTTTGTAAAAATATTTGATGTATTCTGTATATAATTTATTTTATACATTTGTTGGACATATTTTCTTCTAGGTTTTTAGTTATATTTATTCTCTTTGTATAATATCTTTTGAAGTATAGAAGTATTGATTATTTGATTTGTTAGTTTCCTTTGGTCAGATTGAGCAATACCTTTTTTATGTTTTAATAAGATCAGGTTTAATGTTTGTCTCTTTTATCAGTGCCTAGTACTTCTACTAGGCCCCAGAATAAATTAAGCATGAAAAGAGTATTTTCATGAATAAAATATTGCATTATCCTATATTTTTTATACTAACCTTATTTATATTCTTTAAACTTTTATGTTTTTAACTTACTTTGATTTTATTTTGCAAACTGTGAAATAAAATCATTTTTCCCAATTGGATAGCCAATCTTCTCATACAATTTTATGAATAAAGATCATTTCCTTGTAGCTTGGTAATACCACTTACATCACATACAACTTCATTTGTCAAAGAAGAATTGTACTGTACAAGTTTCACAGGCAAGGGAGATATCATCAGGTCAGCTAGGATAGGGATCAAGACCATTGCAATAGAGAAAGAAACTGAACCCAACTCTACTGAAATGAAAGAGATTTAAGCACTTCAGTGAGCTAGTGGAAAAGAAATAGAGGACATTAGGAGTACATTCGTCAGTGTAATTAGGCCAATAAGTTTTCTAATGTAAATGCTCTGAGAAAAGGGAGGTCAAGCACCTAGAGTCAAGAAGAAACCTGTCTTAAGTTTAGTCAAGTTCAGGAGAATGTTACAGCTGTCATGGTCACATCATAAGTGTAACTTCTTCCTGTACTCTATTCTGTCACATTAGTGAAAGTGTCTATTTCTGAACCATTTCTCATTTAATTGCTTGATAGTGCATTACTATCCAGACATTAAAAACTCGTTTCTGTTGTCTTCTTTTTATCAAACTCTTCTCGGTTTTGTTTTGTTTTTGTTTTGTTATGCTTTGTTTTGTTCTGGGGCAATTTTCTTGTCAATATGAGTTTAATTTCAGCTTGTCAAGTTCTATGAAAGATTGTGTTGAAATACACATTGAGTATTAAAGACACTGATACTTACCTTTAAAAGTTCCATTCTTCTCTTATTCCTGACCAAAACCCCCTAATTTTGTTCAGTGCAATAATATATTCAGCTTAAGAGAAAAAGCAAAACATTTGTCAGTGTCAGATAAATTATGACCAGTGATTATTAGTAAATGAAATTCCACTGAAAATATCTGGAATTATTTCACTCTCCTGATATAGGTGCTACTACTTCCTCATCATTACTTCATTTTTATTTTTTCCTTTTTGGGAAGGCAGGAGGGAAGTTGAAGTTGGAATAAACATCAGCAACCAGAGTGGAACCATCCAAAGATTCATACCACTACATCTATTCACATGTTGTTCCCAGCTGTTAACCTTCAAATTATTTATGGTCCTATCAAAATTAAATCTCTCCATATGTACCCTAGATTCTAACCCTTTTAATCTACATAAGGACATCAATCAAACAACATTCTTTTCCTCTGCAACATCATGAGTTTAGTTTTTACTGAATACTGTATTTATATACAGCCATATGTATAATATACACACACATTTCAAAACATAAAATACATTTCAAAACATAAAATAATTATGTAATCTCACTAGTACCAATTCTTTCCCTATTTCTGCCTAACTCAACATCGGTCTACTTCAATACCACATTACAAAAACTGCACAATTTATCAAAATACCAATGAATCAATGTTACTAAAACCAATGGTCAATTCTCAGTCTTCACTTTTTCTTCATCTCTCATGAACATTAGACACAGGCCCTCGATTCATTCTTTTCATTTCTTTCCCATGTCACTTTATTCTCTTAGCTTTCTTCCTATTTAGTGGGTACTCCTTTTAAAACACTTGTATTGTTTTCTCCTCTTCTGCGTAAACTTATGTTGTTAGGCGTTCTCAGGACTCAGTCCTTGATCCTCCCTTCTGTCTGCATTTATTCTCTTGGAGATGAATTTCTGTACCATGGCTTTAAATCATGTCTATATAATCATGACCTCTAAATTTCATCTCTAGTGTAGACATTTCCAGACTTGTATCCTTACTTGAGTTTTTCCTAAGGGATGTGCCAAAATGAACTCCTGACCTGCCCTACCACTATCCGGCATCCTGTCCATCTCAGTTGATGGACAGGATGACAAAACTGTTCTTAAAGTTGTTTATGCAAAAATTTGGAGTTATTGAGATTTCTAGCTTACATTTATAGCCTAACAACCTGTTTTTAACTGGATTCTGTTTATCATCAAAATATGCTTATGCTGGGCTTCCCTGGTGGCGCAGTGGTTGAGAGTCCGCCTGCCGATGCAGGGGACACAGGTTCTCATGCCCCAGTCCGGGAAGATCCCACATGCCGCAGAGCGGCTGGGCCCGTGAGCCATGGCTGCTGAGCCTGCACGTCCGGAGCCTGTGCTCTGCAACGGGAGAGGCCACAACAGTGAGAGGCCCACATACCAAAAAAAAAAAAAAAAAAAAAAAAAAAAAAAAAATATATATATATATATATATATATATATATATATATATGCTTATGCTAAGATTAAGGCAAAAGGACAGAAGGAACCTGGGAATTGATATCTTCATGGAGCAGTTTCACCAGTCTATACAGCCTCTGTCCAAAAAGTTGAATGAGTAAAATAAACGTTGATTTTGCTATGTTACTGTGAATGTGTATATATATATCTTACGCCATCAAATCCAGTCTTAACTGAAACAGAGAACTGTCTAATGTACAATATTCAGTGCATCATTCCATGAACTTCTTATGTGTCTCGGGTCCTTCAGTAATATATTCTTGCTTTTCTCTATTATGTTCTACTATAAGTCTTGTAAAACTATCCCTGGAAACTTTATAGCTGTTGTTATGATTATGATTACATATATTTTTTTCTTCTATAATGTATTTGCTGTTTATATTCTTAAAGTAACTAACAGTATAATAGTAGTGTACTTGTGGTTGTTTTGCTTTGGCTTAACCCTTCTGCCAACTATTCAATATTAAATAGAACTCATGGTAGCAGTATTTATATCACTTGACTTTAAAGATATTAAGTCTGTTATAATACTTTCCATATTAAGACTTTATCAATTGAAAGTCTCTTGTTAGTTTTACAATGTTTTATTTTCTTTAATTAATCTGGAATATTTTAAATTAAATATTTTCTCTAATTTAAGAGAATTATAATTTATCTTCTTTAATCTGTTGATACGATAAATACACATTCCTTGCATTCTCTCTGAGAATCTTTTGCTCCCAATTAGACCTTGAACATAACAAACTCAGAGAGAATGTGGGTATGCTCATGTGATCTAGGGTTGAAGTTTTTCTTTACCCAGCCATATTGTCATATAAGCCTAGTATATAAACATCCTTCTCTGTTCTTACTCACGTAAATTCTTCCCTTGCCTTAAGAGTGGAACCGTGCAAGGAAACTTAAAAAAATATGGTGGAGGGTGGCTTGGAGCCAGAACTTTATTTTATCCCAGTTCACTAAGCGGAAATACTATTATCCATGAAGAGATCTCCTAATTGAAAGCTGCTTAAAATTTAGAAAATTAACAACAGGTTAGGAATCTGTCTGAATTCCTTCTTGTTATAAAATAGTTATACGATTATAACCACATTTTGGGGGTTGCTGATTCTAGACTAGTGCTAATGATGGACTAAATTGCAACTTTATAGACTGTTCTTATTTTCTAGACCACATTTATGGAGTTAGCCTGAACAATATTCCATTATATGCCTTGTCTTGCTACATCTTACTGGATCCATTCTTCCAACATTTTTCATGCCAGTTCCCAAACATATCAGTCCATCTCGTCTTATATAAGTCTGAATGTAGAAGTAATTCTGTTTGTGTGTGTGTCACATGACTAAAAGAAGCATGCTTCAGTTTTCACTACAAGATCCTAGTAGAATTTTAATGATTTACTTTACTTTTATTTTATTTTATTTTGTATTCTTTTCTGCCACACCACGTGGCATGCGGGATCTTAGTTCCCTGACCAGGGATAGAACCCATGCCCCCTGCGGTGGAAGCATGGAGGCTTAACCACTGGACCACCAGGGAAGTACCACGATTTACTTTTAATAAATTGAAAAAATTAAGATTCTACTCTCAAGCAGTTTAATAAATTAGTCTCTAACATTTATATTGGACATTATTTTAAAAGCTTTTCGCTTTTTTCCTCTTTGGCTATCATGAAAATAAGTATTTGACTTTCACTTTAATGAGAAATTCAAGCAATTCCTAGCATAACCTTGTTTACTTGTCTCTCATTGGTGCATAATACCTTTTTAAAAATTTTTATTGGAGTATAATTGATTTCTAATTTGTGTTAGTTTCAGGTGTACAGTAAAATGAATCGTATGTATATGCATAATGCCTTTTATAAGGCTAGTGGTTTTAAACATTTGAAAGACCTGGAAATCTCAAGTGTGAATAGGTCACTTAGTAATTTGCAATTCTTTGTTCTCAGTCTTTTTCTTAAACTAGCACTTCCTTTATTGATGACTACTTTAATACAACAGACCATTTGTCAGGAATTCAAACCACTCTGATGGGAAACAGAATGTTAGGATATCTAAATTCCAATTAAATGCACTGCTGCACTTTATTCCTGCATTTGAGAAACTAAGAACAAGAAACGCAGACTGAAACAGCAAGTTGGAAGATGCCTTGATTGATAAGGCATGGTCCTTCGTCTAATTTTTAAACATTTAACTGGAATGAAAAGTTATTGTAATAGTAATCAATTTGTGCTTGGGAAATGAAGTGTACTTAGAAGTGAATGTTATTTAAATATAATTTTTTAGGGAGGGAATTATATATTTAGAATTTTTAAAGTTATATGAAGACAAGGCAGGAGCCCATTTTTGCTTTAAGCCATATGGTTAAAATCTTTTATAAAAAGTTCTCTTTCCATCAATGGAAAATGAAGTAGCTGAACCCAATTTGTTCCTTCTTTCATTGCTGGAGACTTCAAGTGAATTACCTCAGGGACAGCAATGCTAGGACCATTTATACAAGGCGAGAATCACTGGATGAGACTTAATCAGTGAGTGAGCTGTCTGAGAATTGATACCAATAGAGAGAAACTTTTAGATAAAGAATAGTTTATTTAATGGTAAATTATTAATTTGAAACCTAATCAATATTAAAATGCAATTAGTTTTACATATCAATTTCTAATATTTAAAGTAAAAAGAAAAATAAATGTAAAAAATAGAATACTTCCAACATTTTTAGGAGATACTTTGGCAAATTCCTGTGGACTAGCTTTGGAAAATTGTTTTGGTTTATCTCTTAAAAACTTCTTCAATAAAATATTTTGATTACCTCATTTTGAAGGACTCTAATGCGTACAAATCTTAAAATTCATTCACATGCAATTTGAGAATCTCCACAAAGAGTGTGTGGCTTATGTTACATGCTAAGAAATTAAAGCTGTCTCACTAAAAAGTTTCTTGACTGAGTGTGTGCTCAGCCTGACAAACCAGCCCCTACGTTCCTTTCCCATCACTTCCTAAGCTGACCTATCTTATAGTTGTGAAAATATCCACATCCAGAAATGATAAATCTGAAAGTAGGTAGTGTTTCCGATATACATTTAGCAATGGAAGACATTTTAATGAGTTTTTCTCCAGTAATATATCCAAGTGGATGTCTCTGTGTGTGTGTGTGTGTGTGTGTGTGTGTGTATGTGTGTGCATGTGTATGTGTGTTTAACTTTTTGGCCTTATTCTTTCAACAATTTGTCGTTTGAGGAAAGAGGGGAGTAGGCTGGAGGTTTATTTACATTAGATTGTAGTAAACCCAGTTTTAATATATTACCAGTTCAGTGCAGTTATAACAAGTTATCCCTATTCAGCTGAATTCCAAACATTTATTTACCACTAAAATTGTTCTAGATGATTGGTTTTCAAATTGTGTTTCTTGGTGACTGGCAGAATTCACAAGTTGTGGATGTTCTGGTTCCCTCATTCCTGTATCAACCACAACACTCCTACTTTTATCTATTTCATATATTGTGGGAGTTAAAAAAACAAGTGTGACTAAGCATTTACAATAAGACATTTGAGAATTATTTTTATTTTATTCTAAAATGGTTTCTATAAAAGTAAACCATTATGGAAAGACCTTATGGGAGGAATATTGTGGACAGCCATATAGTAAAGAATTGTTGATTACAATTGTCCAGATACTTGTAGCCAAGTGTATAATTTTGGCCAAATCATTTTAATGTTCTCAAAGTTCTGTTATGTTTTATGGACTGTGATTTTAGAGTTTTCATATTTATAATACATAACTTTCAAGGTTTATGAATGTTCTCCCATTTTGAATATACATTCAGATACTGTGATGGCTGAGTATATGCAAATCTTCATTTCTCTGTGTAAAGAAAGAGAGTATACCAGCAATGATTCAACTGAAAAGTAATAAGCTAAATTATTTTCAAAGATGGTCACACTATAAATTAATGAAATAATGTAGGTATGGGAAAAACAATTTGCATTTTCCAAAATAGAATTCCCAAGTGTTTTTTTCAGAAATATTGTCAATTAAAGAAAAGAATTTGACTAACCAAATGTGATTAAAATGTAGATGTTTCCAAAATTTTCAGCAGTCACTTTCACTGGAACTGTAAGTCATAAAAATAAACTATGTCAACTAAGTAGCTCTTTATTTTAGCCACTGATTTTTCAGAGAATTTTTTTTTTAGTTTTATCTTTCTTAATTCATAAAAATTTATCATTCGTCCATAAAAGAGAGAGTATACCTCTCTAATTTGACATAATTCTATTAAATGTTCTATTCTATTAAATATTCTATTCTATATAATATTCAGTAAGATTTAAAAAAGAGATTAGATATACAGCGCATGAAAGTAAAATAAGAAAAGCCAGAGGTACTGTTAATAAGCAAACACAGCAGTCGTAAAACATTCTACATTTGCTAACATGGACCACAAATTTGATTGTAAAATTCCTGACTGCCAAAGGCAAGATCCATGTAAAGAGTTAGAATGTCCCTATGGGCTAACAACAAACAATTCCTCAAGCAAAGCACAGATCTCCTGATACTAAGACTGAAATAAATGTCTCCTGTGCACCCCATAGTGGAAGGATCTTAGAAGTGGTAGAGATGTTAGTGTTCAGCCAGTCCAAGAGCCTATTCAGTTCCTGTATTCATCCTAGTCTAGCTTTTCTAAAAGATCATATGTCTATTTGAGTGAGTTCATTGGCAAAAAGCTCAGCACTAATAAGGCATTTCATTATTTAGCAGACAATTTCGGGTTTTAAAAAATGTATTTCTTTTGTTCAGCCTCCTTCTATGCATAACTCTTTAGTCATAATTTTAATTCTCTTGAGCAAAGTAGAACAAGAGTACTCAATATTCTGTTTTTAAATAATTTAAGAATAGCTGCCACTGCTCCCTTATTCTTGCATACATTCATTAAAAATATGCATTATGTTTCTAAAATTTACTGTACAGGAAGTTTGGTGGATATAACTGTGAACAGTGAAAAACATAGCTCTTACTTCCACCAGGTTTACAAAAGAATTTTTTTTTTTTTTACCTTTGTCTGCTTTTTGTCGGTTTCTTCCTTGGATTGAATATCATGGGTTTACCTTTTCAGAGGTATTCTTCATCCTTCACTACCATGCTCTGTGCCCTGGTAGCCTGACATGAATGGAATATATCAATGTGTCCTTTGCCTTGGGGATTCTAGATGGCTGGAATTCAGACAGTGGTGAAGAAGCGGGAGAGAGGGTTGTGGTCAGTAATTTATTCCTTTGGTCAAGTCCCTATGAGGGCACCATCAGCTGGTCTCATCCATCAACCAAAGGTCACAGCTTCTGAAAATCAGCTTTGTTTCCAGTATTTCATAATCTCTTAGTTTGCTCCTCTGTTTGCCTAAGGTCCTCCACTGTTTATCTAGTTCAGTGGTACTCAGCTTTCCCTGTGGTTTTCCTATACCCTGAATGTTTTCTTTTAATTTATATAACTCTCCCCAAATTATCCATTTATTTTGTTTGTTTCTTCCTAGGTATGTGACAGGGACAATTTACAATACCAGATAATGCCTAGAATATAGTAAAGACATCTAGTATATGCTGAAT